>NC_056733.1:1229455378-1229822878 GCF_019279795.1 Protopterus annectens
AGAAACAGAACAATATTATGTTTATTGGCTAGTCAGATAAACGCCTTTATTTAATGTAGCTTCTCATTTTTAATACTACAGAGATGTTACAGTTATCATTAAGGCCAGGTCTATTAAACGCATTTAATCTGATTTGCCATTCTAGTTAATGTAGTTCAAGTAATAAAGACAGGGGACCCCCCCTAATGCTCATTGGAATGTGGTCAATACCCATAAAAAAGAACTTATGATCAGGGAAACATGCTATATGCCTGGCCAAAGCATTTTCTTGTTTATTTGTTCTTATGGCATAGACATGCTCGTAGATACGTTGTCGAAATTTACGGTCTGTCTTGCCAATATAGAAGACCGGACAAGAATTACAGAATGCTCCATAAATTACTGATTTTGAATTACAATTGATGGTATGTTGAATGTTATATTTGGTGTCATTCACAAAAAAAGATAGTCCTACTTTAACCATTTGGCACCAGTTACATGAGCCACATGTCGTCGAACCTTTACATTTACTGAACTTTTGCTCATGTCTTCATTGTAAAAGTTCTTTTAAATTTTTCCCTTTTCTAAATATTATTCTAGGAAAAGGTCCAAGCCTTTCGAAAAGAAATAGATCGTTCCTAATGAACTGCCAATTTTTAATCAAAATGTTGCAGATTTTTCCAGCATCATTACTGAATGTTGTAATGAAACTGGTAGGGTGACTGATCTTAACTGGGTTAACAGTAACAATATCACCTCCCATTAGGGAACTAACTTCTACCAATTCGTTCAATTCTAATACGATGGTGTCACCTTCGTATTCCTCTCTTAATTTTAAGAGTGGTTCGAAGAAGCCCTCTGATCTCTTAGTCTCAATTTCAGTAATAATCTCGTCAATCAATAAAGTTGGATACCCTCTATTAAGAAATTGATTTTTAAGAAACTGACATTCTTCCCTAAAGGCTGACAATGAATTACACATACGTACAGCTCTAACCAGTTGACCCTTTATGATGGCTCTCTTTTGTCTATAGGGGTGTTGGCTGGTGAAATGTAGAATGGAATTACAGTATGTGCTCTTCCTGAATACTTGAGACATGTATGACCTCCTAGAATCATCCTTTTTTAATTTCACATCTAAATAATCTATCTCTCTGATAGAAAAAGAAGATGTGAATTTCAAAAAGGTGGTCGAACAGTTCATATATTCGACCAATGCATCGGCCTCGGTTTCGTTACCTTTGAACAATATAAAAATATCGTCAAGGAACCGTGTGTAAAACCGGATCTGGTCTACAAATCTCGGGTTGGAAAGTACAAATTTGGATTCCCAAAAGGCCATGAATGTATTAGCAACACTGGCCCCACAAGGGGAACCCATGGCTATGCCCTGTTTTTGCAGAAAAATCTTTTCATTAAAGATGAAAAAATTAGAATCTAGGACTATGCCAAGGAGTTTCGTGACAATGTCAATTTCATTCCTTGTGGCTCCCAGATCCCGTAACTTCAATCCCACCCATTCAATGGCTTCCTGATGTGGGATTGAGGTGTATAAATCCACCACGTCAATAGTCATGAAGTTGTAATCTGTGTGGAATGATACTTCACTGATGTTGGTAAGAAAGGTCCAGGAGTCTTTACATATGGAAGTAATTTTCTTTAAATGCTTTAATAGAATGTAATCTATTAATTTAGCACTATTGTATGTCATCGAAAACCTTCCATCAATCAATGCCCTCATGGGGGGATCCTCCAGATTTTTATGGATCTTGGGAATACCAAACATCATAGGTACTTTAGGAAAGGAAATGTCCAAAAAGTTGTAAAGGTCCATGTCAATTTTACCTTCTAGGAACATGTCCCTGAGGTATCCTCTAATTCTCCTATAGGTGCCATTCATTTCATTAATCGAAGAAGGGCAATAGGCTGGTGTATCCAGTACTGAAGTCATTTTATCATTATACATACTGTTGTTAAAAATGACTAACCCTCCCCCTTTGTCAGGTTTTATTACTCTAACTGGTAATAGTTTGAAGTCAGATAATGCTCTTCTCTGTTCTTTACTAATGTTTTGGGAATTCGCTGATCTAAACACATTTCTTGTATTTATTAATTCTCTAAAATCAACTTCACATACATTTTCAAACATTTTTAACATAGTATGTAAAGGGGGGTTAAACGTACTCGGAGTTCTTAACTCAGTCCTAGGAAGAGAAATGGAGTTATTGAATAACAAGTCTAAGTTTAGTTTCCTAGTAAAACATTTAAGGTCTAAAATTGTTTTAGTAAGGTCACAGTCAGCACTAGGTACAAAAGTATTCCCTCGGGACAAAATTTCTATAAGTTCAGATGATAACATAACGTCTGAAAAGTTATATATTTTAAAGTCCCCTTTGGAATTGACTTGAATTCGCATTCTAGGATTCTCTTGTAAAATTTCTTCCATTTCATTCATGGAACTATCTAGTTGTTCCGTGTTCTGCTCCTCGTTTGGTAAAATTGAATCCTATACAAAATCCCATAAGAGATTTAATAAATACAGCTATATTTAAAGGTACACCTAAAAGAGGAGATGTAACATTATTTATCTTGTTATTTGTTATTTCGATCATAAGATTCTTGAGTTTTAAAAATGCCAAATGACATCTTTAAAAGGAATTTCTTTAAACATTAATGGATTGAATAATCCGTGTAAAAGGGCAAGCCTAATAAGATACATTAATCTACACAAGGCCAATCTAGTCTTCCTGCAAGAAACCCATCTCTTGAAAAAGATATTGATAAACTAGCCACTAATAAGTATGCAGTATTGGTTAGTTCAGAGCACACTCAGAAAAAAGAGGAGTGGCTATTTTATGGAATAAAAGTATGCCCATTCCTAAAACCATTAAGTCTTATCAGGATGACAAAGGAATGTTTTGTATGGTTACAATACAAATTAATGGGAAGACTTACACTTTAATTAATGTATACTGGATACCTGGAATTGGTATTAATACAGTGAAACATCATATTGATAAGATCATATCATTCTCTATAGGGATATTATTTTAGCTGGTGATTTTAATTGTATACTACATGAAAGTGATACTACCACTATAAAGAAAAGAAGAATTACATCTAATGCAAAACATTTATATGATTTTGCTAATTCTTATCATTTGAATGATATTAATAATCAGATAGAGTCAAAATCATTACCATACACCTTTTTTTTTCTAACAGATACAAAACTTATTCAAAAATAGATAGGGTCTTTATTTCTAACCAGATGGTAACAGATTTAATTAATTCCAAAATCATTTCATGTCCTATATCTGATCATAACTCAATTGTTTTTGAATTCATGATAAAAATAATCATAATGTTCAGATCAAAAGGATACCAGCATACTTAACTCAGCTAAAAGACTATAAAGAATATATACTTTCAGAAGTACAACATTTTCTAGACATAAATAATACTCCTGAAGTCTCCATTGTCTATGTTTGGGATGCCTTAAAATCATATCTATATGGACAAAGTATCAGATGGTATAATAACAAAAGGAAATCTTGGGATAAGGAATTGTTAGATATTCAAAGTAAACTAGACTCTTATAAACATAATAATAAAGAAAATATTATGGACAAGAAAGTTATTGAAGAAATAAACAAACTAAATGAGAAATACAAAGAAATTTTAACTCATAAAGTTAAAATAACTTTAGAGAAATACAAGTTTTGTCTTATTCAATAAGCCCCAAATACTTACATAGACTTAAAAATAAAACAAAAGATTGAATAAACAAAACCATATCAAAGAAATCTTTTCTCTAAGGAAAAGAAGAATGTTTCAAGTATACCAGAAATACTGGATGAATTTAGAAATCACTTTCATAAGATTAACCATAACAACATTAACATGGAACCTAAAGATAAAATAAAGGAGTTTATAACCATAAACATGAATAAAAAGCTTAATAAACAACAGATTAAACTATTGGACAAGAGTATTTCATATACAGAAGTTATTACACAAATAAATAAGCTTAAATCAAACAAAGCACCGGGTAATGATGGTATTATACCAGAGATATATAAAATCCTTTCTAAAACTACATATTCATTAATACATAAGGTTTTATTCTGGCCCAAACTGAGTTAATAACCCCCCCCATCTTGGCAATATACATTTATTTCACCAATTTTAAAACCTAATAAAGATCCAACTAGATGTTCTTCATATCGACCCATCTCATTACTTAATGTTGATTATAAAATGTTTATGAGTATTTTTGCTGATAGATTGAAGACAATTATCCCGGCATTATAGACATAGATCAGACGGGCTTCATTGTAAATAGAAATACTTTTGATAATATAAGAAGAACTTTAACATTAATTGATTTTGCAAATAGGAAAAAGAAAGATTTAACACTTATTAGTCTTGATATAGGTTCAGCATTTGATTCAGTAAGTTGGGACTATCTGTTTACCTTACTGAAGTGCACAATTTCTCTGATGCATTTGTAAATTTAATTGAGCATTTATACAAAGGAGCTGGCTTATATTAAGGTAGGAACATATGTTTCACAAAAATACCCATTCTTAAAGGTACAAAGCAAGGATGTCCACTTTCTCCACTATTATTCACTTTAGTAATGGAGCCTTGGGCTAATTTGATTAGAAACAGTACTGACATAGAGGGTTTTGAAATAGAAGAAAATACAACATCAAAAATTCAACTTTTTGCAGATGATGTTCTAATTACATCAGCAGGATCTAATTCTTCTATGCAGTCTTTATTTGATAAAATGATGAATTTTAAAAGTATTTCTGATTTAATATTCAATGAAGAAAAAACTAAAATACTACCTATATATACACGAAAAAATACTCTCATTAGTGATTTTACTAAATATGTACCCAACTCAGGTCAGATAACTTATTTAGGTATAATACTATCTAAAGATATTAAATCTATTATATATAATAACTATAATACCTGTTTTCTTAATATACAAAATCTTTTTAATACCTGGAATAATATGTTTTTACTATGGAGGAGAGACTTACAATTATTAAAATGATAATATTCCCCAAGATTTTATACTTAATACAATCAATAATACTTTCACCTACAAAAATAACTATCAAGAAACTGAATACACTAATGTTAAATTTCTTATGGGCACCTAATAGACCTAGGATTGCATTAAAGAAACATACTAATAGCTGGTCTCAAGGAGGTATTTCTTTTCCAGACTTTAATTTATATATTATCTCTTCTATTATAAAAGTTATTACTTTATTAATAGATCGGTCATATGTCACAAAATGGAAAGATTATTGGGAGCTAATTAGTATGCACTTCATGAAAATCTCCTTAACACATAAAAATATGATTATAAATAACTCCATGTTGTGGTTGCTAAAGGAATTTTGTACTTCACCTATTACACCTAAACATATGGTCTGTTACCCATTAAATATTATTAGTTATCGTAACTTTATATTCATGCACCCTAAGTATAGGGAATGGAATTTTATTGTATTCCTATAATTTATACTCAGGGTATGCTTATGTCATCTACTTCTGAAGGAGCTCATTTAGCTATAGATAATAATCTAAAGTACTGGTATCAGCTGATATCTGATAATAAAGTTAAAAATCTAGATTTCTTAAAACAAGAATTTGATCTAAGAGAAACTTGCTGGTTAGAGGTTCAGATCTTTAGACAACATCTCATTGATAGAATAGATCTAATGTCTATAACAGTTAAAGAATCTATTCCAAACCTGATTGATTACTTGATAATAAATTTACAGCATAAAGTTTCTGATAAAGGTAAACTTTCATATATACATAAAATTATCAGACAAGAAACTTTTTACAATGTAGATTCATACTGGAATTATTTCACCTCTATTAATGGGGACCCACCAACTCAACAAGATAAACAATATATATTGGAATTTGCTTATAGAACTACATCTTCCATTGTCTGGAGACTTTATACATGGAAATTTTTACATAGATCTTTTTATACACCTTTGATGATGAATAAAATTAATAATAAAGATAATCTATGTAAGAGATGTAATGTAGAAATTAATGCTGACTGGGCTCATATGTTTTATGACTGTATGAAGTTGAAAGAATACTGGAAGTCAATTAATGAATTTTTGCAGGCTCTTTTTACAGATAATTTCATTATTTCTAAGTCTCATATTATTCAACACACCTGTACCTCAATGTGTTAAAAGATTAAGCTTCCCTTGTTATGGTCTATCCTAGCAGTGGCTAGGAAAATAATAACTAGAAATTGGATTTCAGATACACCTCCTTCGTTCAATGAATTTAAAAATGTTATGAATATAATGTGTCATATGGAAATAAGCACAATTAGAATGAGAACAACTAGAAAAACATCACATTTTATTGTATGGGATAATTTACAAAATTTGTTAAAAAAATTCTAATTTCAATAGCATAGTATTTTAGTTTAATTAATTGATCTGATTGTAGTGGATGTCTTTGTAAATACTTTAGTTGTTTTGTTGAATATTATAATAATACCTATTTTTAATTATTTGTATAAAATTGTTATGATATTTCTCTTATATGTTAAAACAATAAACTTGTTTTAAAAAAAAAAAAAAAAAGACAAGTGATTGGAAGGAAATATCAATTATATCTGGAACAAGTGCCTGTCTCTCTTTCTCCCCCCCAAAAAAGATATACCTTCTATCTAGCCCTCTGATATAATGAAAGTAAAAGCACAGATGGCCACAGGCATGCATCATGTAGCTGTGGGTCAGAAGGAGGAAACCAGAACACCTGAGCACAACCCACAGAGAGCAGATGTTGCACAGAAGGAATCACAGTCCAGAGGTCAACCCCTAAACTAAGAGTTGTGAGAAACAAATGCACTCACCATGCCACTGTGCTAAAGATCAGTTACTATCATGCACATTCTTCTCAGACCACCACAGAATGCCACTTATTGTGTACAATGCCACTTGTATGACTGTATAAACCTTCAGATCTCTGCCTGTGGTCAATGGGGTCTATATTATAACATCGAACGGAACTAATGTCGAACGGCTGAAATATCGAAAGTGACGTTCATCGAGTTATGGTTTGTAGGATTGGGGTGCAGTGGAGATTGGGAATTTTGCCCTTTCCTCACTGTAGTGTGGTCTCAGAGTTGGTCTATATAATTAGCGAGGGGTGTGGGGGGCACAGGCCCGCACATAACCAAGTTATTTGAATGGCACTTTAGATATTTCAACGTTTGACATTTGTTCCGTTTTATATTACAATATAGACCCAGTCAATGAATTAATAAATGTAAAGGAGCAGAAAAGGAATACATTTCTGCTTGCTGCTGTCAGAACCATACAAATCAACCATTTGCAACCCAGTCCACAAATAAACACACCGAGGTATAATCAGAATTAGTCACTTGAATGACTGTGTGCACCTTAAATCTCTGCTTGTGAACAAATTGATGAGTAAAAGCATAAATAATGGTCCAACAATTTATTTTGGCTTGCTCCTTTTAGAAGCATACAGTGCAACCTACAGCGACTACCCTCTGCTTGCATGCACACACATAAACACTCATATAAACACACACACACACACACACACACACACACACACACACACACACACACACACACACACACACACACACACACGATTACAATCATCGTCATCTGTATATAGTTAAGAGGTATGCAGTCACCTGTATACCTGTGTACAACTCAGAGCTTTGCTTGTCATCACGAGTAAATACATATACAAATAATGGCAAAATTTATTTCAGATTTCTGTCAAAACCATACAGTACCGCCCATTGAAACCCACTTTCTACATACTTGCACGTGTGTGTGTGTTTGCACGTGCGCACACACAAACGCACACACACATGCAAGCACATGCAGTTTCTTTCAGCTGACCCTGATTTTGGTTCACCGTCTTCTTGTGGCTCTCGTAATCCCTCCTAAAATGGTGATTCTAGGAGAAAAGGTGGATTACACTAAATAAATAATGACAATCATTAGCTTATACACTCTTTCATCTTCAGCAAATATATGTTAATTCACATTCTCTTATTCTTTCAACTTTTCAGGTTAATAGTAGAAATATTTTCAAAAGTGATCCTAATTTGTTCTTGATTAACTATGAATTTGATGAGTATTTACAGTCCTAGCTGACATGCATAGTCCTGTTAAATAAATAAATAAATGAATAAAGAAATGTACAAGTCAATAAAATTTTAACTTAAAAGAAAACACACACACACACACACACACACACACACATAGAAAGACACACACACACACACACACACAGAAATCCTATCTGGCCCAGTTAATTTCCAAGTGAATATCTTCAAGATCAAAAGAAGTCATATAACCACTGCACTCTTCCCTTATCACTGAATATAAAGCCCCCTTTGCTCATAGATAGGTTCATAGATTAGAACTAGGCTAACTGCTCTTGCAAGACATTTTAAGCTTAGCCAATGATCCCTTGTGAGACTCCAACCCTGCATCTTGTGTTTGTAAGGCAAACACCTTAACCATTAGGCCACCCTCCCAACCTACAAATCTAAGCATATTGCTCAGCTGGAAAGGATCCAGAGATTTTTAACTAAAAATTAAAGGCCTTCAATCCTTCAACTACCCTGATAGATTAGCATAGCTTTCCTTACATTCTACAGCTTGCAGGTTGCCCTAGGGTGATCTGTGCCTTTCTTTTCAAGCCATGAAAGACCCTGTCCTATCTGACCTCCTGTTTGTTGGCTGTACAAACTAGGGACATGCATTTACATCAACAAATAAAAAAGACAAGATGGAGATATAGGATGGTAACTCAATGTATTCTGGCCTATATAAATTTGTGAAAGTGAGACAGAGCAGCACCTATAACTCAAATGCAAGAAAAGCACCTCCATCAAGAATGCACATTAAGCAAAGTGCTACTTTGTCTGCCTTTAAGGCTGGTCTTGATGAGTGGATAAGTAGACACAAACTTGTACCAGGATTATCATGTATATCCCTGACTGATGTTGCACTATTATAGATTCATAGGTTCATAGGTTGTACTAGGCTATCAGCCCTGGAGCCTATGTAAGCCTAGACCAAAAAGATTCCCTGGCATCTTACTGCTTGAAGTTAGTTCCCAGTGCCCCTATCAAGCAAGGCCACTGAAGTGATCCATGGGGTTAATTTTCTATTGCCCATCCACTCATCAAGATTTCTCTTGAATAGGGCTAGTGAGGTGCTCTGTACTCAAAAAGGGAGGGTGGCAGGAATATTTAAATTTAATTAATGTTGTATATGACTGGGCATTTTATGGTCCCTTTGATAACCTGTCTAGTGCTGTTCTTATGTTCTTATACATTACCCATGACCACCTGCAGCACTGTGTAAGCGATACATTCCAGATCTGGATGCCTTTCTAGCAGTTGAGTTGTGAGTGCTACTCTATACATTCTGAATGCATGGTGCTGCATGGCATGCATTTCTTCCTCCTTTTCTACTGCACCTTTTACCTCCATGTCCTACTATCCTTCCCTGTTTTTCTTCATCTTCATATTCTAGGGATTCAGTTCATGTGTTACTGAAGTTCTTCACTTTCCAACTCACTTTTCTAGCCTGATCAGTCTTCTTAGTGCCGTTAAGATGTTTTTCTATGTGCAGTTAGTTTCTCACCACATATTTTCTTTTTCATTTCCTTGAAATTATATTTTTATCTCATATGCCATGCATGTTTGTCCTGTTCTATTTTTTTCTCCCTTTCTTCCCCATCACCTTATGCCTCCAACCTTCACATACAATATTTCTACTTGCCCTCTTTCCTGCCCATGAACATCTCCCCCAATATATATCTGTTCTTATTTCTCACACCTGGTGGGCCCAATTACATTCCCATCTCACGTGTTTCAGCCCCTCCTTGATACTACCACATCTAAAGTAGGTAGTCTCTGATGTCATCCCATCTATTAATAACATGAGCATTCTGAAGAACTACCTGTGCAGGATCTTAAAATGATGATCCCACCTCCCTTGGACTATTTTGGCCTTTTTCACTACTCATAACACTTTTTTCAATTTTCTCCTGAAATGCCCCATTCTCATGTCTTCTGCTGACATCTCATCAGCTCTTTTTGAAATATTTTGCATTAGCTGTCCCTTAGGTCATTGTACATTTATTTACATTTACCCACTTTTAATTTCATATCTGTCATTACTTTTGCCTTGTCTTTATTATTATTCCTTATGCCAGGTGTTTCTTAGAGAAAAGTAACTCCACTATTTAGGCTAAACTCTTCTTCTATCTTCTCCATCCCCTTAAA
This sequence comes from Protopterus annectens, assembly GCF_019279795.1. Taxonomy (NCBI): domain Eukaryota; kingdom Metazoa; phylum Chordata; order Ceratodontiformes; family Protopteridae; genus Protopterus; species Protopterus annectens. The sequence goes on from NC_056733.1 coordinate 1,229,465,712, forward strand.
TCTTTCTCTCCCTTGTTTATTTAGCTGCTTCAGGTTCTTCTCTTTTATTCTTAATTTTTGACATATTTTCTCCGTTCCTCTTCGCACTTTGCATTCCCATCCTCATTTTCCCGAGCTTCGTGTGGAGGTGCCCCCCCAGTTCTGTGCTTCGCTACCTTTTCACTGCTGCTTTGTTATATTATTCTGTGAACGTCTCACCACACATTCCTTTCCTGTACTTTCACTTGTCCTCATCTGTATCTTTTTCTTTCAAATAACGTTGTGAACTAACACGTGTGTAGGAAAATGTGACATCCCCTAGCCTCTAGTTTCATTGATAGTTTCTATTTTTTCCACAGCTGTCCTTCATTTTCCCTTTAATGCCCGCTTTTCTAGGTCTTCGTGCAGTTCTATGAATTCTTTCCTGTTCTGATGCATAAGGATAAAGCTCAGCTTATATTCTTTTAGTGGCGTAATCATTCATTTGATTGCATTTATATGCTCTGTGATTTTAAAAGAAGTCTTGGCTTCTCTCTCCAGACTGCTGTTTATGTTCTCCTTTACTTCTTCCGTGTTTCTCTGCACTGTTTCCTCTATCACTGAACCTACCCTTAATCAAAGGTATTTTGGGGTATACTACCTTGCTGAGTTCTTCTACGCATCTCTCTCCCCCACAATGCAACCTAGCTACACTGTCTTTTTCTTATTGCATTGTAGTTCTGGCACCCTTTCATTTTTTTTTTTTTAATGAGGAGAAATTATCGACTGGGATCACAAATGGCCTAACTCTGTGGCATAGCCTGCAATGTACTCACCCTACAACCCACTGCCAAATGTTCTCCATCCCTCACTGTCTCCCAATGTCAGTCTCATTGATGCATACCTTTTCTTTAACCCCACTCACTGCTCCCACCCACCCTCACAACTGTATTAACTGAACCACCTCTCTTCTTATCTCTAGTCCCACAAGCTCTTCTTACTCAGTCTTTCTCAACCTACATCCCTACTGCGGCCTTGTGCACATCCACGCCTTCACACCTTCCCTTGTCCTTACTCTCCTTTTGCTATTGCTTTTAATACTCATCAGATTCTACAATAATAATTTCGTCAACTGCAAGGCACGCTATACCTTTAATGCACACAGTTCCCTTACTCTGATGCATATATTATTTATTGAGCAGAGCAGTGGTGCAGCACTTAAGGTTGGCACCTCACAGCAAGAAGTTCTCCAGTTCGATTCTTGGTTGGGGTGCCCTCTGTGCAGAGTCTGCATGTTCTCCCTGCATTCACGTCCTCCAGGTATTCTGATTTACCCCAACATTCCAAAGACATGCATTTGGAACATTAACAGACTCTTTCCTAGTCAGACTTTCTCAGTCAACAAATAATAAATAAACCAACAACGTGAAGAAAGAACAACCAAGTAACAACGAATCCAGATGGAAAAACTGCAGAAACCACTGCTCGTACAACAGGATACAGCAACAAAAGTTTATTGTAAAACCACACAAACGATACTCCGGTTAAGCGCTTTCAACTGTTGAAACACAGCCTTCTTCAGAACAATCCATTACTCTTTCTTACACCCTTATATAGTCACCTTAATTGAATAATTAAAACAATTAAAACAAAAAAACGCCAAAATTTTTTAAAGTTTTTTAAAGTCATACTACCAGTATTCTTCAAGTTAAAACGGTTGTTAATATAATAAGTGTACAAACCAATGTCCGACATTGTCTGAGAGACTCGTGGAATCTCACAACTATTTCACAAGACCATCCATATGCAAATTGTGATGTATGCTAGCTACCAGAAATGAATGCATACATTTCAAAAATGCATTTCAAAAAATACATCTTTTAAAAAACATCATATTTGTGTGTATTATGTTAAAAACAATGATAAAATTATACATATGTATAGATATATAAATATATACTTAAATACATAAATTAATAAATTGATCCTATCCACAATTTGTGTATTTGTAGTATAGAACCTAGTTATAAACTCCTACGACTAAACCATCCTGCACACTCATATGTATTAGTTATTTTTATATATATATTAGTTTCCAGATAAGGCTAGGAAAGGTTTGATACTGATGTACTCATTCAACCCGGGTTTTCTCGTTGAATCTGTAAGGATCTGCCATCTGCTTTCTTTGTAAGCCAGCTCCATTTTCCAATTACCACCAAAAGGAACAATAGAAACTTGATCAATGATGGTAAATTTAAAACTATGTTCACTACCTTTTTCAGATATGTGTCTGTATAGAGCATTTTTGGTGTCACATTTCTCTATCCTGTACTGATGTTCGTACATCCTTTTTTTAAGCTGCCTTTCTGTTTTTCCTATGTAATGCGCGTTGCAATGTGTACACAAGGCCAGATAAACTATCCCCTTAGAATTACAATTCCCCGTCAAACTTTTGATGTAAGTGCGGTTGATGTCATCCAATCTTGATACTTTGTCAAGGTTGATATATCTACATTGTTTACATCTCCCGCATTTTGTTGTACCTTTCATACTTTCTCTTGGATCGTACAACCTGATCTTACTGGTTCTCTCCAGCAGTCGTTTGACGTTGGGAGCTGTCTTGTATACACATTTAGGATATTTCCCTATCTTCTCTTCCATATCTAACACGGCTAGCATTTGCCAATGTCTACTAAGGATGTCACTGATGAAATGAGTGTATGGTGTATATGTCAGAACACATACTCTTGTATTGAAAGTATTCTCTTCTTTCTTTCTGTCTATGTTGTAGTTCCCTAAAATCGGAACATATTTCAGTCCTCATTGCTCCTGTACGTAATTAGTCATATTTATGACCATTTTTTCGGGGTAACTCCTATCCATAAACATAATTTTTATGTGTTCAAGTTCCTTCCTCATCAGTTCCTTCGTAGATGTCATCCTTGCTACACGTATGCATTGGCCCTTTAATATGTTCTTAAAAACATGGGGAGGATGGTTACTAGTGTAGTGGATGTAATCATTAGAAAAAAGTGGGCTTTCTATATATTTTAGAAATAAAGCCCTCCTCGTTGTGACTAATGCATGTGTCTAAATATGAGATTTCAATACTACTGTAGCTGTGAGTAAATTTCAGGAATTCAGTAGTGGAGTTGAGATATTTCATGAATTCATCTAATCTCTCCACTGTTGAATTCCAAAGAATGAAGATATCATCCAGGTATCTTACATAATAGGAGATGTCTGGATAGAATTCACTCTCAAATACAAACTTCAACTCCCATTCTAGCATAACCAGGTTCGCGTACATGGGAGCACAAGCTGCTCCCATGGCCACGCCCCTGGTCTGCTTGAAATATTCGCCTTGAAATGCTAAAAAATTGTAATCTAGCACCAATCCCATCATGTCACAGATCAAATTGATTTTGTCCCATGTGAATCCAGAAAATTTACGTAGACTGCAAGCAAAAAACTCCAAACCTTCATCCTTGGGGATACTTGAAAACAAGTCTTTAATATCTATTGTAAGATATATTAAATTAGGGTTCCATTTGTCATTGGTCAATTCCCCCAAGAATCTCCAAGAATCTTTCATGATGTGGGGGACAGAATCATAGATATTTTTTAACCATCTGTCTATCAATTGACCTATCTTAAATGTTTTTGATCTAGATCCTGATATTATGGGCCAAAAAGGAGGATTAGCCAAGGACTTGTGTATCTTGGGTATCCCAACCATTTTGGCCAGGATAGGATAGTCCGTCTTTAAAAATGTGTATGTATCATTTGTTATTCTATTGTCAATCAAATATTCCTCTAAACACAAATCAATTCTTTTGTACCCAATATTAATTTGATTCATGGATATATTTTCATAATTCCCTGATTCGTATAGCAAATTGTGTAATACTTCGTTGTATTCGTTGGTATAGAAAAGGACCGTCCCCCCTCCCTTATCGGGCTTCATGATTCTAATATCTCTGTTGCACATGAATTTCTTCAGACTTTCTCTTTCTCTAACTTCCAAATTGTCCTCATATATAATCTTGTCTTTTTTTATATTCTTGTGCAGCCAGTAGATATCATTACACACCATCTTCTCATAATTTGATATAGATGGATTACTTACAGGAATATATGTGCTTTTCTTCCTGAGATTAGTTCCTGCTACTCCTATAGAATTCCCTTTCTTGTTCTTAGTAGTGTCGGTTTCCTTTTCGAATTGTACTTCCAAATTGAGCCGTCTACAGTACATCTTGACTTCTTTTATGTTGTCTACTAAATTCATCCCTGACATGGGGATGAATTTCATTCCCTTGCTCAATAATTTAACAAAGTCCATCTCTATCGCTGTCTCTGTATAATTATATACTTTGAATCCTTCATACACAATTATATCGGGCCGCAGATTATCAGTGCAATCAACACTATTGTCCTTACTAATTGTAGACTTGGTGTGTAGGGAGGTGTTGCCCTCATCCACAATGGGTACTTGATGTAACGACAATATAGATCCCTTCCATGCATTGTTGTTAGTGTGTGTCAAAATTTCTACCTGTTCAGTGTCTGGTTTCTCTTTACACTTAGTCAATACTTGTGGAAATTTCTTGCTGGAAAAAACCTCCCTCCCTGAAAATTTTCTTCCCTAAAACTACCCTTGGGTTTTCGAGTACCTTGGGGGTGGTTCCGATTAGTATCGATAGATCTATGGGATGGCCACACATATGCTCTGTTGTTCTTATACAGTTCTACATCTCGTGTAATTTTCCTATTTTTTCTCTCCACAATCCCTAATACTTTGTTGTCCACAATTGAATATTGTTTAGTATATAACTCTTTCCACAGGTCAAAATCTTTATGATTAATAATAGTGTTGTTCATACTTTCTACTTCACTAGTAAGTTTGACAAGTTTTTCATCATAACATTTGATTAACATTTTCATGTATGTATACCCAAAATTGTCAAATAAGTCGTTGAATTCTTTCATGATATCCAGACCATATTCAATCCCCATGGGTAGTTTGAAAAATCTCAAACCCTTGGGTACCACTTTTATCTTCAAACATCTAACCAAGTAGCTACAGTCTACTTTGATGCTCTTATGAGCCACAAGTTTTCTACCAAAATCATATATAAGATCTCTCAATGATGTATTTGTCTGTTCGTTGTTAGAACATTTTCTTTTACATGCATTGTCACCTTCAAAATAATCAACACTTTCATCTAAGAATTGTTCAATCAATTCATCCTTGTTACATTCACTACTTTTACTTTTGTTATTAATAGTACAACATCTTTTTTTCTCTTTGAAATTCCCCTTTTCATTATTAAAGGCAGTTTTTGATACAACACGACCATAGTTCAATGAGCCACTTGAAACATTGTGAATGATAGTACCTTTTGGGGCCTCCATACCCTTAGTTTTTCCTTGTTCATATGTCTTTATAAAAGGAAATTCTTTTGGTCGTGCTCCGGTTTTGTGTTTTTCTCGTCGCGCCCTACTCACACTGAAATCAAAGGTAAAGTCATGCTCGGAAACGTTTTGTTGGTGATCGCTAAAAAGTAGGGCTTCATCATTTTTGAATAAATCCAAACCCTCTCCACTAATAGCCTTGTCCTTATTATGTAAATCGATGGTGTTGATGGCAGTGTTGTTGATGTTATCAAACACGCCATCAGTGTCTCTCAATTCCTTAGGATACCCACGATCCGGCGTGCATAGTACGTCGATCACGTACTGTTCAGGAGAAGAAGCTGTTAAAACAGCTTTACGCTTGCATCGCTCCGCCCCATCAGGTACGCATACCTCAATGTCCTCAGCTTCTGACGCTTCCATCCCAATATTGGGTTTTACCTTTTCCGAAGCTGCGGTTACTAAACTAGTAACCAAATGCATAAGTTTGCGAACTTCTTCTTGTAATGAACACATTTCGGCTCGAAGAGTTACCACGTCATCCTTGCACGATGAAGCAGGGTCGGCTTCTACAGAACCATCCATCTCGTAATATACCAACAAAGTGAAGAAAGAACAACCAAGTAACAACGAATCCAGATGGAAAAACTGCAGAAACCACTGCTCATACAACAGGATACAGCAACAAAAGTTTATTGTAAAACCACACAAACGATACTCCGGTTAAGCGCTTTCAACTGTTGAAACACAGCCTTCTTCAGAACAATCCATTACTCTTTCTTACACCCTTATATAGTCACCTTAATTGAATAATTAAAACAATTAAAACAAAAAACTGCCAAAATTTTTTAAAGTTTTTTAAAGTCATACTGCCAGTATTCTTCAAGTTACAACGGTTATAAATATAATAAGTGTACAAACCAATGTCCGACATTGTCTGAAAGACTTGTGGAATCTCTCAACTATTTCACAAGACCATCCATATGCAAATATTGTGATGTATGCTAACTACCCAAAATGAGTACATACATTTTAAAAAAATACATCTTTAAAAACATCATATTTGTGTGTATCATATTAAAAACAATGATAAAATTGTAAATATATATAAATATATAGATATATACTTGAATACATAAGTTAATAAATTGATCCAATCCACAATTTATGTATTTGTAGTATAGAACATAGTTATAAACTCCTACAACTAAACCTTCCTGCACACTCATATGTATTAGTTATTTTATATATATATTAGTTTCCAGATAAGGCTAGGAAAGGTTTGATACTGATGTACTCATTCAACCCGGGTTTTCTCGTTGAATCTGTAAGGATCTGCCATCTGCTTTCTTTGTAAGCCAGCTCCATTTTCCAATTACCACCAAAAGGAACAATAGAAACTTGATCAATGATGGTAAATTTAAAACTATGTTCACTACCTTTTTCAGATATGTGTCTGTATAGAGCATTTTTGGTGTCACATTTCTCTATCCTGTACTGATGCTCGTACATCCTTTTTTTAAGCTGCCTTTCTGTTTTTCCTATGTAATGCGCGTTGCAATGTGTACACAAGGCCAGATAAACTATCCCCTTAGAATTACAATTCCCCGTCAAACTTTTGATGTAAGTGCGGTTGATGTCATCCAATCTTGATACTTTGTCAAGGTTGATATATCTACATTGTTTACATCTCCCGCATTTTGTTGTACCTTTCATACTTTCTCTTGAATCGTACAACCTGATCTTACTGGTTCTCTCCAGCAGTCGTCTGACGTTGGGAGCTGTCTTGTATACATATTTAGGATATTTCCCTATCTTCTCCTCCATATCTAACACGGCTAGCATTTGCCAATGTCTACTAAGGATGTCACTGATGAAATGAGTGTATGGTGTATATGTCAGAACACATACTCTTGTATTGAAAGTATTCTCTTCTTTCTTTCTGTCTATGTTGTAGTTCCCTAAAATCGGAACATATTTCAGTCCCCATTGCTCCTGTACGTAATTAGTCATATCTATGACCATTTTTTCGGGGTAACTCCTATCCATAAACATAATTTTTATGTGTTCAAGTTCCTTCCTCATCAGTTCCTTCGTAGATGTCATCCTTGCTACACGTATGCATTGGCCCTTTAATATGTTCTTAAAAACATGGGGAGGATGTCAAATCAAGATGTACTGTAGACGGCTCAATTTGGAAGTACAATTCGAAAAGGAAACCGACACTACTAAGAACAAGAAAGGGAATTCTATAGGAGTAGCAGGAACTAATCTCAGGAAGAAAAGCACATATATTCCTGTAAGTAATCCATCTATATCAAATTATGAGAAGATGGTGTGTAATGATATCTACTGGCTGCACAAGAATATAAAAAAAGACAAAATTATATATGAGGACAATTTGGAAGTTAGAGAAAGAGAAAGTCTGAAGAAATTCATGTGCAACAGAGATATTAGAATCATGAAGCCCGATAAGGGAGGGGGGACGGTCCTTTTCTACACCAACGAATACAACGAAGTATTACACAATTTGCTATACGAATCAGGGAATTATGAAAATATATCCATGAATCAAATTAATATTGGGTACAAAAGAATTGATTTGTGTTTAGAGGAATATTTGATTGACAATAGAATAACAAATGATACATACACATTTTTAAAGACGGACTATCCTATCCTGGCCAAAATGGTTGGGATACCCAAGATACACAAGTCCTTGGCTAATCCTCCTTTTCGGCCCATAATATCAGGATCTAGATCAAAAACTTTTAAGATAGGTCAATTGATAGACAGATGGTTAAAAAATATCTATGATTCTGTCCCCCACATCATGAAAGATTCTTGGAGATTCTTGGGGGAATTGACCAATGACAAATGGAACCCTAATTTAATATATCTTACAATAGATATTAAAGACTTGTTTTCAAGTATCCCCAAGGATGAAGGTTTGGAGTTTTTTGCTTGCAGTCTACGTAAATTTTCTGGATTCACTTGGGACAAAATCAATTTGATCTGTGACATGATGGGATTGGTGCTAGATTACAATTTTTTAGCATTTCAAGGCGAATATTTCAAGCAGACCAGGGGCGTGGCCATGGGAGCAGCTTGTGCTCCCATGTACGCGAACCTGGTTATGCTAGAATGGGAGTCGAAGTTTGTATTTGAGAGTGAATTCTATCCAGACATCTCCTATTATGTAAGATACCTGGATGATATCTTCCTTCTTTGGAATTCAACAGTGGAGAGATTAGATGAATTCATGAAATATCTCAACTCCACTACTGAATTCCTGAAATTTACTCACAGCTACAGTAGTATTGAAATCCCATATTTAGACACATGCATTAGTCACAACGAGGAGGGCTTTATTTCTAAAATATATAGAAAGCCCACTTTTTCTAATGATTACATCCACTACACTAGTAACCATCCTCCCCATGTTTTTAAGAACATATTAAAGGGCCAATGCATACGTGTAGCAAGGATGACATCTACGAAGGAACTGATGAGGAAGGAACTTGAACACATAAAAATTATGTTTATGGATAGGAGTTACCCCGAAAAAATGGTCATAGATATGACTAATTACGTACAGGAGCAATGGGGACTGAAATATGTTCCGATTTTAGGGAACTACAACATAGACAGAAAGAAAGAAGAGAATACTTTCAATACAAGAGTATGTGTTCTGACATATACACCATACACTCATTTCATCAGTGACATCCTTAGTAGACATTGGCAAATGCTAGCCGTGTTAGATATGGAAGAGAAGATAGGGAAATATCCTAAATGTGTATACAAGACAGCTCCCAACGTCAAACGACTGCTGGAGAGAACCAGTAAGATCAGGTTGTACGATCCAAGAGAAAGTATGAAAGGTACAACAAAATGTGGGAGATGCAAACAATGTAGATATATCAACCTTGACAAAGTATCAAGATTGGATGACATCAACCGCACTTACATCAAAAGTTTGACGGGGAATTGTAATTCTAAGGGGATAGTTTATCTGGCCTTGTGTACACATTGCAACGCGCATTACATAGGAAAAACAGAAAGGCAGCTTAAAAAAAGGATGTACGAACATCAGTACAGGATAGAGAAATGTGACACCAAAAATGCTCTATACAGACACATATCTGAAAAAGGTAGTGAACATAGTTTTAAATTTACCATCATTGATCAAGTTTCTATTGTTCCTTTTGGTGGTAATTGGAAAATGGAGCTGGCTTACAAAGAAAGCAGATGGCAGATCCTTACAGATTCAACGAGAAAACCTGGGTTGAATGAGTACATCAGTATCAAACCTTTCCTAGCCTTATCTGGAAATTAATATATATATAAAAATAACTAATACATATGAGTGTGCAGGATGGTTTAGTCGAGGAGTTTATAACTAGGTTCTATACTACAAATACACAAATTGTGGATAGGATCAATTTATTAATTTATGTATTTAAGTATATATTTATATATCTATACATATGTATAATTTTATCATTGTTTTTAACATAATACACACAAATATGATGTTTTTTAAAAGATGTATTTTTTGAAATGCATTTTTGAAATGTATGCATTCATTTCTGGTAGTTAGCATACATCACAATTTGCATATGGATGGTCTTGTGAAATAGTTGTGAGATTCCACGAGTCTCTCAGACAATGTCGGACATTGGTTTGTACACTTATTATATTAACAACCGTTTTAACTTGAAGAATACTGGTAGTATGACTTTAAAAAACTTTAAAAAATTTTGGCGGTTTTTTGTTTTAATTGTTTTAATTATTCAATTAAGGTGACTATATAAGGGTGTAAGAAAGAGTAATGGATTGTTCTGAAGAAGGCTGTGTTTCAACAGTTGAAATAATAAATAAAGTTTCTTTTCCTCCACTGTCTCTTTTTCACTGAAATTGTCTTGTTCACATTAAAAATAGAATACAACACATCTTAAGTTGTTGTCCCTCTTTCTGAAAAAGAATGGGGCTGTAAATACTAACCATCAAAATAATGTATTTAAGAACACTGTCATATCTTTCTTTAACAAAACTGTATAGTTTATACTCTGTATACTATTGTCCCTCTCACTGCTATATCACCAAATACAAAATAATCTACAGAACTGACAGACCAATCTGGTCACCTTGTTAATAATCTATCTATCTATCTATCTATCTATCTATCTATCTATCTATCTATCTATCTATCTATCTGTCTGTCTGTCTGTCTGTCTGTCTATATATCTATCTATCTACCTATCTATCTATCTATCTATCTATCTATCTATCTATCTATCTATCTATATGTCTGTCTGTCTATCTATCTATCTTTAAGTTCATAGGCTCATAGAAGGTTACTAAGCTACTGGCCCTAGGGCCTTTATAAGCCTAGCCATTTTTTACCCTTGTTCCCTTATTGACCAAGTTGTATGGTCTATATTTTTAGCATGACTCTATGATCATTACTGACTACCCTTTTCCAAGATGGACATAGGTGACAACCCAGGGTAAATTTATGGTCTCTCATCCAGTTGTCTTAGTTAGGCTTAAATAGGGTCATTCAAGAGCTCTGTTTTACATGAATTGGAAGGTTTTACAGAGGAGTAGCAATCTCTGGGAGACATATCTGACTCTCCAGCATGTCGAAGGCTAGGTTAAGATCCCTAGAGCAAGTGGATCGTTTCCCATTTGACTTGTGAATGTGCAGAATTTCCATTAGGGCAGGGTTTGAGACTGCTTTGTAGGCCAGGCACAAGTCGAGTTTCAGCAGTCTGTAAGATACAGAGTACAGTGACAGGGCCTTTAGTCTGTCCATGTACGTCATGTGTTGAAGGCCCTGAATTTTCTTGGTGAGAAACATCTGAGGTCTCTCCAGCTACTGTAGGTCTCTAGTGAGGTACATACAGAAGGGACCACTGTACTCTTTTAGTGGTCTGATGAGGGATGAGTAGAGAGGAATTATAACATCCTCTGCTCTGGATGTGATGCCCTTATTTATGAGATGTGCAACATAGAAGGCCTTCCTTACCACTGTGGACACATGTTAACCAAAGTTAAGGTTGCTATTAACCTGTGTTTCCAAATCTGTCACCACAGGGTTTGAGCTAAGAGGGGTACTGTAAATACTGTAATTTGCAGGGACTTCCCGTTTGCCAAAAGGGATGATTGTATTTTTTTGTGTTTAGTTTAAGTTTGTGGCTTTGGCACCAATCATTTGTCTTCAACTACCCTAACATAGACTGGGAGCATTACTCTAGCTCCAACACCCTAGCCTGAAGGTTCCTAGAATTTATAAACTCAAATGCTATGGAACAACTTGTTGCCACTCCCACAAGAGGGGAAAACATACTGGACCTGATCATCACCAACATGGGGACTCTATGCTCCAGACCAGAAGTGTATCCCTCACTGGTAAGATCAGACCATAAACTAATTCACATCCCGACCCCAACCCCTGCCCAGAAAACCACAGTGAAAAACTTCTCTAAAGCAAATTTCACACTCCTCAAAACCGAGGTGGAATCCTTCAAAGCCCCCGGGCCTGTGGAAAATACAGCCCAGACCGCAGAATCCTTTATAAATGCATTCTATGAACACCTCCAGGAATGCATGGATCATGCAATCCCAAATAAAACCAAGACCCAATCCTCCAAAGTTAGGCGTCCTGTCTGGTGGACCCCAGCCATAAACAAACTATACAATGGAAGGAGGAAGCTACTACATGATAGAGCAAAATCCCAAAAAGGGAAGGCATATCTGATCAGTTTTAGCAAAAAACTACGGGCACTCATAAAATCGTCTAAGGCCAGCTTCGAGAGAAATATTGCACAGGGTACTAAGGATAATCACAAGGCTTTCTTTAGTTATGTTAGGAACCTGGGTGGGAATTCCCAGATATGCTCAGAATTAGTCCAAAATGACAAAAAATACACCAAACCCACAGACATTGCCAACATCCTAGCTGACAGGTTCAGCGCAAACTCCCCCCCCCCCCTTCCCCACCAAAAGGGCAAATATCTATCCCAGCAGAGTGCTGCCCCCCCTGACATCTCAGATGCTCAGGTAAGAGCCGCCCTCTCCAAAGCAAAAAACACAGCATCAATGGGACCAGAAGGTGTCCCGGGCTGCGTCCTACATGAACTCCGAGAAGAACTAAACCCAAACATAAAACTACTGTTCAATCTCAGCCTTACTACAGGATATGTATCCAAAGAGTGGCGTACAGCAACAGTGGTCCCTCTCCACAAAGGTAGTGCCTCAACTGATCCTAGAGACTATCACCCCATAAGCCTGACTAGCTTGGTCTGCAAAGCTATGGAAAGGATCATCATGGACCTCATAAATAAAGATATTGGGGACCTATAGACACTGGATCCTACTCAGTTCGGCTTTGTTAAGGGCAGATCCTGCCTCTTAAACCTGGTTGATTTCTTTGAAACAGTCACCAAGGCCATTGACGAGGGGAAGGTGGTCCACACAGCCTACCTGGACCTTGCAAAAGCCTTCGATACAATACCCCACTCGGGCATTATAGATAAGCTCACCAGCTTAAATATAAACCCCTATGTCACTAGATGGGTTGCAAACTGGCTCAAGGACTGAACCCACATGGTTAGAATTGCTGGAGCCATGTCAGACTCCAAACCAGTTACAAGTGGCATCCCACAAGGCTCAGTCCTGGGACCTCTCTTGTTCGGTATATATTTCTCGGAGGTACAGGCTAACATGGAAGGACTGTGGCTGACCAAGTTTGCAGATGACTGCAAACTGGGGGCCATAATCAACTCTCCAGCTGACACAAACATCCTACAAAAGGGCCTCATAGAAATAGACAACTTGTGCCAGAGCCATGGCCTCAAGCTAAATGCCAAAAAGTGTATAGTTATTCCCTTTGGCAAAAACAAAGTGCCCACAAATTACCACATAGGTGGTAATTCATTAAGTACGGAAGAAGTAATTAGGGACCTGGGGACCCAAGTTGATAGCAATCTCTCTCATTGACAACCACATGGCCAAAGTGGTTAGAAAAACATTTTATATAGCCCACCTAATAATGAAGGGATTCACATCTAGATCAGGGAAGGTCATCGTGCTTCTTTACTCATCCCTCATCAGGCCCATAATTGAGTACAATGCCCCTTTTGGGATGTTCCTTACCAGAAACCTGCAGCAACTGGAAAGACCCCAAAAGTACCTCACCAAGAGGCTCAAAGGGCTCAAACAGATGCCATATGCTGCCCAGTTAAAGAAACTCCAGCTCTACTCAGTGGCATACCGCCTGCTCAGAGTTGATCTGTGCCTGACGTATAAAGCCATGTCCAACCCGGAAATAATGGACATGCTGCACCTCAGAAAATCCAAATCCCATCGAGCTATGTGCTCGAGAGACTTGAACCTCAGCACTGAAATAAATAGGACATGCTGGAGGGACAGATTCATAACCCAGAGGCTCCCTTCACTCTGGAATAAAATCCCAGTCCAGGTTAGGCAGAGTCCCTCATTGACTCTCTTCAAGAGGAATCTTGATGAGTGGATGGGAGATAGTAGGTTTACCCCGGGTATCACTTCTGTGTCACTGTTAGACAGAGGAACAGTATACTAACCTCGAAAAAGGGCATAGCAAAATTCATTTAAAATGGGTGGCAAAAGCCAAACACACTCTGGCTAGGCTTATAAATGCCCTAGGGTAGATAGCCTGGTATGAACCTATGAACCTATGAACCTAGATTCTGAGAAATAGATTTCAAACAGTAGGGGGCCCAGAACAGATCGTTGTGGTACACCACTAGTAACTGGTCTGCTGGTAGAGATGGAATCCCCAACTTTGACTGTATGTGTTGGTGAGTCAGTTGGCTATCCATCTAGTGACATATGGGTCAATTCCCAGTTTTTAATTTCTCTAAATCTTTTGGGTTTCTAATACCATGATGGGAATGGACCCCATTCCTAAGTTAGAGTATGATTAAAGTTCATGAAATTAGTATTGTTTGAATCTTTGATGTCAGCCAGAAGTGGTCTTCGGGTCTATATTAGAAGCACAAAACTGCTTTTGAGTGAACACGTAAAGAGCAACACATATTCATCAAACCGCATTTAACCGATTCGATGAATATGTCACAGGGCAATGAGGTAGTTGGCCAACTACACGAAGTTGTCCTTTCCTTCACTTAAGTGCAATCTCAGAGTTGGTATATTTAGTTAGGGGTGTGTCGGGGGCACAGCCCCCCATGTTGGGGGGTGTAGTGGGCGGAGCCCCCCAACTGATAATGGTTTTTAATTTTTATTTTTTTTGAACGGCCACTTGAATTTTTTCACTAGGAAAAAATTTTATTATGTGGCCGTTCGCTTTTTACAGGTTCCGCGTATTATGCGTCAACTTTTATGTAGTCATACATATGCACTTTTGTTGTTCTGATGTAGATCCATGCTCTTCACAGCACCCACAATGTGCCCAGTAATGACTCCTTCTGCAAATTCTATGGTGTTGGTAACATATCTAAAAATTATTTTAGATTCTTTTTTATAAGACCCATTGCTGCTACTGCTATAGGAATTCTCTGGGTATCTTTCTTCCACAGTGCTCATTTCTGCCTGCAAATCCTGATATTTTATGACTATGTGTCTCTCTGAACACAAGACACTGTAGTCAGGAGGTGTAGCGATTTCAATGATCAATGCTACTTTTATCTTCTTTTCTAGGACGGATGGAATCAAAATATAGTCAGAGATTAAGTAAACGGCAAAAATCTATAATGTCTTGTGCTAAAGAATCTTCTGAAACATAAAATTCTGGTACAAAGTCGAGTCCTTTATTTAAAAGCTGTATCTCAGCTTGTGTCAACGACTGTGAAGAGATATTCACAACATTAGTACAGTTGTTTATTTGTCATCATTTTCAGTAAATCTCTACATTTTTTGATGCCCATGATGCTTTCTCTAATGATATTTCGATTCTGGTTCTAATACTGTTGATTCTGAATGTTTCAGATTTCGTAAGTCTGCATTCATGCCACCCATGCATCATTCAGTTCATTTATTTCTACATAAGGTTCTCAAAGATCTGCATTTTCAATCACGGGATTTCATAGCAAATCACACAATCTTTCTAGAAATGAACAACAAATTATTTATGATTTACTATGTAAATTATTTATGATTTACTACGTAATCATGATTTGGTTATTCTACCCACTGATAAAGGGGGTGCAATAGTAGTAATGGACTGGGGTAAATATGATGGCAAGGCCAAGAGACAATTGAACAATGGGAGGTTCTATATGTACATGCCCTTGGACCCTGGTCCACGATTTAAAGAGGAAATTGATCAGTACCTAATGTTAGCTAAGGGTGAAGGGATTATTTCCCAAAATACTGTATATCATCTTACTGTCCTTGACCCTAGGCATGACGTTCTATATTTGCTACCAAAAATACATAAGAATCTTCATGACCCCCCCCCCCAAGGAAGACCAATTGTTTCTGGGTGTGGATCAGTTTCTGAACCTTTGTCATAGTTTCTAACCATACATCTTCGACCACTTCTCAAATATGTCAGAGCACATATTCAGGACACAACTGAATTTTTGAAGTTAATATTGGATATTCAACTTGAACCGGGGTGGTTGTTGTGCACCCTTGATGTAGTGTCCCTATAGACCAATATTCCCCATTGGGCGGGTCTGTTGGCCCTAGAACATTGGCTTTATCAAGCTGAGCTCTATCCACCAGGCTTTAATACTTTTCTTAACAGTTTGGCCGAACATGTTCATAGGTTCATAGGTAGGTACTAGGCTATTGGCCGTAGGGCCTATACAAGCCTAGCCAAAAAGGTACCCTGGCTTTCGCCACCCAAGAAAATTATTTTCCTGTGCCCCTGTCAAGCAGAACCACAGAAGTGATCCCGGGGTGAATTTCCTATTACCCATCCAATCATCAAAATTTTTCTTGAAGAGTGCTAATGAGGAGCTCTGTTTGACATAGATAGGCAGTCTGTTCCAGAGTATTAGAAGTCTCGGGTACAGGAATCTATCCCTCCAGCATGTTTGGTTTATTATGGTGACAAGGTGTAGGTCCCTAGAGCATGTAGCTCAGAGGAATTGGGATTTCTTTAAGTGGAGCATGTCCAACAGCTCTGGGTTTGACATAGCTTTGTATGTTAAGCAGAGATCGCCTCTGAGTAGGCGATATGTGACGGAGTAAAGCTGGAGCTTTTTGAGATGATCTGCATAAGGCATGTGTTTGAGGCCAGTAATCCTCTTTGTGAGGTATTTTTGCTGCCTTTCCAGTTGTCGTAGATGTCTTGTGAGGTACATACCAAAAGGGGCGCTGTACTCTATAATGGGTCTAATGATTGATGAGTAGAGAGGAACAATGACCTCTTTTTTTCTGGATGAGAAAACTTTTGTGATGAGGTGTGCCATGTAGAAGGATTTCCTGACAACTGTGGCGATGTGATTATCAAAGGAGAGACTACTGTCCACCTGTGTCCCAAGGTCTCTTATCACACGTTCAATGTTAAGTAGACTACCGCCTATGTGGTAGTTAATGGTTACAGAGTTTTTACCAAAGGGGATGACAATGTACTTTTTGGCATGGAGCTTGAGACCATGTCTTTGACAACAGGCATCTGTCTCAGTGAGGCCCTTTTGTAGGATGTCCACATTATTAGGAGTTTTGATTATGGCTCCTAGTTTGCAGTCATCTGCGAATTTAGATAGCCAAAGACCTTCTGTGTTAGCCTATACTTCAGAGAAGTAGATACCAAACAGGAAAGGACCCAGGACTGAACCCTGTGATACTCCACTTGTCACTGGCCTGAAGTCTGATTTGGAGTCTGCTACTTATACAGTGTGGGTTCTGTCAGTAAGCCAGTTGGCAACCCATCTTGTGACATAGGGATTTATACCTATTTTAGTTAGTTTATCTATAATTCCAGAGTGGGGGATGATGTTGAATGCCTTGACGAGATCTAGATAGGCTGTGTGAACCACCTTACCCTCGTCTATGGCTTTGGTGACTACTTCAAAGAAGTCTATCAGGTTTAGGAGACATGATCTGCCTTTCACAAACCCAAACTGTGTGGGGTCCAGAGTTTGGAGATCTCCGATGTCTTTGTTTATGAGTTCCATGATGATACGTTCCATGGCCTTGCAGACGAGGCTCGTCAGGCTAATGGGGTGGTAGTTCCCGGGGTCTGTTGTGCCCCCCCCCCCCTTTGTGGAGTGGGATAACTGTCAGGGTGCACCATTCAATGGGCACAAAGCCTGAGGTGAGGCTATGATTGAACATGACACTTAGATGGGGTGCCAGTTCATTCTGTAGTTCATGTAGAAGGCAGCCTTGCATGTTGTCAGGTCCCATGGATGCTGTGTTCTTGGCTTTGGAGAGTGAGGTTTTTACCTGTGCAGCCATGATTACAGGAACTTTGCTTTCTTCCGGTATAAAGATGGGCCCTTTAGGGGGTGAGAGGGGGGTAAAGTTAACACTGAACCTATCTGCCAGGATGTTCCCATATCAGTTGGTTCTGTATATTTAGTGTCATTGTGCTGTAACTCAGAGCAGATCTGAGTGTTGCCATTGAGATTCTTGACATAGCTATCGAATGCTTTGTGGTTATCTTTAGCATCAGTGGCAATTTTGTTTTCATAACTAGCTTTGGAGGATTTTATGAGGAATCTCAGCTTCTTACTGAAGCTGACCAGGGAGTTCCTCCAATCGTGGGATTTTACTCTTTTTTGCAACAGTTTCTTTCTTCTGTTGTAGAGTTTGTTTATGGCAGAAGACCATCAGATTGGCTTCCTTTTTTTGGAGGATAGCATTTTGGTTCTGTTAGGGATAGCACAATCCATGCACTCGTGTAAGTGCTTATAAAGTGCATTTGTGTAGGATTCAGCAGTCGTACCTCTATTGTCCATCTGCATGGGTGTCGTGAAGTTTGCCACTTCTGTTTTAAGAAGCGTGAAGTTGGCTTTGGAGAAATATTTTACGGTTGTTTTTCTAATGGGGGGTGGGAGCGGGATGTGGATGTCTAGGGTGATTACCTTGTGGTTGGATCTGACCAACAAGGAGCTGACCTCTGGTGTGGAACACCGGTCACCCATGTTGGTGATGATCAGGTCTAGGATATTGTTGCCCCCTGGTGGGGGTGTGGATAAGTTGATCCAAGGCGTTGAAATTGATGATTTTCAGAAAACGTTGAACAAAAGAGTTGGTACATGAGTTGTTTTCCCAGTTAATAGTAGTGTAGTTGAAATCACCCATTATTAATGTGTTGGGTTGTACCTTAATATTTTCCAGTGTATCAAGAAAAGAGGATTGGTATTCCTGGGGCATGGTGGAGGGTTTGTAGCAAGCTACAATCTGGATTGTGGTTTTGCCCAGAACACATTTTATTGTCAGGGAAAGTGTTTTGGCAGTTTCAGGGTACGGCTATGGGGGCGTCTTTTGCCCCAATATATGCTGACCTATTTATGGCCTATGTGGAAGAGCAGTTGATATATGATGCATCTCATAATCTTTACCTTGAGGAAACTGATATGTGGAGATGCTACCTCGATGATTGCTGGATGATTTGGAAAGCTGATGAGGAATACTTGGGTGAATTTATGGAATACATCAATGGTAATAAGTGGGGGATCCAGTTTACTGTTAGTTATGGTATTCATCAAATCACTTTCTTGGATGTTTTGATCACAAGAAATTTGGATCACACACTGGACACCCAGGTTTTCTGCAAGTATCCACAATACAACTCATTACTACATGCTTCCAGCTTCCACCCACCCCATGTTACATGTAACATTCCGAAATCACAGTTTTTGAGAATTAGACGTATTTGCTCCCACCCTCAGAAATATGAAAGCTATAAGTTGGATATTATTAATAGGCTCAAATCCCATGGGTATAAAACAGGTACAATACTTTCAGCTAGCAACTTTGCATCTTCTAATAGAAATGATCTTCTGACATATAAGGATAGACAAGAATCTGGAACATCCGAACTTAGATTGCTTACCACCTACGGATGTAATACCAATGTTTTGTTAGACATTGTGAACAAACATTAGAATGTATTGTTAGTGGATGATAGATTAACTGCATTTTTAAAAGATAAATGGTATTTTTCATACTGTAGGTGTAAAACCATGGGATCCTACTATAAACATGGGATAAATCTGAGAGTACCATTACAGACTACGTTAACTGGTGATTTGTTGCAGGGATGCTTTCCATGTGGACATTGTGTACACTGTGTTAGGGTGGCTAAGTCCAAACAGTTTACTAGTAAAAAAACTGGGCAGGTTTTTGATATCAGGTTTTTGGCCAAGTGCGGAACTGATTGGGTTGTTTACCTAGCTACCTGTAAGTGCTCTACCTTTTATGTAGGACATACCTCTTGTCCTGTTAAGATACGAATATCTGAGCATTTTAGTAATGTTAGACTAAAGAAACCCAGTAATGCATTATATAAACCCTCCTTGATCCATTCTACTGCATCTTTTAGGTTCACTATTATTGACAGGATAAGGGGGGACCAGGCTAATAAAATTGGTAGGCATGACATGCTTAATAAGAAAGAAAAGAAATGGATAATCAAGCTGGGAGGATTATTCCTCCCAAGACTTAATGAACATTTATAACCAACCAACCATGGGGATTCTCTCTTCATCATGTGATGATTATTAAGCATAAAAGGCTTGTCTTTGTGATTTGACTTTACACTGAGGAAGGCTTAATAACTGGGCTGAAACCAGTCTGTTTTGCTCTAATATGCTTTAATAAATTACATTGGCAAATTCTCTAGGGAATTGAGATGGCAACTGAGAACAAATGCAACATATTATCCAGGCTTGAATACTAGTATTTCTGTTAGCTCTATTCTTAGATTAAAGACAGAGGGTTATGTGTAAACCCCTTTTGCAGTAATACATTTCATTTCTTTGTACTGATTTTCATCTACTTATATATGGTTTGTATTTGCATATGTATGTGAGTTATTGAATTTTGGTATGTGTTTCTTTTACACATCACACATAAGGGCTTAATTGAATATGATGTCAGTAATTAATTATGGTAATATGGAGGGTAGTGAGGGTATTTATTGGGTCAGTGTCTGTGTAATTGTAATTCTGAAGAAGTTTTTTTATTAAAAAACGAAAGCACTAAATCAACTATTGGTGTGAATCTGAGTTGTCTCTTCTTGGTGGCTTATAAGTTTATATATTTCCATAATTATGCTATCTGTACCTGGAGCTTTATTATTTTGCCCTCTTTTATTTTATGTGTAATTTCTTAGTAGGATATGGGTGCTTGCAGATCTAGTTTTTTTTGTTTATATTAGAACATTTTTCATCTAGATTTAATTGATCTATATGTATATTTTCTTTTTAGAAATGTTCCATATAGTGATTTCTATAGGCATTAAGAATGTCACCTATATCCAAGACATTTTTCCCTTTCTTTTCAGGGAAGATACTTTTAATGTTATTAGCTTTTGATTGTATTTTGATTCTTGTGGATACATCATGTAGATATTTGGGAGAAGTGGCTAAGGTATTAATTTTTATTTTTTTCTAAAGCAAAACTAGTTTTATGTGTTAGAATTTCATTGCGTGTATTGTTTAATACTTCTACTTTCTTTTTCATCTCCAAATGATTTTGATTTTTTTCAAGTTTTACTGACAAAAGTTTGGATTGTAGATCTAATAATTCAGAATCCCATTCTCTGATTTTTTTTTTAATACCAAGTTAGGTTTTTACCATATATGTAAGCTTTTAATGAGTCCCATATCATTATTTTATTTATCTCTGTGGTGTAATAAATATCTAAGAAGAACTGTAATTCAAATAATAACCGGGGTTTGAACTCTTTAATTTTAGTTATATATTCTGGAATTCTGGAGTTAAAGATTAATGGTTTGTACCCATTTTGAAGTTTTAGTATCAATGAATTGTGGTCTGAAAAGGGGCAGGAAGTGATTGAGAAATTAATGATTTTAGAGTTTAAGTCATAGGCAGCAAATATTTTATCTATTCTAGTTTGGGTAACAAATCTATGATCTTGATGGGAAAACAACAAAGATGTATCTTCTTTAAATATGAAAGTATCTACAAGATGAAATGATTCTACCCACTTGTTTAAAGCTTTTGATACAGCAGATGTATGCAGTGGTCTTTTATTTGTAGTTAATATCAAATATACAGTTAAAATCTCCTCCTAATATTAAGTTGCCTTTGTAATTATTGGAAATGAAATCCAAGTGTTTTTTTAACAGTTCCTGTTCCAATGCCCGGGAACTAGTATAGATTGGCTAGGGTCCATACTCTATTATTATATTTAACTATTACTAATGCCATAAGGCCTTCTTTATCTTCATACTTATAAATGATTTCTGGGTTAATCACATTTGTTTTTCATAAAATTGTTACTCTTTTGTCTTTGTCTTATAAGTGGATTGTGCCAATATCATATATTCCTAAGAATTCCAGTAGTAATTGTCATTTGTTTTGAAATGAGTTTCTTAAAGGATGACGATTTGTGCTTTGTTCAGTTTTAAATATTTCAGTAAATTTGATCTCTTGCTAGGATTGTTTAAGCCATTGGTATTTAAAGATAATAAAGTTAAAGCCATCTTAGGCTATTTAGACTATGTATTTTTTGTTTTATTGTGACTATTAAACATTTTCCTCTGATAACTATAAAGTAAATATTTGAGCTTTCAAAGGAAATCATCAGTTTTATACTTTCAGTGTTTACCAATAAAGCAATGTTTTGGTCAGGCATACTAAAAATGTTTTTGTGAAATAATAAATTTAAATTTATAAATGCTAACAAAACAAAGATCCACATTAGCCATGGAATGAAAATCATTCCTAATCTGATGGCTAAACCTAAGTCCATCAGATTATCACTCATACCTTGACAATCCAAAACATCTCAGCTCCATAAATTTAATTATCACATGGAGAATATTTGTAATAGGAATAAGCAATATTTATATTATTTTGAACAGATATAGTACTATTGTATATTAGATAGAATTCTAATATAATATAAATGTCTGCTTATTGTGTAAACAATTAATATTTACATGAAAGATAGATGACAATCAGTTCAATCATAGTAAAGTAGAATGTATCATATATAAAACCTCAGTAAAAGATTATAGCACACAGCTATTTAACATATTCACCCTTACTGATGAGGTCTTTCAAAACTTATTACTTAATATAAATAGATGGTAATAATATGTATACCTAATGTTTATAATACAATGTATTTTACTGGATATATCGGACGTTATATTTCATTGTTTGCCTGGATTTAAGTAATCACTTTGTTGCTAACTTACTTAAAGCATCAAGTTTGTTTTATGTGAACATTGATGAAAGTTAGTGCATTTTAATTATCAGTGCATCCCTCTTCTCCCCTTTTCCTAAACATAAGGATTTTCATATATGTCATTTCTTATTATAAAATGAGTGAAATTATAGGTTAAAAACAACAAATTCACTTATTGTGATTAATGATTACAAGTTCCCTTTCCATATTCATAAATTGCCATTTTATGGCATATACTGAAAGTTTTTAGGTTTAAATGGCAGCATTCTATTTTGTATAATCAGCAAAGAGTGATTATTTTCAATTTAATACTATTTGTTCAGAATGTGATTATTACATTCTGTGACATTCCTAATTCAGGCTTCTATTGTTTTCCTTGAACAACTTTGTCAGTTTGATGTCATCTATAAAACATTAGTTACCTTGGTAACAGCTTAAGTATTATGTATGGTCAAGATGAGTTACAAAACCACAATTCAAGTTAAAGCAATTATGTGACTTGTTATGCACATTTACTTACATGAGAAAATCATCATGCTTCCCCTTGTTGTTTAATATAGTGTATGTCATTTATGACAAGTTAAAACAGCTGTGTTATTATACTCAAGCCCATGTTATTAAACTGAGTGTCTATTGTCAATTTAATACTATTTGTTCAGAATAGAATTGTTACATTCTGTGACATTTCAAGTTCAGGCTTCTATTGTTTGTCTTGAACAACTTTGTCAGCTTGATGTCATGTATAAAACGTTAGTTACCTTGGTAACCGCTTAAGTATTATATATGGTCAAGATGAGTTACAAAAACTGCTATTCAAGTTAATCAGTTACATGACTTGTTATTTATATTTACTTATATAAGAAAATCATCATACTGCCCCTTGATGTTCAATATAGTGTATGTCATTTATGACAAGTTAAGACAGTGGTGTTATTATACACAAGCCCATGTTATTAAATCCTGTCTTTAATATCTAAATTCAACAGACTGCTTCATCTTATATGACAATTATATATTTTATGTTTAGATTTCCTAAAATCATACATTACATAACTATTGTATTTTTTTTTTTTTTTTGCTGTTACTTAGTTATTTGAGAGACCGCAAGCTGTAATGTTTATTCTTATTATTAGCTCCTTCCAAGCATGTTTATACAGTCCATAGACTTTAAATTATGAGACCCTTCTAGTTTCTTATTTGTTATAAGTATATTGCCATCCTTACATACACACATATCTTTACTTCAAGCATGGGCAACAATGTCCATCCAGTTTTGCCAGAATACCATCCACTAGTTCAGGTGGTGTGTTTCTAGGCTGTTCTTAAAATATGCAAACAAATATTTGTCCTGTTCCATTTTACCTGCCTGTTCCATCCAGTGGCCACTCTGCCAAGGAAACCAGAAAATGTTGAGAAAAACACCTTTATAAAAACAATAGCAAAGCTTTTGGGTTACTACCCTTCTTCAATACTAATACAAAAATTCAACAAACCAATCAAGTTTAAATAGGAGTCAAGACAGTCACATGACATGGAGCCCAAAAATCTTATGACCAACATACAATATATAAATAAAAAAAAAAAAAAAATATATATATATATATATATATATATATATATATATATATATATATATATGAAAATTACATGTAGAATTTTAAAATACATAATGATATAAAACCAAAACCTTTTACATATGTATCTAACTGATAAATGATAAATATTTTAAAATTCTATATGCAATTTTCATATATATATATATATATATATATATATATATATATATATATATATATATATATATATATATAAATCAGTCCAGTAGTGATAAGCAGCATATAACTCAGCGTCTATAGAGTAATCCACCAAACTGCAATAGCAGCAAATAAGTCAAAAAGAACAAAACTTATTTGCTGCTATTGGAGATTGGTGGATTACTCTATAGACGCTGAGTTATATGCTGCTTATCGCTACTGGACTGATTTTATTTGTTTTTACTTTGGGTTATTTGTGTGTGGATATATATATATATATATATATATATATATATATATATATATATAAACTTCAAAAAGAAAATAAAAAGTGTATATAAATATAACTGAAACAAAAAACACAGACACCAAACTGATGATTAAGCTTTCGCTCTTATTAGATAAAAGAGCTTCTTCAGAATGAACAAGGAAAAAACTGTTACAGTTTCAAATATGTGAAAAGTCATGTGATCAAACAGATTCTAATAGAAAAATATGCATATATTAATATATTGATGTACAGAAGCCAATGAGCAAAAAGAAACTGTGAATAACTAATGAATAAATATGAGCAATAAGAAGTAGAGTACAAATAATGAATAAATATGAGCAATAAGAAGTAGAGTACAAATAATGAATAAGTAACTATTAATTGTACCATTTAAGAGCACATTTGATATTAACACTTTCATTTAAACCTGGAAATATTTCTGAGTTAAGTAATAACTGCCATTTAAGTTCTCTAAGTTCAAGAAATAATTCCCAATCACCAAAAAACAATCAATTTGTTCAAGGACCATAAAATGAAATTTAACAAAATTAGAGCAATATACACTATGTTTGGCTAGAGCATTATTCATGTTATTAGATCAAGTGTTCTTTAACTCTATCAGACAGCTTTCTGGTGGCTTTACCAATATAAAAACTATTGCATGAAGCACAAATATCAGCATAAACAACAGAGGAATGCCGATCAAAAGCCTTACTAAAATTAATTTTATAATTACAATGGGGAAAAGTGTAATGAGGGCCAATATAAATGTAAGGACAAACTACGCATTTTTTACAATTAAACATACCAGTAGAGGAAGAAGGCAAATAAGTATTAAAAGAAAAGAAAGGAGGGTCTCTATTTTCTAGGCTCATACGAATAGTTCTTGTCCTTTTATAAGAGAATAAGGGAGAAGAGCCAATGGCAGATAACATATGGTGAGACTCCTTTAAAATATCCCAGTTTTTAGAAATAATATCTCTTATAGAGGACATATCTCTAGAAATAGGCAAAGGAAAAGAGAGGGTCATATCTGACTTATTAGAAATGTCAGATTTAGGTGTTGGTTCAAAACCAAATAACAAAATAGGTAAATGAGAGATATATCTGTTAGAAGAAACCTCATCAAAAATGGAATCAACTAAAGTAGGAGGATAGTTTCTAGAAATAAACATCTGTTTTAATAATGCAGATTGGATGTAAAATTCATCATCATGACTAACCAGCCTTGAAACACGAATAAACTGGCTACGTACCACATTTTTCTTCATAAAATAAGGGTGTGAGCTAGTAAAGTCTAAAAGGTTGTTCTTGTAAGTGTCTTTCCTATATAAAGTAGAACATAAATCACCAGAAGGAGATGTGTAAATTTTGGTATCCAAAAAAGAAAAGTTATAACCTTTAGCTGAGACTATAAGATTTAAAAAAACAATACTTTGTTTCATGTCAGATATGAACATGTCTAAAGAAGACTGACTGCCATGCCAAGCGAAAAAAATGTCGTCAATAAATCTTTTATAAATAATAACAGAATGGAAATTATGAAGGTGGTTAAACTTTTCTAATTCCCAAGTGCTAAGAACAATATTAGCAAAGGAAGGTGCAAGAATAGAACCCATAGCTACTCCTTTAATTTGTTTGTAAATATGGTTATTAAAGAAAAATAAATTATTATTCAAAACAATATCTACTAAAATACATAAGGTATCAATCTTAGATGAAGAAAAGTTAGTATATTTGTTTAAAAATGTTCTAAAAAACTGTAAGCCTTCTAAGTGAGGTATGTTGGTGTAAAGACCTTCAACATCTAAGATGACAAAAATACAATCAGATAAACTATCTTTTTTAAGATATAAATCATTTAAGAATGCCCATGAATCTTTAAGATAATAAGGAGTGGTTTGTACCAAAGGGTTAAGGATGGAATCTAAAAACTCAGCAGTTTTTTCTGTTTTAGTTTTCTTATTAGAAATGATATGTCTAAAAGGTGGATCAGTGGCATTCTTATGAATCTTGGGTATACCAAACAACTTGCCAAGATTAGGAGAGGGAACAGACAAACATATATTCTTCTAAAGAAATGGCATTAGTTAACTGCAAGTTCTTTAAGGTTTTGTCAATAGAATTGAAATGCTTATGTACAGTTTTGATGTCAACACATTCAAAAAAGTCATTGTTACATAAAGTAGACTCAATTTTTTGAATATATAAGTCTTGCTCCATGAGAACTAAACCATTTCCCTTGTCTGCACGCATAATGCGTAAAGTCTTGTCTTTAGAAAGTTCTGATAAAGAGATTCTCTCAGCATGAGACATATTAAACCATTTACTTGTGTTTTTGGAATAATATAAATTTCTTAAGTCTCTTTCACAGACCTTTAGGAATGAAAGAATAGAACTGTTCAAGGCAGGGTTATATAAACTCTTAGGTTTAAGAGTAGTAATGTGGTTAGTAGCATCAGTGTCTTGAGAAGAGACACTAGTGTCAGAGTCATAAGAATCAGTGAAACACAGGTTATGTGCAGGAAGGTCAGTATGAATAAGGCGTAAATTAAGTTTTCTAGCATAAAGCTTTAAATCTAGAAGTAAATCAGGTAAGTGTGCACGCTGTGCTGGGATAAAATTAAAGCCTTTGTGCAGAGTATGTAATTGTTGTTCAGTAAATGTGCGTGTGGTGAGGTTAAAAATAGCAGTATCCATATGTTTCAAAGAATTGTTAATATAGGAAACGTTAAGAGGGTGAGAGTGGGGAAGGGGTGGATCAGCTAGGACCAAAGGTACATCAGTGCAGGAATGAACAGCTGCTGAAGAGGAAGAGCTAGTATGAGAAGAATGTACAGGAAAAGAAAAGGCGGTGTTTAGGACCTGAGAGAACTCCTGGTGACTATTCTTGAATTCGGAGACCAAAGCAGTAAAGGTCTCTTGCTTGTTTATGGATTTCTGGCTCTTCCTCTTCCTTTGCCCTTTGTCCTTCAATAAATTGATTGTTTTTTTGGTGATTGGGAATTATTTCTTGAACTTAGAGAACTTAAATGGCAGTTATTACTTAACTCAGAAATATTTCCAGGTTTAAATGAAAGTGTTAATATCAAATGTGCTCTTAAATGGTACAATTAATAGTTACGTATTCATTATTTGTACTCTACTTCTTATTGCTCATATTTATACATTATTTGTACTCTACTTCTTATTACTCATATTTATTCATTAGTTATTCACAGTTTCTTTTTGCTCATTGGCTTCTGTACATCAATATATTAATATATGCATATTTTTCTATTAGAATCTGTTTGATCACATGACTTTTCACATATTTGAAACTGTAACAGTTTTTTCCTTGTTCATTCTGAAGAAGCTCTTTTATCTAATAAGAGCGAAAGCTTAATCATCAGTTTGGTGTCTGTGTTTTTTGTTTCAGTTATATTTATATACATTTTTTATTTTCTTTTTGAAGTTTATTTTTATATTTTATTCTTCTTCTTTTTAGCGGTTTTATTATAATATTCAGTTATCCATTCCTTGTATGATGGATGACCGTGCAGTCACTGAACCTGGCTCTAGCAGCCCTAATCTTTTGGATTTATCTTTACATCCTAGTCCACAAGAATTTGTGGATCTTGTAGACAACTTGGAAAATATGACAGTTAAAGCGCAGGAAGCGCTTCTCAAATACAACAAATACATTAATTCTCGTTCTGTACCTCCTACTATGGCTACATCGCGATCTTCAATCAACTTTATACATGGTCATTTGCATACTTCTCAAACACCATGTACATCTACATCTGTTTTTATACCTATATCTACAGAGCCTTCGAATTTGGCTCCTACTAGCTCAGCTCTTCATGGTGATGTTTTACCAGCTGTTTCACTACCCATGGTGACACCTGCTTCTCATTCTATTAATCCTGTTCCTGTTGAAGGGTTGAATAACCTTGCTTCGACTTCCAGGATTTCCAACAACATTACTGAACTTAATTCTGGCAATACTGCTGCAGTTCTCGACAATAATTGACACCTCAGTTATTGTCAACAATACTGACACTTCAATTCCTACTCGTCATGACAACACTAACTTTTTTGCCAACAGCACTAATGTTTCTGCTAGCGACACCAATGTTCCTATAAATAACACCTTTATCAGAGACTATGACACTTCTTCCACTACTCGTGCTGATGTTTTGTCTTTGCTTCAATCACCCTCAGGCAACAACCCGTTTTTGGACACTCTTACACCTTCTAGTTTCAATAACCAACTATACGATGATATTCCTAATTCTAATTCATGCAAAACGGACATTTTTAAACTTGAGAGACTCATTAAGGTTTATAAAAACATCGAATATGATATTCATTATCTTGACCACCTGCCTTATTCACCAAGTAGTTCCTCTGGGTTTACGTTATACAAAGTTTCCTAACATTGCCAGCACTAACCCCAGACTTTATGAGTCCCTCAAGTCTTTATTTAATGAGACTGGCTTAAAAACTTTATCTATTGTCAATGATGATAATAGAAACAGACTTAATGATTTAAAAAACAGATTGACATCCTGAATTCAGCTTTATTAGTTCATAAGGACTTTCATTTGTTTGAACATTTGTACCGAGGCATTAACCAGCGTGTTGAAAGGCATGTTACTACTTTGGTTGCTAGAAAGAAAAATAAGCTCAACAGAGACTTATTTCAATACAAAAATAACTCTGCTTATCCTGTTAAAAGCCCTACGAAACTATTTCGAAATCAACGACAGTTGCCTCGCACTAATTTTAATTCCAGATTTGTCCCTTTGAATACTCACAGTCACTATGGTTACCAACTACGCTCTCAGAACAGGAATGTTAACAGAAGAATCAACGCTTCTCCATCGTACGCTGATGCAGTCAAATCTAACCCTCGCAGAGCTGTTAATATTCCTTCGAACCAACATAAGCAGTCGCTTAATCCCCAGCATCCTTTTATTAATGTTCAATCTCATCACAACATTAATACTCATTCCACTGATGTTACTGCCGTTTCTTCAGCTCAGTCTCATGCTGCACAGTCTCCCGATAATGTGTCTTCTGTTCAGCCTTCTGTTCTACCTCTTGTTGTTACTTCCACCGATCATCATGATGATTTTTTTACAACCTCACGCTCCCATCACACCAAAACGACTGAGCGATACCATCCTTTCCCCTTTTCGAGGCAAAGGAAGAGGAAGAGCCAGAAATCCACAAACAAGCAAGAGACCTTTACTGCTTCAGTCTCCGAATTCAAGAATAGTCACCAGTCACCACCGCCTTTTCTTTTCCTGTACATTCTTCTCATACTAGCTCTTCCTCTTCAGCAGCTGTTCATTCCTGCACTGATGTACCTTCGGTCCTAGCTGATCCACCCCTTCCGCACACCCACCCTCTTAACATTTCCTATATTAACAATTCTTTGAAACATATGGATACTGCTATTTTTAACCTCACCACACGCACATTTACTGAACAACAATTACATACTCTGCACAAAGGCTTTAATTTTATCCCAGCACAGCGTGCACACTTACCTGATTTACTTCTAGATTTAAAGCTTTATGCTAGAAAACTTAATTTACGCCTTATTCATACTGACCTTCCTGCACATAACCTGTGTTTCACTGATTCTTATGACTCTGACACTAGTGTCTCTTCTCAAGACACTGATGCTACTAACCACATTACTACTCTTAAACCTAAGAGTTTATATAACCCTGCCTTGAACACTTCTATTCTTTCATTCCTAAAGGTCTGTGAAAGAGACTTAAGAAATTTATATTATTCCAAAAACACAAGTAAATGGTTTAATATGTCTCATACTGAGATAACATCTTTAGCAGAACTTTCTAAAGATAAGACTTTAAGCATTATGCGTGCAGACAAGGGAAATGGTTTGGTTCTCATGGAGCAAGACTTATATATTCAAAAAATTGAGTCTACTTTATGTAACAATTACTTTTTTGAATGTGTTGACATCAAAACTGTACATAAGCATTTCAATTCTATTGACAAAACCTTAAAGAACTTGCAGTTAACTAATGCCATTTCTTTAGAAGAATATATGTTTATGTCTGTTACCTCTCCTAATCTTGGCAAGTTGTTTGGTATACCCAAGATTCATAAGAATGCCACTGATCCACCTTTTAGACATATCATTTCTAATAAGAAAACTAAAACAGAAAAAATTGCTGAGTTTTTAGATTCCATCCTTAACCCTTTGGTACAAACCACTCCTTATTATCTTAAAGATTCATGGGCATTCTTAAATGATTTATATCTTAAAAAAGATAGTTTATCTGATTGTATTTTTGTCACTTTAGATGTTGAAGGTCTTTACACCAACATACCTCACTTAGAAGGCTTACAGTTTTTTAGAACATTTTTAAACAAGTATACTAACTTTTCTTCATCTAAGATTGATACCTTATGTATTTTAGTAGATATTGTTTTGAATAATAATTTCTTTTTCTTTAATAACCATATTTACAAACAAATTAAAGGAGTAGCTATGGGTTCTATTCTTGCACCTTCCTTTGCTAATATTGTTCTTAGCACTTGGGAATTAGAAAAGTTTAACCACCTTCATAATTTCCATTCTGTTATTATTTATAAAAGATTTATTGACAACATTTTTTTCGCTTGGCATGGCAGTCAGTCTTTTTTAGACATGTTCATATCTGACATGAAACAAAGTATTGCTTTTTAAATCTTGTAGTCTCAGCTAAAGGTTATAATTTTTCTTTTTTGGATACCAAAATTTACACATCTCCTTCTGGTGATTTATGTTCTACTTTATATAGGAAAGACACAAGAACAACCTTTTAGACTTTACTAGCTCACACCCTTATTTTATGAAGAAAAATGTGGTACGTAGCCAGTTTATTCGTGTTTCAAGGCTGGTTAGTCATGATGATGAATTTTACATCCAATCTGCATTATTAAAACAGATGTTTATTTCTAGAAACTATCCTCCTACTTTAGTTGATTCCATTTTTGATGAGGTTTCTTCTAACAGATATATCTCTCATTTACCTATTTTGTTATTTGGTTTTGAACCAACACCTAAATCTGACATTTCTAATAAGTCAGATATGACCCTCTCTTTTCCTTTGCCTATTTCTAGAGATATGTCCTCTATAAGAGATATTATTTCTAAAAACTGGGATATTTTAAAGGAGTCTCACCATATGTTATCTGCCATTGGCTCTTCTCCCTTATTCTCTTATAAAAGGACAAGAACTATTCGTATGAGCCTAGAAAATAGAGACCCTCCTTTCTTTTCTTTTAATACGTATTTGCTTTTTCCTCCACTGGTATGTTTAATTGTAAAAAATGCGTAGTTTGTCCTTACATTTATATTGGCCCTCATTACACTTTTCCCCATTGTAATTATAAAATTAAGTTTAGTAAGGCTTTTGATTGTCATTCCTCTGTTGTTGTTTATGCTGGTATTTGTGCTTCATGCAATAGTTTTTATATTGGTAAAACCACCAGAAAGCTGTCTGATAGAGTTAAAGAACACTTGTCAGCTATCAGATCTAATAACATGAATAATGCTCTAGCCAAACATAGTGTATATTGCTCTAATTTTGTTAAATTTCATTTTATGGTCCTTGAACAAATTGATTGTTTTTTTGGTGACTGGGAATTATTTCTTGAACTTAGAGAACTTAAATGGCAGTTATTACTTAACTCAGAAATATTTCCAGGTTTAAATGAAAGTGTTAATATCAAATGTGCTCTTAAATGGTACAATTAATAGTTGCTTATTCATTATTTGTACTCTACTTTTTATTTCCCATATTTATTCATTATTTGTACTCTACTTCTTATTGCTCATATTTATTCATTAGTTATTCACAGTTTCTTTTTGCTCATTGGCTTCTGTACATCAATATATTAATATATGCATATTTTTCGATTAGTATCTGTTTGATCACATGACTTTTCACATATTTGAAACTGTAACAGTTTTTTCCTTGTTCATTCTGAAGAAGCTCTTTTATCTAATAAGAGCGAAAGCTTAATCATCAGTTTGGTGTCTGTGTTTTTTGTTTCAGTTATATTTATGTACATTTTTTATTTTCTTTTTGAAGTTTATTTTTATATTTTATTATTCTTCTTATTAGCGGTTTTATTATAATATATATATATATATATATATATATATATATATATATATTTATTTATATATTGTATGGTGGTCATATGATTTTTGGGCTGCATGTCATGTGACTGTCTTGACTCCTATTTAAACTTGATTGGTTTGTTGAATTTTTGTATTAGTATTGAAGAAGGGTAGTAACCCGAAAGATTTGCTATTGTTTTTATAAAGGTATTTTTCTCGACATTTTGTGGTTTCATTTGCTATCATCTTGCAGCACTTTGTATCTATTCACTCTGCCAATGAACCATTCAACACACCTTTCATTCCCACAAATATTTCCAGGAAGGAAATTTGATGACTCTCTACCATTTCCCGGAAACCCCAAACACCCCTATAATCAGCAATACCCATATGCCCAACATGTCGGAGCAAGCTCACCTCCCAGACCACTGCAAAGGGTACTGCACAACACCAAGTCCTCTTAGACCTTCTCAGACTTCCACTATTACATAAGTCCTTAATGTGTTTGGACCAAAATGCATTTTAAATATAAAATTGCGCTTATTATTATTTTTTTATCAAGAATCAACTTAATGAGCTAAACAAATTATTGGGGGACCATCAATATGTGTACATGTGGTTTAAAAAAGCCCTTTTAAATATATATATATATATATATATATATATATATATATATATATATATATATATATATATATATTTAAAACCCAAAAG
The DNA here is from genome assembly GCF_019279795.1 of Protopterus annectens. NCBI lineage: Eukaryota > Metazoa > Chordata > Ceratodontiformes > Protopteridae > Protopterus > Protopterus annectens. Next base: position 1,229,499,308 of record NC_056733.1, read on the forward strand.
TCATTGCCGAGAATCATCTTAGAGGCTCCTCAGAGCCATTAAGCATTATCATCACTCTGTCTCTGTTACCATAGCAACCTGGGAGCATCTGTTTCTGTTAGTGTGTCTGTGTACTGCATACTAGAGGCTTGGGATGTGCCTGAAGCAAAGCTTCACTTCACTGCAACTTCAAGCCTAAATTCCCTCCTTTTCAGTGAGGCAGCAGCCAGGAAAAGAAGAGAGAGCAAACAGATAAAAAAAAAACTCCCAACAAACTGCCACAAAAAGAGATAACACATTCTTCCAGCCTTCCCACCTCTCACTCAGCAGATGTATAAACAAACTATTCTCTGCCAAAATATCCCACATCACAGTTTTATCCCTCCCTTCCTCTGGATCCAGGCTAAAACACCAAATGTCTCTTCCTAATACACAAACATCAATTAACTTCGATCACAAGCCACAACCCACAGCTTCCTGCAGATGAAAACGGCAACATATAACAGCTGCCAGACACAGCTACATCCACATATACCATGTCAGGCTTAATCAAATGGCACTCAAAGCTATGATACCTGCCATAATTGATATTAATTATGTTTAGACAGAATAATAATGATATTTGTACTAGCTGCCAGACATGGCTGCATCCACGCACACCATATGAGGATTTATCAGACAGCACTCATAGCTGTGATACCTGCCATAATTGATATTAACTATATTTAGACAGAATAATGATAACATTTGTACTAAGAGCTTGCTACTATTTTTTAACCAGAATATACATGACATTTCTAAATCATACTTTAACTGAAGAAGGCATTAGTCTCCATGACAGCATTTTTTTTTTCAAAACACTCTACTGTTACTGCAATTATATATGATGTTAATTTGTTACATTTGTGTCTAAACTCTGATGAATGGTACCTTGTTGAATTAGTTAATTAATTACTTAAATTATTATAAGTAAAATGAATAAAACACTAACAAGATACGCATTCACTGAGTTCAAGTAGGGGAATAGAAACTTCTATGCTTGTGTTATATGTTGCTGTGTTTGGCTTATGTATAATGTAAATAGTAACCCATCTTGACCTACCTTTGTTTGTGAAGAATTATTAGACTCTTTGAACATTCTGGATAAATCATTACTGTTTCTCAGTTGTTTACAAAACCCTCCTTTTTTAAATAAAAAAAGATGACAAGTGATGTACCATATCAGTTGATACTTTGAGAGATGTAGTTGTAAGAATTATTTTTGGGACAGCTATCTTGGAATCAGTTTTTTTTTTCTTTCTAGTATCAGTCCAAGGATTTGTTTATTTTATTCTTTTAAGAGTAGTCCCATCCATTCCATTTCTTTTGGGATAGACACTATGTTGTTGTTTTTGATGAATATAATAGCTTCTTCTAAATCATTAAAGGTTGACATCTCATTGGCAAAAAGTATTTTTATCTTGGCTGGAAAGGCTAGATCTGCTTTAATGTTGTTTTGTTTCAACAGTTTTATTATTGGCCAGACTTTTTTCCTTTGTTCTAGTATTTTGGAAGATGAATCACTGTCAAACCTTATCAGGCTTTGATTGTATTTTAAGGGTGATTTTTCCAAGCAGATTTTAATACTAGTTCCTTGTCCAGAAATGAAAGCAATTTTAAAACTATGGATCTAGGTGGAGTACTGGTTGAGTTAGAAGCAGGTTTCCTCAGTGCTCTATGTGCCCTTTCAATTCCAAATAAAAGTCCCTCTTTCAAGTCTAAAAATTCAGGAATCCAGGTTGCTAAGAATGAAATAATGTCTTCTCCTTCTGTGTTTTCAGGTAGACCAAAAATCCTTATGTTGTTTCTCCTTTCCCTGTTTTCTAAGTCATCTATTTTGTTAAGCAGCCATGTATTCTGTTTAAGCAGAAATTCTTTTTGGAATTCTTCCTCTATAAGTTTCCCTTCAATGTCATTTAGAGAAGTTTCTATATTTGTTACTTTTGTATGGCGTTGCTGTAATAGTTCCTTAAGAGTATCAGTCTGTTTTTGAGAATTTAATTTGAGGTTTTCTAAGTCATTTTTAAAGCCGTCCATCTTCAAAGATAGTCCCTGTAAGACAGATGTCATCAATTGCAGTTCTTTTTTCAAAGCAGCATCTGGATGAGAATTCCTTGAGTTGTTCATACTCAGTGACTCAATATATCTCCAAGTTACTTGACAGGAAAATGTTTCTATATCTCCACCAAAATTGATATTTATGTAGTTTAGTAGTTCAACTATAGATTTCTGATGTTTTAAACTTGTAAATAATAAAACTTTTCTATATTATTATACTAGTTCATGGAGCTCTCAAAATTCACTGCTCTCAGTTGGCCATCTAGACTCTAGCCCCCTCCCCCCTTAAGATTTCTGATGTACCCAAAGAATGCCTTGTGATTATCCTTAGTAGAGATGGTATTTTAGGTTTGTAATTGGCTTTAGAGTACTTTACATGATATCTAATTTGCTTGTTCAAGCTGTGTAGGATGTCCTTCCTCTGCTGAGTCATTACCATCTTGTTCTTAGACGTTAGTTTCTTTTCTTCCTCTTGTTGTATAACCTGTTTATGCTTGATGTTCACCAGAGTGGCTTGTTTTTTTTTTTTTTTGTTTTTTTTTGAGGACATTGTTTTGATCTGATTAGGTATAGACAAGTTCATGCATTTGTATAGGTATTTATACAGGGCATTTGTGTACAGCTCTGTATAACAGTCGTTGTTGACAGTGGCAGCAGGGGGTTTGATACTATTTATGCCATCACTTTGGAGGCTATAGCTTGCTTTGGAGAAATTTTTCATCCATTTTGCTCTTAAGGGAGGGTCAGGTATGATTGTTACTTTGAACAAGATTGGCTTATGATCGGACCATACCAAGGAGGGTAGTACAGAGACTCCCTATGTTGGTGAGTACTAAGTCTATCTGTAGAAACATGAAAACTAGCACAAGCAAAATATGAACTGAATGAAAACAGGTCACCACATTGAGCAGCAGAAAACTATGACTGTTTATTGTTAAGCGCTTTTCATCTCAGGCAATCCCAAGACTTCTTCAGACAAAGTAAAAAACACATGCCCCTTCTTTAAATACATTCAAATAGTGTACTACATACCCCTATTGGTTAAAAACACAACTCATCAAATGGATTGCAAACTTCCGTCCATACGCACAAGATGTTAGCAACTATGGTTCTAAACACACTAAGCGTGTGCAATAAATACATCTTAACTATTAGTCAGAGCCTTTGGTGTACAAAAGGTTCTCTGGTGCTAAAGGCTGAATGAAATGCAATAAACACTTTCTCATATATCAGTTATTACAATAAAACTTGATCCTGCGTATACAATACATAACCAAAAAATCACTTAAAACTACATAATGGTCAAACAGTTAAAGTTATTAAAACCTATTAAGTCACCTTGATGGTATAAAAGTATATGAAAATATATAATATTAAACAATGTGTGTAACTTAGGTCATCTCAGGAGGCTTAACCTAAGTTTTAAAATACAGTAAATAGTACACATTTCATTAAGACCAGGGAATGCACAAGCATCTGCACGTATTTGCCACATAAGCTCTAACGGACTGGAGAGGTGGTCCCGAAGTTGTTCGTCTTGAAGTGTTAGAGCTTATTTTGTGAGTACTAAGTCTATGACATTCAAGCCTATTGTGGGAATGCAGATTATCTGTTAAAGAGCATTTGTGTTAAAGTCCAGTAACCTTAGGGTGAACTTGCTTGTGCTCATATATGACTCTCAATTGATGGAAGAATAGTTGAAATTACCCACAACCAGGTTGTTTGGCTGTATAGTGAGTGGGTCAAGTAAGTCCAGGTAGGCAGAGAGGCTCTTGTGGTTCAGGGTGGGGGACCTATAGCTAACAATGATATGGAAGTTGGTTTTACCTGCAGTTAGTTGGACTTGGAGTAGCTCTAAGGAGTTGTACTGTTTGACAAGTCTTGAGATGTATTTGTCTTTAATGAAGATAGGTACACCTCCACCTTTGGTTCTTTCATGCTCATTTTGAGGTCTGAATGTGTCGGTTTTGCATGGCCGGGGTGCCCTCTGTGGCCTTGAGCCATATCTCTGTGACTTTACAGACATCAGCATCTTCTAAGGTAAGGAAGGAATGCTTCCAGTAAGTGCAGCTTCAATATATATATATATATATATATATATATATATATATATAGATACATATATATATATATATATATATATATATAGATATAGATATATGTATGGGTTACCTTCGTTTACCAACAGCCCACTTTCTCAACATGCATTCACCCGTCACTTCAGATTACTGACATTCCCAAAGCCGATGTCATCCATGAGGTTAGAGAACACTTGGCCATCTACTTGAACTTTGCCCCTTACCCTCATGGTAGTGCATTCTCAGAGTTGGTATATTTAGTATGGGAGGTAAGGAGGTGAAGGTCCCCACATAGGGAGGTGTGGGGAGCATAGCCCCCCCACATAAGTGGGTTTATTTTCTTTGGCTAGTTTTTCCATTGGGATGGCCAAGTGTTTACTTAACTTTCAGGAAATATTGGCTTTGAGAATGTCGGCGATTTGGCATGTCGGTAAACTGGGTTTTGGGGAAGTGGACTAATGGTAAACTGAAGGTAGCCCATATATATATAAATATATATATATATATATATATATATATATATATATATATATATATATGAAATTATGATAGCCTTGTAAATATATAGGCATCTTGTGGGAGTGCTTAAATGTTCATGTCCTCTGCATTTTTATACATACTGTGTAAATGCCTGTATAATGTTTGCACTCTGTCATTCTATGTGTAGTTTTAATAATTTGAGCAGTTTTTCTCCACAAAAATCCTTTTTAGGGCTTCATCTATCCCTTAAGATGTATCCCTTCAGATGTATGCAGGCAGTTGTCCACACATAGGAAAAAAGTGATGTGCATTCCATCTCTTCCTCTGTTTCTCTATTTCCCTTCTTGCCTCCATTTTTAACACCTCAACTCTCAGGAGGAATCACCCCATCTGGTGCCTCTTTACACCTTTTCTGTGCCTGACTCTCCCATGTTTAGCATCACTTCCAGTTTTGGGCTTTTGAACATTGCTTTTATCTAGCCTATATACTTTCTCCATATCCCTCTTCCCAACAAAACTCTCCCTAGGAATTTTCATCTGACTGAGTGAAAGGCTTTCCTTGGGCCCAATAGTACAACTTCTTCCTCTGCTCAATGTCTTTGCTGCTCTTTCTATATAAAATCCTGTTATATATCCAAGCCTTCTTTCACTCTTGCTCTGTTAATGAAGTCATTCAACCCTATCAATATCATTCATGGTGAGATTATGTCCATAATTTCTGCAAAAAAATTATTTCATTCTGCCTCACTTGTCTGCCCACCCCCACTCTTCCGCCCATACTAAACACACATGATCTATATTTTCATGGCCATAACTATAAGGACTACCCTTGTTTACTAATCTTCCATCAGCTCTCTAGTCTCACTGTCATTTACAGTTTTCATTGTTTTGCTCCTTATCTTTTATTTATTTATTTTATTTATTTTTATTTTACATTTGTTGACCGGGAGAGTCTCACTGAGCTAAAGCCCTTTTTCAGCAGAGGCCTAGGGTGAAAAGCTCCATCATATGCCAAAAAATCTATACATAACAGTAAATAATTTACTAGAAGTTACAAGTTATAAAAATATGTTGACAAAAAAATAGAAAGTACAATAAACAGATGGATGAGCAACAGAAAAAATATAGTAAGTAAATAATTTGTATGTTAAATATATAAGCTAATCTCAGCTTCAGTAAGCACTGTATAGCAATAGTTTGGGGGGGTCGTATAAGAAAATTAGCTAATCTATGGTTCAGTAGGTTAAATATGAGGAAGGATTAGAAGGTTTCATAATAAAACATAAGATGCAAGTTGCTCAAAGCTGCCGGTTGTGCATACTGATTTTTGTGAGATTAAGTGAAAGAGTAGTGTGAGGGGAGGTGGAGGTCAGGGAGGATGCATACACTGGCAGATCCAGTGGTTTTTAAGGTAGTATTTGGTGGCTAATTTGAATTGTTGGGGTTGGGTTAGGTTTTCTTTTTTATTATTAGATTTTCCTTGCTAGTCTACAGGCATTCTGTATCATATACCTCATATACCCCACCGGTATTTTTTCCAGCACAAAACCACCATTTCTTTTATTGTTTGAAGTTGCATTTCAGGTTCTATTTTAGGACCTCTTCCACATTCGCACTCATCTTCATTCTTTCCTAACCTCTTTCTTTCTGCAATTCTGCCAAACTTTCCTATCGTAGAGACATTTCTAATACTTCCTTCTTCTTTCTTGCACCTTATGCCTGCACAATCGTTCCTCTTATCACTGATTTGACTGCATCCACACCTTTATTCTCCTTGTTGTTCCTTGCTCTCCTTGAAATCCTTTATCATTTCCAGAGTCATTGCCTCCATCTTCCTTCTCTTTGTGGCTCATTTCATTTGTACCACCCTATCACTGACCAACCTCATCCTATGTCCTCTGTGTCAATTACTTCTGAAGCTTGATCTGATATGTGCCTCTCCTTTCTCTGTATTTCCCTTGTCCTCTGTAGTATGTGAGCTCACAGATAAATACTAGGCTAGCTGCCCTTGTAGGCCATTTAATCATAACCAATTTCCGTTTTGGTGCTTGAATTAAAATATCCCATTTGGAGATAGATTTGCCTTACACATCCCTTGACTGATAATTATATGTTACCCTTAGTGAAAAAAACTAGGATGATATAATATATAATTTGAGGGTACCCATGCATGGGCAAAAGCATTTAGGAGCTGCCTATGTCTATTAGTAGTATAGGGGAGGCAGTCCTGGGGGAGATTTTTTATTACTCATCCAAAGATCGACATTGTGCTTGAATATGGAGAGGGATGATTTTTGATTAACATGTATGAGGAGATTGTTCTGGAGCAATGGTATCCTCTGTGAGAGATATCTGTTCCTCCAAGCAATTCTCTTGATGTTGCAGAAGGATGGTTAGATCCCTATTCTAAGTATTTCTGATGCCACTTGACTTGTTGATGTGCAGTAGGTCCATCAGTACTGCATCAGAGTATGCTGGATATATGTTGGTTTCTTAGAAATTTCTCCAACCTGCTGGCCTTAAAAAAAAAAAAAAAAAACTAGAAAACATATATTTTTTGAATGTTGTAATTTCTTTGCATATACACATCAAAATTCCCTTTTGTATGCACTGTAATCTCATTCTGTAAACATTCTGCCATTATTAGGCTCTATGATCACAATAATGTCACGTCCGGCCACCATGCTCCCTATACTACCAACTTCTCCATAAAATCAGACAAAAGTGCTACTGCATCTTTGTTTAGACCATATATGCTGCTCATCATATAACATTTTCCCCTTATCCTGTCCATATATATTGTCCAGCTTGCATCTTGGCTTCTCCTTGCTATTTTCATGATTCCTTGAATCCTGTTCTCAAGGATAAGGCCACCTCCCCATTTCTACCATGTCCTTTATGGTCCCACTATCTGCTCAGGTATTCCCTCCAGATTAGCTTCTTTGCATCCCTTATCTTGAGTTTGGTTTGTTGTACTAAGGCCACATCTGCCATATTCTTTTCAGACTAGCAGGCACTTATCCCCTTTTAAATTGGGTGGTTCATCCTCTAACATGCCAGATGCTCAGTCTCAGAATGTGGTCTCCTACTCCCCCCTTTTCTATCCATTTGTCTGCACCCCTCAGCCTACTGGGAATGTTTTCCAAGATGGGATGAGTCTGGACCTTTGCTCCCTCCTTCCTCATTCTTGGTGATTTTAGATACTTCATCATATGGAATTGCATCTCCAAATTCCACCCATTCATACTTTGTGTTTCTTCTAGTTCCCTTTATTATTACATTCACTCTGCTTGACTCTTCCTCTCCTCTTACCTATTCCAAAATACTGCTTACATTATACTGATAAATGGCACATGAACTCAGGGCCAGCAATTTCAATTACAAAGCATTAGAATTACATACATGTATTAACATTTCCTGTTAGTTTTCATTGCTATTCTCAGATGTGCATCATTTAATTTGTTCTTACTCTTTCTAGTACATTCCCACCACTGATGCCTCCCTCTGTGACCCTTGATGCAGTTCTGTTGCAACCTCTCCTACTGGCACCTCAGTGCTTGGTGCATTTACTTTCCATTTTACCTCACGGTATTCCATTCTTGACACTGGCAAAGAGGCTTCATGTGGAGCTGATGGAGTTCTGCAGCCTGCCTTTAAGGTTAATGTTAGTAACAAAGCTTGGAAAACCTTTACAGTATATTACATAAGTAGTCCTTCTTCTGATCATATCTGTCATCACTGTAGTCCTTCTTGCCTTCAGCATTCTTCATCTTCCATCCTTCTGCCTCATCTCTTTCAATATTGTAGCTTGTAAACCTCTACTAATCTGTTTAGATTGTTTCGTCCTTTTGTTGACCTGCACAGCTCACCTGGGTCATCCAGTTCCTCTGACATTCCTTCTTCCCTTCCAGTCCTGTGTTAGCTGTCTTCCCATGTATGTATTGCTTGATCCTGTCACCTGAGTGTTCCTTCCCTGTCTCTTGCCAACTTAGGCACACTCTTTGAACTCCTTGGATTATTGGTTTTGTCTTGCTTTTCCTGATACTGTTTGTCTCCTTTCTTCTCTGTTTGTCTCATCCAACCTTATTTTCACACCACGTTCAGCACCAGACATTACTTTTCTGCTCTCTCTAGTTGATTAGGTTTAGATCTGCTAATTTAAAGTGATGCTTGCTCTGATTGGACCATCCCTCTGTCAGTCTCCTTACCTGTATGTCATATCATTCTATTGACTTCCCATTTAGATCTGTTAACTTAAAGTGATGCTTACTCTGATTGGACCATTCCTCTGCTAGTCTCCTTAACTGTATCTCATCTCATTCTATTGACTTCCCATTTGGATCTGTTAACTTAAAGTGATGCTTGCTCAGATTAGACCATCCCTCTGTCAGTCTCCTTACCTGTATCTCATCTCATTCTATTGACTTCTCATATAACAGCCATTGGGAGATTTGAATCTTCACCTAGTGATCCTGTTTTTCCTCTGTGATCTTTAGTAAACCATGCAAAGAAATCATTTGGTTCCTCCTCAGTCTGAGTTTTGTGCCCTTATCATCATGTCTACTGGAAGGGTGATCCATGCACTCAGAGCACTGGCTTTGACACCTATATTATTGACACAAGTGTTTTCTTTTCTTTGCGTAGAGCATCCAGTAAGTCCTCCACAATGTTTATTATCATTCCTATGAATGGAATTATTTTCAGAAATTCCACTGCATAATTTTGTTGAGTTTGATCCAGAATGAAGTTGTGAAGGATAGAGCATACCTCAAAGGTGTCCCTGTAACCTGGTATTATTTATCTTTCAGAATTCCCTGTATCTATTCTCCTCCAGGGTTTTGGATGGAAACAATTTCTTGTATATCTGTACCTCTGTTATTATCAGTGCCATGTGTTTTCAAGGTTTTATATTCGCATGTAGTTTCCATTTCTATTTTGCATGTGTCTTTTGTGGATTTTATGTCCCCCATACTGCCATCCACCTCTGTTAGATTGATGAATTGTACATAAAGCCAACCCTCTTGCTTTGCTTGTTGCAACTATGTGATCTTGTCATTAGAGTCAGTGTTTTTCCCTTCTTTTCTTGGTCTGGGAGCTTTTATTTTATTTAAATGTGTGCTGGCTAGCTTGAAAAAGCTATGTTAAGCAGCCATATTGATGACACCCCTTCTCCGACCTCTGTGCTTTTTGCTAGTGTTATTGTATGTAAAACTTATGTCACAGACAATATGAAAAGTATTCCGCTCCAGATAGAATCCTCCAGTTTTCAGTTACTAGTTTCTTTAACAGTATACATACAGTTTGGATATGCTCAGACTGTTTACTGATCATAATAATGTGAATTATTTATTTTCTAAGTGTTGCAGTTTTAGGTGCAGTAAGTTAACTAAATCCATTTATTATGTTGCCATCTTCCACCCTATGATGTAGCCTCTGAAACTACATATAAGAACGCAAAGATATTAGGCGGTGCAGTGGTGCAGCAATTAGCATTGCTGCCTCACAGAGGTTCTCCAGTTCGATTCTTGGGTTGGGTGCCTTCTGTGCGGAGTCTGCATGCCTTACATGCATTCATGTGGGTTTCCTCCCACATTCCAAAGACATGCAAATGGAGTGTTTCTCCTTGCACCTCTGCTGAAAATGGGCTCTGTCCTGGTAAGTAAGTAAAATATTATTGACTGTTCCATGTAATTTCAGTTATTTAACCTAAACCTCATTTCATGCTACATGCTTTTATTTAACTTAGGTTCTCAAAGACAAGGTGTTTGGGAAACTTACTTTCTAACTTGTGAGCTGTGAAGTCTGTATTGCCCTTCTTTGTCCACTCTCAAATCAACATATCTTGATTTCAAATAGTATCATAGTAAGTCAATATTACATATGTAAGGATAGGCGGTCAGAAACTCCAGCTTACCTTTTAAAGCACAGTAGGCCAGTTACTATTTGTGGTAATACCACACCTGATCTTTGCTATTCATTCACTGAAGAGTAACCTATCCTTGCAAAGACATATTGTCCTAAAGGTCTTGGCTGTTTTTTTTTTTTCTAATTATTTCAGGATTTCAGCTCTGAGGACTATGTCTGACATTGCAAAACATGCAGGCAATTTTGCTTTTAAAGTTTTACAGTTAATTCTTAATACATGTAAAAAAATGTAAAATGCATTAGTGCTGGTCCAAGATGATGTAAAAGACATGGCAATTAATGTTCTAGCTATTTTGTTTTGTTTTTAATGCAATTAAAGTCTTAAATCTTAAAGAAATAGTGCTTAACAACAGGTTATTCTTCAAAAGAACATACTAATGTTTCTACTGCTTTTAAAGCTTTTACAGCTTTAGAGGTCCTGAAGGGCAGTGTATACATTATACTTAGTACTCATCTACATTACAGAGGTGAAACCTTCTGGGAGTATAACAGAGAAGTAGAAAAAAACATGATTAGCATTGTAAGGTTTAACAGTGCCAAGTGAAATAGGATTTTATTCAAGACGTAGAGCACAAGTGTGTAGGCTGCTTCCTCTAAAGGAAACCCTTATTAACATAGCTTATATGCAAAGCACTTACAAAACTAACTGTACTCTAGTTCAGATATTAAAAAAACAGCATTTAATGCAAAAGAGATTTCGTGTAATTAATTGCATCTCATTTATCTGAGATGAGAGCAATCATAGCTAAAACATGTAATGCAACTCATAATCATAGCACCAAATCACCACAATACAGCATTAGTATTCACCTTAAGAATAATCACTTTTGCAGTGGGGCAAACCATGTGTACCCTTGTTGTGGAGCTCCTGCACCACACACCCAATCTCTCATTCTCATATGTCTCTCTCTCTCTCTATATATATATAGATAGATAGCTACTCAGGTATAATAAGAATCTGTGTGTGTTAGAACCAAACTTTGAGTCTTACAGAAATTTTTGGCATTAGTGATGGTAGTGTATGTGCACATCTTTGCACCTTAGAGTTAAAGTAAAGGCTAGGTAAAGGGAAACTTTTAGTGTTGTGCACGTGTTAGTGCATAGTGAGTTTGTGTGAGTGTTTTGTGTAGTTGTACTATTAGGAAAAGGGTTTTTCTTAAGTGAATTTGCAGTGTTGGGGTTAGAGGCAGAGGCAGATTTAGGATTTATACACATGAGTATGGTCGTACAGGTGAGGGTTATTGACACATAAGTTTACATCGAAAGCAATCAGTCAATGTGTCAAAAACCACCATTACTTGCTTTTCAGGGCATGGTAATTGCTCAATATTAACACTTTTTCATTCCTAATAGGTCCAAAGTGTGCCCAATAGCAATGGGCCAGATTTACGAAAGCTTGCACGGAGTGCAAGAAGAGTGTAGGAGCTCACGCCGGCAATATGTCTGCTGTGTAATCCAGGTACAGCCGGCAGGGGCGTGCACGAGAGCTGCTAAAGCTAAACTTGCATGGATAGCGTCATGGTATAAGCCATGCAAATGAGGTAAATTTGCAATCCAGGAAACACTAACCTGTCCATGGAAGATTAGTGTTAGCTGCAGAAATGTACTCTGTTGGTAAAGGAGTACAGTACTGCAAATAGCTAAACGGAGCTATGACAGCTCCAAATAAAAGATGCATACAGTTGAGGAAGCATGCCAATGGCCAAATATAAAGCCATTGGCATTTTAAAATGTTTAAAAATATAAAACTTTAACTTTTGTTTCCCCCCGATCTCCAATGTTTAAGCATAGTGCAGCACCGCTCAAACATGCGGCGCTTATAAAAACAATAAAATAATTAAAAAAAAGCCAAAAATAGGCATTTCCACTAAAAAGCTTATTCTGCCATGCAGGGGAATGGTAGGCTGAATACAGCATGGCCACTAAGTAGTGGTTGCTAAGGGGGGGAAGCTCAGTGTGAGAGATGTAACCATGCATTAGTAGACAATCCTATGCAAATGAGGATAAGGATAGTGAATCTCAATTTTCCCCAGCATGTGAGGCATGTCCCAAGAGTTTAAGAGCAGGAGTAGGTGAGTAGTAGAGTAGAATATAGGTGACATCATGAGGGGATGTGTCAGACAGGCTGTAAGCAAATTGGAGCACGTGGCTTATGTTTGCTTTGAGGTGCTCAGGATTGCAAGAGGCGTGCCTACAGTTGCCCTATTTGAAAACCTGAAACCAAAGGTGCACATTGTTAAAAGATAGGAAACTCCTTGCAAACATCACACAGCATGTGCTCGTGTGTGTGCGTATTTGCGCTTGTTTGTGCGGCGCTTCCCCCCGGACGGAAGCAGTAAGGCAAAAGGAAGGAAAAGAAGTAGTAGGAAGTTAATCAATGAGAACTAGCCGAGCTGCCAGGTGAAATATATCAGAATCAGCCAATTACTCAGGCAGTAGACTAGCCCAGCCCAGCCCAGCACGTTAAACTCTGCAAATGGCAGTCTACCCTGTTTTTTCACAAGAACTCTGCAACACTGCAGTATACAAAGAGGGAAAGCTTAAAAAGCTTAAGTAAGACAAAATGTTAGGGGCTGCTCTTGCTATCATAAACAAACATGTGCAAGGTGCTGAGGGTGGTGATGTTGTGAATGCTGCTGAGCAACCCACAGTGAGGAGATGGAGAGGAGTGCACCGACCCAGGGTAACCTACCATGGGCTACATGAGCTGGAGATAGTGGAGCGCTATAGAGTGGACAGAGACCTCCTACAGCAAATTGTTGAGCTGTGCCGGCCATGCCTCACACACAGAACCAACAGAGGGAAACCCATCCCAGTGGATGCCAAGGTATGTGTTGGCCTAAGAATACTAGCTACAGGTACCTTCCAAAGACCAACTGGTGATATGATGGGGATTTCACAGGCATCAGCATCCAGGGTACCCCACCAGTTCCTGGATGCCATGTCAGCACATGTTGGTGACCACGTATATTTCCCCAATTCCCGTGAGGCACTGGCCAACAATATGCTTCTTTTCCACCAAATAGCAGAATACCCTGAGGTAGTGGGTGACACCCATCAGAAATGCACACACACACACACACATCTGAACAAGAACTCCATAATGAGGCACACACACAAACAAGAAACACAATTGAGCGTGTGTTTGGGATGCTCAAGTCATGGTTCCAGTGCTTGGACACATCTGGTGGAGCCTTGCAGTACTCACCAACTACATGTACCCAAATTGTTATGGTATGTGCTGTGCTACACAATATGATCCTGTGGAAACAGCTGCAGCAGGAACAGCATGGGGCAGGGCCAAACAGCCCCCCACCATTGCCAAGGCCTGCACAGGCACAGCGTGACTTGGAGGAGGAACAAGCTGAGCCTGCCCCAGTAGGCAGAAGGAGGCGTGCCCAGTATGCCCTGGCCATGGCAAAGAGGCAACGCATAGCACATACACTGACTCAGTAGGAACCCTAGAAATGACACCTCTCTCTGACTCGCACATACAGTAAAAGGGATGCCTAATGATACTACCTGTTTTCAAAAATGTATAGGGAGTGTACTATGTGCATCTGACATAGGCAGCCCTGCAGCACCACCTGAGGCATGAGTGCCCTATTTTAAGCAATATAAAACACTGCTAAGCACATTTTACCAGTACTGAGCATATTTAAATACAGTTGGGAGTATCTGTGCACTGCACTAACCAGCGCAACGTTGGGCAAAGTTGGACAACTTTGGGCAAAGTCGAGCAAAGTCGGGCAAACACACTCATCCCTGCTTTACTGTTCCTTAACCAGTCATGTCTGCCCAGCAGGAAAATAAAAAGCAGTGACAGGGCTCGAACTCAGGATACTGGGCACTATAGTCACAGTACTGAACCACTAAGCCATGACAGCATTTCACTGGCACAGACACAATTTAAGTCACTCACACATACCAGTTGCGGGGGGTCACATACCTAACAGTCACAGCCAGCAGGACAGTTGTAGACAAACGCAAACACAAACAAATGCTGTATCATGCCCTCTAAAGAGGCATATGAGTAACCTCCCCCCAGGCCTATGTAGACAGATAACAGCAGGCCAGGCAGTGTGTGATGTGGGTTGGGTAGGCTATGAAGTCACAAACTAATATGCGTGTAATTGGAAGCTAAGGTCTGTAGTACAGTGGTATGCCTCAAGCAAGTATGATAAGCAACATTACAGACTGAAATGGAGTACCTGACATAGCAGTGCAGGCCTAGCAAATGTGTATAAGTGTCAGGTGTACCCCTCATCCTATATACACCCACAGTAACAATAAGGTGTGCCCCCCCGGGTAGAAATGTACAAATAATAGCTGTCCCCCCTGTATGTAGAAATGTTGATAAGTCTATGCAAATTGACTCATGGAAGCCCTGCAGGCACAACATTCTTCCTGTCGATGTACAACACAAAGGTGAGCCCTGAAGTAAAAAACAACTTGTATTTTCACACACATATATAGTAAATATATGCCCATAGTGGGCATGCTCACACACTTGAACAAATTTAGCAAATGTCAGTCAAAAACATACTGAAAGGTCATACTGGGGCATGCTCACACACAAACAAACAAAGCAAATTTCAGTCAACAACATACTGAAAGGTCATACTGAGCATGCTCACACACTTAGGCCATGTCTGAGTACAGCAGTGGGCCACACATATCTGGCAGTTGCAATTCTTACTGCACACACATGTCACTATTCACCAATCCTGCCTTGCGCACACAGTGATATGAAAACAGACCCAAATAATATATTGGACCCCTGTCATAATCAAACTATGTAATACAAGCACTTAAGTTGTTCAAAGAAAGTGAAAATCCAAAGAAGATCATTAAATCACCGATCAGTATCATCAAGAAACAATGAGCACTCCTAACATTATCCAAGCCATGTTCTGGCAAAAATATTGCCAAAGAGTCCATAGAGAACCATGAAGCTTTCTTTCGCTATGTCATAAATATCAATGTAAACTCATATATGTTCTGAATCAGTGCAAAGTGTAAATGAATACATGTACATAACTGACATTGCCAACATCTTGTCAGACAGGTTCATACATATTAACCCCCCTCTCACTGACAAAAGGGCCCATTACCATACCTGGAGATTGTGAAAAGCCAGAAATCACATATACAATGGTTAAACAGCTCTAACCAAACCTAAAAACACGGTGTCTATGGGATGACATGGTGTCCCTGGCTGTGTCATATGTGAACTCCAAAACAAACAGACCCTGCACCTGAACAGTCTGTTGAGACTCACCCTCTGTTCAGGATATGAAACTGTTGAATGGGTTACAGCAATGTTTGGCAGACTCCACAAGTGTTGTTGCACAACAAACCATGGGAACTATTGTCTTATAAGCCTGATCTGCAAGGCCATGAAATCTATCATTATGGAACTCATAAGCAGAGCTATTGGGAGCCTACAAACACACAACCCTACCCATTTTGGTTTGGTCAGGGGCATATCATGGTCCCCTAAACCAGCTAGACAGTTTTCAAAGCAGTCACCCAGGACATACATCAATGAAATGAGCTCCACACGGCCTACATAGACCTTGAAAAACCCTTTTCCAACATCCCACACACATGTTGTATCCACAAAATCAACAACCTGTGCATAAACACGTATGTCATCTGATGGATTCCCAACTGGGGCACAGATAGATCCCACAAGGTAAGAATTGTGGTCTCCCTGTTGGACGGTAAGCTGGTAACAACTGCTGTCCCCCATCGCTCAGTCCTGGGAACCCTCCTGTCTGGTGTATACTTTTCAGAAATACAGTCAAACACACGAGGGCTATGGTTAGCAAAGTTTGTGGATGACTGCAAAAAAGTTGTCATAATCAATGTTTGGGACAACAGAGACAGCCTTAAAAAGGGTCTCAGTCAGACAGATGTGGTGTCAAAATTATGGCCTCGAGCTACAGTCATACAAATACCACACAGGTGCCAACAACCTAAATATGGAGGTAATAATAAGGGATCTATGGACACATGTGGATAGTCATCTCTACTTTCAGAAGCACATTCACAAAGTGGTTAGAAAACCATGCTATGTGTTCCCACAAATTGCCAAAGTCTTTGCTTGCAGGTCAAAGGAGGTTCCCTCTACTCATCAGTCATCAGACCCATCAGAGAGTACCATGACACACGCGTTAAATCTGACTAGGCACCTTCAGCAGCTGGAAAGACCACTGAAGTACCTCATCAAGGGGATTACTGGCCAAAAATAGTTGCCCCATGCAACAAGATTGAAGTAACTCAATCTGTACTCTGTTGCATACTGTCTGTTCAAGTGATCTCTGCCCAACAGACAGGTCCATGTCCAATGCAGAACTGATGTACATGCTCTATCTGAAGTAAACCTAAGCTCACTGTGCCACATGCTCTAGGGATATAATCATCACAACAATAAATAGAACATATTGGAGGGATACATTACTAACTCACAGACTTCCCTTGCTTTGGAACAGGCTCCCAACCTACATTAAGCTGAGTCCCTCACTGACACTCTTCCAGAGGATCCTTGATGAGTGTATGTGAAACTGAACTGTCACACCATGGATCACTTCATCAGCTCTACTACACAGAGGCATAGGGAACTAACTCCATGTGTGGTGATAGCTGCACACTCTGGCCATACTAATGTATGCCTTCAGGCAGATAGCCTATTACCTACCTATGTACCTATATATATGTAGGGAGAACATAGTATAATAAGCTAAAGATGGATGGGCAGAGATGTGTGTAAGAGGGTGACCATGACAGGGAGCCATCCAGGATTGTCCCCCCCAGCACACACCCCAATGGCACAAAAGCCATGAGGTGCACATCTCACTCACTGTACATAATAGCCACCAGTATCTGTAAGCATTATAGTGTATGTGGTGCATGTGCCTGCTGTACAACATGACTGTACAATGAAGTACACATCTACTATCTGTAGACATGTACCGGTCACATAGGTTCATAGGTATGTAGTGGATTATCTTCATGAAGGCGTATATTAGCCTAGGCAAGTTGTGCAGCTTTCACCACCCCATTGGTTAGTCTCCTAAGCCCTAGTTCTAATAGTTAGTACCCTAAGCCCCTTTCTAGTGGGGCTGCTGATGTGATGCCTGGTGTGAATTGTCTGTTTCCCATCCACTCATCAAGGTTCCTATTGAAGAGTGTCAGCGAGGGGCTCTGTCTGATGTTATTTGGGACTCTGTTCCACAGTAAGGCAAGTGTCTGGGATTGTTCTCTATCCCACCAGCATATTGTATTCATTGTTGTGATGAGGCTCATATCCCTGGGGTGTGTAGGGCAACTCAATTTTGTTATCCTTAGATGGAGCATGTTCAACAGTTATGTGTTGGACATGGCTCTGTATGTTAGGCAGAGTGTGCCTCTGAGTAGGCAGTATGCAATGGAGAACAGATTTAGTTTTACCAGTTGTATTACATAGCAAAACTGTTTGAGGCCAGTAATCCTCTTGGTGAGGTACCTCTGTGGTCTCTCCAGCTGCTGGATATGCTTAGTCGAGTACATCCAAAATGGTACATTGTACTCAATGATGGGTCTGATGACTTAAGAGTAGAGGGCCACCACTACCTCTTTTGATCCTGATGCAAACCCTTTGTTGATTAGGTGGGCCACATAGGATTTCCTAATCACTTTGGCAACATGGTTGTCAAAGGAAAAACTTTCGGTTCCCCAAACCCCTTTTTTTGTATTTTTGGGGTAAATTGGGTATTTTTTTGGGGGGTTTCCCAGGGGGTTCTACATTCTTCCCCTTTATTGACCAATTTTGCAACCTCTGATAAGGGCCCCCGGGAATTTTTGCACCAATTATTTGCAAAACCTTTTCACCCACCTTGCAACCAAACCCTCCGGGGGGCAGAACTAACCCGGGGGACCCCAGGTAACCCTGGGGCACCATTGTTACCTTTGATCTACTGTAGCCCCAATCAATTTTTGGGTTATCTTGAGAGTTTTCCCATCGGTTAGGTTTGCCCCTTGGGAATTTTTTAAAAGGTTTTCGGGGGGTTTTGTGGGGTTTTCAATCATTTGCCCGGGAATTCTAAAAAAACCCCGTTAGGGGTGTTTTAAAGAAACTTTCCAATGTGTAATTTTCCCCTTTTTATTGTTGTTCCTTTGATTGGTCCACCTTAGTCAATCTCAGGTATGAGCTGTGCCAATTTTTTGGCCCCCCCCGGGGTGGGAAAAATTCTTGGGAAATTCTAAAACCGTGGGATTAAAGAGGTGAATCCTTAAATATGGAAATCCCCCCCCCATTGCTTATAGGCTGATGCTGGGAAAGGGAAAGATATTTCCGGAGGCTGGTGGTCCGGGGCCTTAAATTTTTTTATGAAGAAAATTTTCCCCAAGAGAATCCTGGTGGGTTTGGAGGCTAGATTTGGCTGATAATTTCTCCGGGTTTTTTTTTTTTTACGGGGTTTGGTTTTTGAACCGGGGTTTAACCGAATCAATGCCCATTGGTGTCTGAATAAGCAATTCCCTAATATCCAAATGCCCCCCCCCCTTGGAAAAGTTAAAAATTTCCCAAAACCAATTAGCTTTTAAACAGAAGGGTTTAATTGCCCCCGAAGGCAAAAAGTTTAAAAACAATCCCCCAAGCCAAAGACACAATCATGGGGCCAAACAGAACCAAAACCTTCCCCCAAAAAGGGAAAAACTGGGGCCCCTCCATAAAAAAACCACAAAAGGGCTGTTTAAAAAAAAAAAATCCCAAGGGGGAGCCCCGGACCCGAAGAACTTACCCCGATAAAATTCCAAAGCAAAAGAAAAAAAAATCATATTTAAAAAAACAAAGACATGTATTCAAAACTCTGGCCACCCGTCGTTGGGAAGCAAATGGCCTAAAATTTAAAACAACGTACCAAACCCGGAGAAGGTAGTGTAAAACCCCCCCTTTACCCCAAAAAGGGCCCCCCCTTTTTCCAGAAAATGCAAGTTCCTTTCACCCGCACGGTAAAACCAAATTCCCAAAACCGGGAAAAAACCCTATGGGCCAGAAATCCCAGGCCTTTTTACGAACTACAGAAGAACTGGAACCCCCCAAGTAAGTTTAACTATCACCTAGGCTTTTTCCCCAATGGGACAAACATTTCCCCCAAAAAAGGGGGCCCCCAAGGCCCGGGGAAACACCCCATTACCAGGCCTTCTCAACCTGGCAACACGGCAAAACAAAGTTTGGTTTCCAAATCTGGACCCACCTTGGGGGTTTTAAAAACAAAATGCTCCAAACCGTAACTTTTTGGCAACCCAAATTAGAAAGGGTGGTGGCCCACCTTCAGTTTCCCTTTAAAACCCCATTGGAAAAAAATGGTTTCCCTTTTATATGGGAATTCGACCCCCTTGCCGGGAAATTAAAAACAAATTTTTTAAAATCAACCAAACCTGGGGTATCTACCCAACAAAAAATGCTAAAAGGGGTCCTTTGGAGAACAACACGGGATACAAGACTTTTTAAACCCCCCCTTCCCCGGGAAAAATTTCCCCTTTTAAAACCCGAAAACCTAAAGGTGGGGTAATTCAAAATTAACCTTAACGGTCATAAACTCCAACCAAGTTCCCAACTCTAAAAAAAAACCGTTGGGTTCCCCAAAACCCCCACCCAGGCCCTTTTTCAAAAAAAATATTGGAAAACCCCACCTAAAAGGGGATTTCAAACCCCCCAAACTGGGAAAACAATTCCAAATTTTCTAAAAAACCCAAACACAATTCCAATCTTTGCAAACCAACCCCCCAGTCAGCAATACCAATTCAACCAAGGGGATTTAAAACCGAGGTAGTCCCCTTAAACCACCCAAAAACCCCCCCTAACAAACCCCAAAAAATTGGGAAAAAAAAAAAACTTTCTCCAAAAAAACACAAACAAAAACTTTAACACCCATGCTAAAATGATATGAAAACCACCAAAAACATTTTAAACAAACAGGTGTGCCCTAAAGAAAAAGATCCCTCCCAAAAAAAATTTGGGGGCCGCCCAAAAAATTTTCCAAAGGAAAAGGCTTTAAAACCCAATTTGGGAAAAATCCCTGGACCTAAAAAACTGGACCCCAAAAACCCCAAAGTGTTTAAAAACAAAACCCTGTTTTAAAAAACCCAAAAAATTCTTAGTAGTCAAAAACTATTGGTACCAACTTCTAGTTTACATGAACCCAAAAACAAACCAACTGAAATTAAACCCCAATTTTGGTTTTTTACCCCCCCCCCCACCCCAAAGGGCCCATCTTTAAAAAAATGAAAGTTCGAAAATCAATAAAAACCCTTAAAAAAGAAAAAGCATCCTGGGCCTCCCCCCCGGCTCCTTCTACAGAACCAGAAGGGGCCCCCCTAAACATGTTCAACAAGCCTATACTTTGTGCCCAAAGGTCACTGGACAGTTTCCTGGGGGGCCCCCGCCCGGGGGTCACCCCCTTGCCCCCCTGGTTAAAGCCAGGGAATTTTCACATGGAATCTAAACAGAAAGGGACTAAACGGAAAAAGTTTTTTGTAAACAACAGTTCCAAACCTTAAATTTTTTGTTCACCAAAAAAAAATGAGGGGGTGGTTTACCACCTATTGAATAAGGTTAAACCCCCCCCCTTGGAATTTAATAAACTCACAAAAAAAAACCTATTTACAAGAGGGGAAGGTTTTTTAAAAAACCCAAGGGGAAAACCCTCGCTTAACCCTACAAGGGACCCAAGGGAGCCTGGGCCTCTCCTTTTAAATTCCTTTTTGAGTACACAAACAAACTTTGGTAAAATTTACAGAACTGCCCGGAGAAATTTCCAAGATTTGGGCATCCTAAAAGGGCCTCAAGCAATCCTTGGGGAAAAATGGTGTAATGAAAAACAGTCACCCCTTTGGTTTTTTACCAAGAAAAATGGGGGGGACAAACCATTTTTAGGCCGGGAAAGGGGAAATCTCCTTTGATAATAATTCCAAAGGGGAAAATCCTTCCAAAAAAGGTTCCAAAAGGCTCCCGAAAAACATTGCCCCCACTCAACCCATTAAACCCCTAAAGGTACAAAATTTGGTTGTCCTGGATCTACCCTGGAAGGACAAACTACCCCCAAAAAGGTATGGTTTTTTCATACCACTAGGGGATTTCAAATACAAACATGTAAAACCCCAAAAGGGGGGCAGTCCTTTAAAAAAATTTTTAGCTCACCCCAGGATTTAAAATTTACCCTAAACAAAATGGGGATAATTCCTGCCCCCGGGTTCCCCCCGGAAGATACCTTTGTAAAAGCCCCATTAGATCTTTAAGAAAATTATAGGGGGGATAAAAAAGGGTCATTGTTCCCCCCTTACACCAAAAATAAATTTGGGTAAAACCCTTTTTTTTATTCCCTGGAAAGCCATACCTCCAGAATAATTTGAAACCCCAAAAAATAAACCCCCTTGATGGGTTGCCAATTCTGCAGAAACCCCCAAATGTGAAAATCAATCAAAACCACTTCAAACCAGGACAAATTCCCATTCAGCCCGGGCCCTTTCCCGTTTGGAACTTCCAAACGGAAAAAATCTTCTAATAACAAGTCTAAAAAGACCTAAAAAAACTAGATGTGGAATTTAAAACCCCCAGACAATGCCCTTTTCAAAGAGGAATAATCCAAAAACACCCCTTTTTAAAAAAATTTTTAAAAAGGTGGTAGTATACTTTCATGAAAATGATGGGGCCTTTAAAAGGGATTTTTTTAAACCCCGTTCAGAAAATTTTGGCCACTAACAAAAAAGGTTTCTCATGCAGAAAAAAGAGGTCATTGTTCCCCTACTCATCACTCATTAGATCCATTATAGAGTACAATGCCCCTTTTGGTATGTACCTCTAAGACATCTACAACAACTGAAAGGCCGCAGAAATACCTCACAAAGAGGATTACTAGTTTAATCTGTCGCATATATCGCCTACTCAGAGGTAAGTGAGATCTCTGCCTAATATACAAAGCTATGTCAGACCCAGAGCTGTTGGACATGCTCCACTTAAAGAATTCCCAATCCACTGAGCTACACTCTAGGGACCTAAATCTTGCCACTACTACAATAAACAGAACATGCGGAGGGATACATTCCTGTCCCAGAGACTTCCCAAACTCCGGAATAAACTACCTATCTATATCAAACAAAGCTCCTCATTAGCACTCTTCAAAAAAAAAAAAAATCTTGATGATTAGATGGGAAATAGGAAACTCACCCCAGGGATCACTTCTGTGTCTCTGCTCAACAGTGGCACAGGAAAATAAATTTCTTGGGTGGCAAAAGCTAGGGTACCTTTTTGGCTAGGCTTGTATAGGCCCCAGGGCTGATACCCTAGTACCTACCTATGAACCTATGAACCTTTGAGCCTTGCCTAAAAAATGTAATATGGGGACAGCAAGAGCCTTGGCCAGTATTCAGAAGCATAGGGGCAACAGGTGCAAACCACCTCTAGCAAAGCAACGAGGCTTGTCTGTCATGTCATTACAGGCAGACAGAGACTGGATCCCCTTTGAATGACACCAGAAGCTCAGCCAATTGTTGAAGTTTATCATCTTTCTGTTATATTGCAGTATCATGTAGGTGAAGGTAAGATGCTACTCAAGGTCAGGGTCATACCAGCCTGAGCTACATGATCATAGAGCTACTATATATCTCTTGTCATGTTGTCCTGGGAGGTAGTCTCAGATCATTCACACTGACATTACAAAGAGCACATCATATATGTGCCTGTTCTGGAGTGATGTAAGTGCTTGCTCTATGTGGCGGATCATAGCACCTGACAGACAACTGACAGTAACCTTCCCCTTGTCCAGCCAAGTGAGTGGAACATCTGTGTGCCTGACTATGGAGTCACCTATTACTAGTGTGTTGGGTATATTGTTTTGCCTTAGGGCCTGTTGTGAGGTGCACTGCTTTGGTGTACTATGTGTTTTCTGGCATGTGCTTGGAGGTGCATGTTGCTTGCTTGTCTGCTTAGGAGGACACTCTCTCTTTTTCAGATTAATATTTGTATTCTCCAAGTATGGTAATGTGTATTTATGTATGTGTTTTGCTGGTGCTTATATTGTAGGTCTATGTGAGAGTGTTGGTGTTGTAGTTGTATGATCCTACTCCTCTTGACTGTATTGTCCAGTATTGGGTTGATAGATCTTAACCACTGGTTTGACCCTGTGTGTGCCACCATGTGGTGCATCAACCCATATATGATATGGTCATGGCCTATGCATGCAATACACTCACAATGCACCTAATATGATAAGCCTGCTGAGGTTAGCAAATGTGAAAAAAACCTTTGGGCAAACTGTCAGCAAGTAATGTCTGTATTGCACCCTATAACTCCATATTGCTTGCTGAAGTGTAAAGACGTACTTAGTTTGGATTAAGAACCCCGCACTTGCCAACTGTGTGTGTGTGTGTATGTGTGTGTGTGTGTGTGTGTGTGTGTGTGTGTGTGTGTGTGTGTGTGTGTGTGTGTGTGTGTGTTTCGCCTCTCCCTGGGGAGAGAGCAACCTTTGGAGACTACTCACACCCCTTAAAAGTGGTATACTCCTCTTTGTCAAGTCTGATGATGTCACCATCCTACAAATATACCTGTGGAAAGGTGAAATCCCAGTAATGTGTATATATGTCATGTAAAATACTGCTGTAGTATCCTAATGTAGTTAGGTAGGACTTTGAATCCTACACTTGTCGTGTGTGTGTGTGTGTGTGTGTGTGTGTGTGTGTGTGTGTGTGTGTGTGTGTGTGTGTGTGTGTGTGTCTCTCTCTGGGGAGGAGAAACCTTTTTGGAGACTACTCACACCCCTTAAAAGTGGTATACTCATCTTTGTCAAGTGTGATGATGTCACCATCCTACAAATATACCTGTGGAAAAGTGCAAAACTTAGTAATGTGTATAGTGTGTTGTGTAAATGTGTACAGCTGTAATATCATAATGTCGTTAGACAGGGGTTGATTCCTGTACTTGCCAAGTGTGTGTGTCTTCCTGCATCAAAGCAACGTTTTTGGAGACTACTCACACCCCTTAAAAGTGGTATACTCATCTTTGTCAGGTCTGATGATGTCACCATCCTACAAATATACCTGTGGAAAAGTCAAATCACAGTAAGGTGTATAGTGTGTCATGTAAATGCGTGCTACTACAGTATCATAATGTAGTTAGGTAGGAATGTGATTCCTGCATTTGCCAACTGTGAGTGTGTGTGTCTCCCTGAGAAGAAACAACCCCTTTGGAGACGACTCACACCCCTTAAAAGTGCTATGCTCATCTTTGTCAAGTCTGATGATGTCACCATCCTATAAATATACCTGCAGAAAGATGAAAACCCAGTTAAGTGTATAGCGTGTCGTGTGAATGTGTACTGCTGTAGTATCATGATGTAGTTCGGTAGGGGTTTGAATCCTGCACTTGCCAACTGTGTGTGTGTGTGTCTCCCTGGGAAGGAGCAACATTTTTGGAGACTACTCACACCCCTTAAAAGTGGTATACTCATCTTTGTCAAGTCTGATGATGTCACCATCCTACATACCTGTGGAAAAATGAAAACCCACAAATGTGTATAGCGTCTCATGTAAATGCATACTGCTGTATTATTATAATGTAGTTTGGAAAGAGTTTGAATCTCGCACTTGCTGACTATGTGTGTGTGCTCCAGGTGTGTGACACCGTTGGCTGGAGTGGGTTTTGATTTTTCTAGTGTATGACATATCACAATGACAATGGTATGTGCATTACACATGTAAGGTAGCTGTGGGGCAAATCCATATACATACATGTGACCTCAAGTATTTCATAGGTGGGTACTCTGCTTTCTCCATGAACGCATAAATTATCTTTGCCAGAGCATGCTGGTGCTTTCCAGACCTTAGGTCACTTCTGTATGTTTGTGACAAGCTTAGCCACTGCAGTTATCCCTGGGCTATGTCTTCTGTTTCACATCCACTCATCATGGTTTCTATTGAAAAGTGTGAGTGAGGGTTTATGCTTGAGGTATATTTGAAACCTGTTCCAAAGCAAGCAAAGTCAGGCAAAGATGACTAATCATTATAGGTGTGCAACAACCTCTGTGGATCTGCATGCAAACCCTTTATTGCTTATGTGCTTCACAGAGGGATTTCCAAAACACTTTGGTAATGTGATTATCAAAGGAGAGATGACTTAACACATGGCACTATGTATACATTAGTACCTGTTCCACATTTTGGGGGCTAACTATGTGGTACTCTGGGGATACTTTGTTTTCCAAAAGTGGATAACTATGCTTTCTTTGGCTTATAGCTTTACAGCATGAATTTGACACCAGGTATTTGTCTGTATGATACCCTTTTGGAGGATGTGTGTGTCATCTGGAGAATAAAGTATAGCCCACAGTATGCATTGTCATCAAACGTGGGCAGACATATCCCTACTGTGTTTGCTTGTACCTAAAAAACCTATATGTCAAACAGCAATGGTCCCAGGACTGAGTGCAGGTGAATACCACTTGTTATTGGCATAGAATAGTACATGGAGGCTGCAAATGTTACTGCGTGTCCTACATCTGTGCATCAGTTGTCAAATCATCATCTAACAATCGTTTATGATCAGTCTGTTGAGGTTATGTATAATACCAGTATGTGGGATGGGTATGAATTGCTGGTGAGCTATAGCTTGGCTGTGTTGACCTCCCCTCCCTCACCTATAGCCTTGTTGACTGGCTTGAAGTCTACTAGTTGTAGGACCCATGATCTGGCCTTTAGAGAACCTAAGTGGGTATGGTGTAGTGTTTGCAGGTTCATAGTGTCTCTGTTAATGAGTTCCATAATGCTGTGCTCCATAGCCTTCCAGATAACATTGGTCTGGCTTATAGGGTAAGAGTTTCCAGGACCTGTTGTAGTTCTACCCTTAATCAATTTATGCTAACATTTGCACTGGGTGTGACGAGGGTGGACAGGTTTAAGAATAAGTATATTAGAGGGTCAGGCCAGGTTTGAAGGTTAGTAGACCATGCCAGATAGGCAGAATTAAGTTGGTTTGTACATGTGTTGAGGAGGGTTGCAGAGCATATTGTGAAATAGATGCTAAGGATGAAGCCGCCAGGTAACTGGAAAAGAGGAATGCCTAAGATGAGGTTTATGGCTGTGGTGAGAGAGGACATGCAGGTGGATGGTGTGACAGTGCAAGATGCAGAGTACAGGAAGAAATTATGTACTGTAGCGACCTCTAATGGGAGCATCTGAAAGGAGAAGCAGAAGAAGATGTTGTAGCTCAACCCTTGTGGACTGTGAACACCATTACCATGTGTCATTCCACAAGTATGTAACCTGTAGAGAGGCTGCATCTGGACAGAGCATTTAGGGGAGTGGTGACTTCATATGTCAGCTTGTGTATGACACAGCCAGGGACACTGTCCAGTACCATTGCCACTGTGGTGTGCACTTTTTTAAAGCGATGTTTTAACTAGAGTGTCTGTGAATCATCAGGTTTTACATTCTTCAGGTCTGGAAATGTGGCCCTTGTGTAATGACAGGATGGTGAAATCCGCATTCAAACTGTCTGACAAGGAATTGGTAATGTCAGTCAGATAAGTGTACTTTGTGACCATTTACATTAACTGTGACCCGATCTGAGATTTCCCCTGTAGATTATGAACAACACTGAAAAAAGCTTTAGTGTTGTCTTTGGAATCCTTGCCATTTTGTATTTTGAAGCTTGCCTGTTATGTTTATTGAGGGATTGTATTTTCCTAATGATACTGACCAGAGAGGCTATCCCTTCTTGGTATGTAATTCTTTTTTGGTACAACATCACACCTGCTATTATATATTTAGTTTATGGCAGGGGTCCATGAGACTAATGCACTTTTAATGTATAATTGAGAATTTCTTATGTTTGTGATAGCATGGTCCATGCAACCCTGTAGGTGAACAGTGTGCATTAATAAAGGATTATGCAGCTGGGACAGTGTTAACCTTAGTAATGCAAACCAATGACAGATAGCAAGAACAGCATGACCCACAGCACAGTGTCAACCCATGTCATACACACGCATGCGTACTCAAGTTCCAGAATGTGTGTAGTACAATGCATACTGGCCACCAATAGAAAGTATGGAGTGTTAACACTGGCCAATACAGGGCATGTCACCCTGCCCATGTGTCCAATATGCACGTACATGCAGACAGTGCACCTCCACCATGTTCACAAATGTACACCTGCAAACCTGTGTTGCATACACCCCACACTTACTGTCCACTGTATAACACATGCTGACACAACTACACTCATCAGCCATTTGGCACATGGGCAAACAAAACACAGTTGGAATAAACACTGGTGGAAACAATACAACATTGCTAATTACAGCTTTAATGCATCATGCCTGCTCAGCTACACCTTCAAGGATATCACTACACTTTACTGCTGACAACATGCTACACATTCAACCATTGCTATACTTTATTACAGTAACCCTCTGCATCAGCACCATATTAGCCTGCATCAATGTTACAGATGACAGGAGGTGGCACAGGTTTCATCATATGCACAGGGTGTGTTGTTGGTTTGCCAGATGCCTACACTGAGCCATACAATCGACATGTGTGTGAGTGTGTGTGTGACGGCTATGAGTATTGTTATGGGCCAATGTTGACGTAATGTGTGTGGGTATGTGTTTGCCCTAGGTTTCTGGTTTATGTGTGTGTGTCTGCATGCACACAGTTCCACCATGTGGCTGCCATATACGAGGATTTGTGAGACAGCTACAGACTGTACCTGGCAGGCTTTACAGATCACCGTCTCTGGCCACGGATACGGAACCTGTGCCTGGCAGGGGGCTACCGACAGTATCAGGTACTAATCCAGACTGGGTACTGGGTATCGCAAGAGGTTGACATATGTCCACTGGATCCAGGTCCCTGCTGGGACTGGCCAGAGCCATGTTCATGTGGTCTTCTAGGATGGTCTATGGACAGCCCCCCCAACATTGCTAGGGCTGTTACTGGCACTACGGGAGAGGCTGTGACTTGCTGGACGTCCACTGCGACCTCCAGCTGCTGATGTTGCTGGCATGCATCCACATCAACGTCTCAACTGTTCCGCACTATCCTGACACATGGACATGACATTGTGGAGGATATCCAATGTCTCACCCCAATGTCTATCAATGATCTCAGTGTAAATACATATGGCACCTTCTAGGTCATGGATACCATCATTTACAGAGGTGTTATGAGCCCTTTTTTCCCTTAGTCCCTGTCTGGTATACTGCTCCATTAGTGTCTATGCCTCCATGACAGCCTGGAACATGCGTGTGGTAGAAAGAGGTGTGGCACGTCTGCCAGGGGCATGATGACCAGCAGTAATCTGACGATAACTCCTGGGCATCTGCCTATGTGGTAACTTCCAGACATCTGGCTATGGCTGCTGTGTCCTGATACATGTGACATAAATACCACACTGTCCTGGCCAGTGCCAACTGTACACTGTCCCTCAGCTAAGGGCAATGGTGTTGATGGATATAAAGGCAGTATGACTGTGTGCATGGATGGGGTGGAGACCTGCTGTACTGAACCAGCCCCACCTCGGCACCTGTGAGAGGAAAACATGAATCACACTTCAAGACCTGAACATGATGTCAGACCACATGCACACATATACACATGCGCACATGCGCACATGCACACATATACACATGCACACATGCGCACATGCACACATGCACACATGCGCACATGCACACATGTGCACATGAACACATGCACACATGCACACATGCACACATGCGCACATGCACACAAACAAAAATACACTCCTCCCTAAAGCAGGCACACACAACACCAGCAATCTCAGAACATACACAATAGCAGGTGATGGTGGGGTAGAGTATCACAAGCAAAACATTCATATCTCACATGTCAGCATGCAAGACATTTGTTGCTCAACAGCATGCAGTGCAAGTGTAGACAATCCTTGTTACTAACAGTATACATGGATTTGAAGCATGTGTTTTGTTATTAGGTGATGGGCCTCCCCCTGGAACACAATGCATACATGGACACAACATTGCTGTTCAGGTATTCAAAACTCTGTAATGTACTGTGCACCATAACAAACAGGTGTACATACCATGGCTGGATGTGTATCTGTGTGTCAGATAGGTATCCAATGCTGATTGCAGCCTCTGTGTCTTTAGCAAATAATTGTAGACACATTTTTAGCACATGCATGCTGAGTATTCACACAACATCATCAGTGGTGCATGGATAATTGATGGAATACCATTTGGCCACATACCCAACGTACGGTACTTATGGTGAGTGTAGACCATATTGTGGACATGCCAGTGTCATCCATGACATGGCATGCTAAAACACAACTGCATATTTAAACACTACACATACCCAATGTGTGTCATATGACCTAGCCACTCAATAGCATCACAAGACATATATGTGTCAGTTATACAAATGGTGATTGGTATGCATATTGTTTAGAGGTGCATATGTGTGCACACACACAACATTAAGGTGGATAGCAAGGTGTATAGCAATGAAAGCTATGTGTAGTATTGTGGTTACAATAACTGGATGGGGTATAGTACCATAGGCCATCATCATGAAGCATCATGTGGCCACTCAAGGCTACAAATGTTTCCCAAACCAGCACTACTCATGCTGTACTGGGACTGTACTACCTTGGCTACATTCACCATTTCACAACCAGTTGTTACATGAGTTTGTAATGAGGCCAATAAGGAGCATTCCCTGACATGAATGTGTAGTGTGTTGCAGAGTGTTTAAATGCCCCATGATAGACCTCTGCCCCTCAGGTATATTATGTGTAATGTATGGATGAGATTTTGGATACTGGAGTGTGTCTTTACAGAGGGTTTGGGAATCCTTTATGTGTAGTATGTTAAAATGCTCTGTGTATGACATAGATGTGTATGTTATGTGCATGTTGAGTATCAACTGTACCTATCCAATGGTCACTACAGTCTAGCCACATTTGTTTGAGATGGTCTGGGTTTTGCATGTGTTTGAGGCAGCTAATCACGTGGTCTTACACCAAACATGCACAGCATGCATTATGGGTAGGTGTGTTACATGTGTACATGGCCTACACCTTAACTATGACATGCACATTTTATTTATAATAATAAATGTAGAACACACACCAGCATCTGTCCGCTGCCTTGATGTCACCCCAAAGGGACATACATAGAGATGAGACAGTTTGTCAGTGGCCACAACTGTGGCATTGCTACTGTGTGTTTGCAATCTTACAGTACAACAACAGTTTACATTCACAGGGCTACAGATTATGTTCCAACTGATCAGTATTGCACAACAACAGGCTCCACATCTTTTAACGACACACTCCACATCTCACATATGCATGCTCTACCAATACAGATAACAGTAGTCTACAGATATGCCATGTTACCTGATTGCTCCATGTGTGCTTGCTGGGTGGCTCCAACCTCCATCATGGTGTATGTCTGCTGCTGTTGTTGTTGGGCAGGTGTCACCAGGCTCACGAGCAGCTCTGGTGAGCGGGGGTGGATATTAACACCTCCCGCTGTTGCAAGCTGCTGTCTCCACACATCAGCAGCATGCTGACGGACATGTCTGAGAAGATCACTGCAGTGGTGGCGTACCTGATCATATGTCCGGTTATGCAGGCCTACTTCATTTACCCTGCGGACAACATCTTTCCACATTGCAGTATGCTCCTGCTGGTCCTGGTTGGTTCGTGAGAACATGAGACTGTAGTGCTGAATCATACTGGTAGTAATTATGTCATCTTCAGCACTACTGTAACTGGGGTTCCTGCGATGCGCCATGATCCCTGGAAGACATAAATACGAAAATATGTCTGAGCAAGTCATATGGCACATTTAACATTATACAGTACAGATATCACTGAACTGCCATATTTAGCAACCTATTAGCTAACCGAGAGTGAAACACTTTAACTGCCACTTATCACTGCTCACCCCACAACTGCTTGGAAGTGCCTGGCTCACTCTCAATCTAATGAACCATGTTCTGCACAGCAACAAAATAAAATCACTATATAAGACTATATAAGAGTACCTGGTCACACTGTATGCAACACGATGCACCACCTAGCCACAGCAGATATACATCAAGCTGATGTGTAAAGAAATATATCATCCATCACAATGAGTGTAAGGTCCAGTAAATGTATTATTATTATACCACACAACTTGTTAATGGCAAACCCGTGGCCAAAATATGTGCACAATTGGGAACATAGGTCACATACTGCTGTAGTACACTATGAATGTTGCTAGATATGCAGTTATATGTTTTACCACACATATGTCAAAGGACATGTTACAGACATACCCACACACACATCAGACATAATTACAGGACACAAAGGTATGACAACCCAGATAAGCTTTCCGTGTGTACTATACAGTACTGTGTGTCAGTACTTACACAACCTTAATCTTGAAAAATGTAATCTGTGATGAATACAGGAACCACACAAAACAGTGGGTGCAAGCAATGTGGACATACACCATACTTTGCTGTACAGGCCCAGAGCTTCAAATAGTACTACAGTACACACAGGATTTGGATTCAACATCAGTACCAATCAATAATTATAGATGTAGTGCTTTAGCCTCCAATGACACACCCTAGTTAAAACCAAGGAACTTAATCACACTGTATGCAATAGCACTTTTTCTGCCTTGCAACAGAATACACAGCTTTTGCTAGGATCAAAGCAAGGACCCATAATACCATGACATAAACAGTTTCCCACTAAGCTATCCCACAGATACATATCTTTGACATATTTACAAACACATTGACAATCACAGTCAGTTAACAGTACAGAGAATCTATTGCAACAAGTAGATGTAGGTGTGTATGAGTATATAAAACTAAATATATATATATATATATATATATATATATATATATATATATATATATATATATATATATATAGACATATACACATCCGTTGGTGTACATATAAATATATATGTAGGCACATATACATTTCACCTTTCATAGTGAGAATATCAAAAATACAAAGGATGTGAGGTGTACAGTAATGTAATAAAATCACACAGTCTTGAGATAAATGCATTGAAGATGTACACAGCCCAGGTAGCTTTAGCAGGGCTCACTGGCTTCAACATAGCAAACTGACCAAACCACACACAGTGTTTAACCACCACATGTCATATGCCAGCACTGTATGATGTCTTGTTTGTCGCACACTAAAACCTACATACAAATATGCGCGTACTAACCTTCACCAACATATATATCTCCACCCTTCACAAACAGTTGCAATATGTCCCCTGCTCTATGCACATATACAGATGTGAATATATATGACACATATATATTTCTCCGTATGTGTGTGGCATACACATACAAGGTCCACACTGTTGTAAGTCCCTGGACCTCACAGCTGAACTGCTGGGCCTTGCTGCATTACAAACAGTTGTCACATATGAACACACACTAACATTAGGGGGGGTATATATGGCTACAAATGCTAGTTAAGCATACTAGACTGCTACAGCAGTTGCCAATGCTAAGCTACACTTTAATATGACTATCATGCATGTGTTGTTCTGTCACACCCATGTTTATATAATGTCAGCACTAATCCTCCCAACAGCCATTGGCCACACTACTGTACAGAACACAGATAACATGGATCAGATTTTTGACATTTAATGCTGAGCTACACATTTCACAGGTATGTCTCACTGCCCACAGGTACACTGTATTGTCCATAGCAGTAGTTAATCAGAACATCTATGTATAAATAAATACTGCTGCCACATATGAATGGTTCACATTATGTAAACTGTTCTTCAATAACATCTACTACATGCCAGTAAATACATATGTGTCACATACCTTTCCTTTGTATGATTTGGTAATGCTTCTTTTTCCTTTTCTCTGTCTCTCTGTCTCTCTCTCTCTCTCTCTCTCTCTCTCCCTCTGTTAGTCTCTGCAATAGAGTGATTGAGTTTGTTGGCAGAGATTGCAGTCTGCTTTTGTAGGTATTTGCACATGAGCATGTGATGGCCTCTGCACCAATTAGTGGCCACCACTTGCTAATTGCATGTGGCCTGCTGTGTAGTAATTGCAGTAATCACTGTCATAGCAACCCAGTACTATAAATTGCTAACTCAGGTAGGCGTGGCCCTTTCAGCTTTCCAAGATGGAGATCATCCTTGTTTGCTGTGGACATCATTGCTTAAGACAGAAGGATGGTATAGTTCTTATATCAGAAGCCAGGGGTGTAGTCAGAGATTTACATTTTGTGCCCAGACCTAATGTTGCTGATTCCAGTACCCACTTGTCAGTGTAGAAATGTACTCACCCCTCAAAATGCTACCCCAAGATACATGGAAAGATGTACTTTCTTTTCAACTTTTACAGTTAACTGGCATAAAAAGCTAGTTATTGAGATGTATTCCTTTGCCACAAGAATTGTTTGTGAACTGCTATACTGTGAATATTCATTTACTCTGTTCTAAACAGTTTGTGCTTTTTTAGTGTTGACATTAGCACAAGCTGCTCAGAAAAACTGGACTCATTTCAGTACTGTGAGTATGCTTACCTACATCCTTGGTAGACCCTGCACACACAGGTATATTCTACATTTGGGTAGGGGTGCAGAAGTACAGAGAGCATAAGTATTATTGTATGGATTTTATCTTGCTGGACTTACAGGGTTGCTGTGCACATGTTAGTTTATCAAGGCAAGTAGTCTGTCTGTGTGACTCCCAACTGTGGACCTATCCACATGGTAGCCAGAGAATAGCCTGTTATTTTTTGTCTGTGCACCACACAGGTCTTTTCAGCAATAGAGCAATGGCATTGTTACAGTTGGTTGCTACCAGTACATGGCTACATCCATTTGTATTTCAGCATTGTATTCCTACATAAGGGTATGCTTCTGAAACTCCTTCCAAAGCTATTTGCACAGTGTGTAACAGCAGAAAAGCTAATATGCCTCTGTGTTTCTGCCTCTGCCAGACCTCTCAAACACTCAGGTACATATTTGAACAGACTCAGGGAAAAGTAAAGGAAAAGTCAGGGACACCTTTAAAATATTAGTGCCGTTAAGTTGAAACATTAAGAGAATCAGAGCATATGAATTAATACAGATTTTCTGAAGTAAAAGAAGTGTCTAACTCTTAATTATTGTCATTATTCATTAAGTGTAATTCACCACCTTTCTGGCCAAAGTTAATAGTTTTAGGAGGGATTCAGAGGGACAGAGATAAAATTTTTGTCAAAATCAGGGACATCCCTGAAACTTACGGACAGTTGGGAGATATGGTCTCTGCCCTAAACAGATATGCCAGTGTTTGTCCTGCTGTGATACTGTGTGGGGTTGTAAAGTGATGGTGTAACATTATTTCCTGCTAGAATGGCTGCTTCTCTTATCACAGTCATGTAATGTAATCCCACAACAAATGTTGGTAAAGATCCACAGAACAAGTTGTGTGGTATGGCATTCCTATTTTTCCTTTACATTCACTCATTCTGATGCATGATATATTTATTTCAGCACCAGTTTGTTGTATTTCTACTGTGGCTTAGTGGTACTTCATGTTGTGTAGTGTGTACAAGGTCCGGCGTTCGAGACTGACAGAGGTCTTTTATTTTGCTCCTGAGCAGAACAAGGGCCCTCACATACAGAGTGACTAAGGCACTTTTAAGCAGTTGTAAACAGGTTTGCATGGGTTTGCACGATGCTTAGCAATGTTTAGCTAAGCGCAAACAAGCGCACACTCGTGCAAACCTGCTAACTACTGCTTAATAGTGCTTACTCCCGCTAACCCCTGCACTCATTTCTTTGAAAGAAAAGAAAAATGGGGAGATGGGAAAGTGGTAAAAAAGGGGCACAAAGAGGAGACAATATGGAAAGTAGCTTGGGATGTGCAGGACGGGTGTATGGAAGGTCCATAGCTGCCCATTTCCTTAACAGCAACAGCTGTGCATATGGAATAAATTTGGAGGTAGATATGAAACCTTCAACCCCTGAGAGAGGGGTGAGGACAACAAAGTATGTTGTAATGCCAATTAAATTACATTTTATGTGTCCAGTGGACATGTGTGTAAAATGAGCAGCTATGTATGGGGTGTAATTTTTTTTTTTTGGGAACAGATTGCCCCTTTTTTTTTTTCAGGTGAGAGTGGAATGGGGATAAAGGAAGTAGGTATATTTGGGGAGGTAGGTTGGGGAGGTAAACAGACAAGACAAACAAGACACATACAGGGGCAGTATATGACACATGTGGTAGGTGAACACCTTTGACGGGGAGGGATGTTTGGAAATTGCAAGCCCATGAGCCCACAGATGGATACAGCGGGACTGAGGTCCTCACCCATGGGCAGTCACCACTGCACCTTTACAGCCCAGAGGGTGGCTGTGTAGGAGGGGCAGGCTGACCCGGGAGTTCCGCCACTTGTGCCTCAAGCTGGTGTAGAGGTTCTGCAACAGAACGTTCAATCTCTCTACGCACCACAGCCCAGACCATTCGAAGGGTGATAGGTAGCCCTCCTCCGCCCACGCTTGCATGGGGGGGCCAAGCCCTATCCCCTGCAATGCTTCCACCTGAAGGTGGCACAAGTCCAATGGAGGAGGAGGTCCCAGGCTGGGCACCGGACCTACTGGTGCCAGGTGCCATGGCCAGCTGAGGTGGGACAGGTAGGTCTGCTGGGACCGGCCTTCCCATACGAACTATGTTTTGGAGGGTTTAATAAAGATATGGGTTAGCAACAGTCAACAGCATTCCCAATTAGTTATAACAGCATGCAGAAGTATTCCCATTAACCCAACACACCAGATTTTCAACAGTTGAAAAGCAAGCATAACACATGCATATATAGAACAATAGTGGACTTTACAACAGCATGCAGGTTGAATTGATGGCAACAGGCCACCAATAATGTGGTATTTTAACAGGGCACATGCATAGAAATAAATGCAAATATTTATAAACCAATAGGACATATGTCCCAACAAATGTTTTGAGATTAGACATACCGATTGAGGTGTGGAATTGCATTTTTTATGCACATACAGTAGGGTGGAAAAGGATAGCTCAATTAACAACTTATATATCTTCTAATTTTCACTACATTCCTATTAACTGCAGTTATATGTCCCTTACATGTATTATTACTCTACGCAATGTTCTTATATTGTGCAATTGGATTTTGCTAGATCATTATAAACATGAGCTGTATCTTACATACAAACTGTCC
This sequence comes from Protopterus annectens, assembly GCF_019279795.1. Lineage (NCBI taxonomy): Eukaryota > Metazoa > Chordata > Ceratodontiformes > Protopteridae > Protopterus > Protopterus annectens. Next base: position 1,229,536,138 of record NC_056733.1, read on the forward strand.
AAGATGCAGATGTTACTGCTACATATTTTGAGAGTTGCTCACACACGCTACTGCTAAGATGGTACACTGACAGCTCTACTTTCATATAATTATCTAGATATGTTCAGGTGAAAGTATCAGTTATATGATAACAGCTCCCTACATTTCTGGCAGCACACTGACATTTCTGGGGAACACAATACCAAGCTACTCATGTGCCAGATTAACCTGTACATGCTGGGCATGAACCAACAGTTGAGGGCTGTAAATATGCATAAAAGCTACTGGCACTCCCTTCATCCACGTTATATGGGCCTACCCAAGTGTGGGTTAACACTGCTTAATACAATGGTACTATTTGTAAAATGCAACAGTACAACAACATATCAAAGAAAATGACACAGATGCACTCCAGGATTTATACATTTATTAAAGGATTATTATACCATTATTTATTGGGTTAAAACACTTTTTGAAGGCTCTCTCATTTATTTTATATAACAGTACATGCAGAATAATTACTAACCTGCCTGATGATGCAGCCATTGCAACCTATCTTCATGGGCTTGCTGATTCATAGCCCGGACACCTGCAGCTGTGAAGTAAATGCAGTGATATTGAGACATACCTATCCATAGTATAGACAAGCATAAAAATTCTTAACTACTTAATACAATGGCTACGTACTCAGTACTGGGGCATTAGGCATCGCACAGGACTCCTGGATCCACTGGTCCAGTTGAGCCTCCTTACGTCACTTCAGGTAAGAATAATGGTGCCTGACTTGCTCACTAGTCCGAGGAATGCCAGTGGCACTGGTGAGATCATGAGCAACACTGTTCCAGGCCTCCATTTTATATTGGGTGCCCTGGTACTGGCCCTGCAGGAGTCTTTCCTCATGACTGTGGACAAGGAGCCAAACCATTACTTTAGACTCCTCAATGCCCCAGCATTGCACTCGAAATCAAGTGCCTTCTCCAACACCGGCCATCCTGACTGCAGAAGGGAGCTACAACCAGTTATAGCAAGTATTTCTGCCTTTGGAGCTTAAATATGCCTCATTTTCCGCACTTATTTGTGATTGGCCAGTTTTGAAAAAACTCAGCTGTAGGCACACCTGCTTAGCTGATGTTGGCAATGTTTTATATTCTTTTGATAGATATGTGTCTGTTGAAAGTGCATGGCTATGAAATGCTGTCATGGCTTAGTGGTTATGTACTGTGACTATGATGCACAGTATCCTGAGTTCGAGCCCTGTCACTGCTTTTTATTTTCCTACTGGCCAGACCTGAATGTTTAAGATACAATAAAGGAGATGTGACAGTGTTTAGCTAACTTTGTTCAACTTTGCCCGACTTTGCCCAATGTTGCTTGACGTTGCTCGGTGTTGCCCGACGTTGCACTGGTTAGTACGGAGTGCAGCTATGCGCTAGTATGTTGTAGATGCGCTGGTTGGCGTGGTGTGCAGCTTTATATTGCTTAAAATAAGTTACTCATGCCTCAGAATGCATAACCATTTCACCTTCATATATATATATATATATATATATATATGGGTCTACCTGAGAACGTCGACAGCTGAGAACGCCGACAACGAGAACACCGACGCCAGAAGATCGACAATTGAGAAGACTGACGGATGAAAACACCGACGCTGAGAACACCGACATGGGAAAAGGCTGTGTAAGTATGCGGTAGTGACGGACGTTAGGGTGCGAGTAAGGTAAGTGCGATATTGACGGTCTGTAGGGATAGGGGTGGGTTAAGTGAGTTAGGGTTAGGGTTAGGTAAGTGTTAGTGTAGTGATAGTCTTTGGGTTAGGGGCGGGTTAAGTGAGTTAGGGTTAGGCGGGTTAGGTAAGTGTGGTAGTGATAGTCTTTGGGTTAGGGGCGGTTAGTGAGTTAGGGTTAGGGGTTAGGCGGTTAGGTAAGTGCGGTAGTGATAGTCTTTGGGTTAGGGGCGGTTAAGTGAGTTAGGGTTAGGGCTGGTTAGGTAAGTGTGCGGTAGTGATAGTCTTTGGGTTAGGGGCGGGTTAAGTGAGTTAGGGTTAGGGCGCGGTTAGGTAAGTGTGTGATAGTGACGGACCTTAGGGTTAGGGTTTGGGTTAAGGTTGTAGATAGTTGTGTATGTGAGGTTTAGTGTGGGTTTGTAAGGATTTTGGTGTGCTTGTGTTGTGTGTGTGCTTTTTGGACAGGGGATTTGTTTTGATGTGCTGTCGGTAAAATGGTTGTCGATGTTGTGGCTTGTCGATCTTGTGTACTGTCGGTTATGTGGTGTCGGTAAACTGGTTGTCGATGTTGTGGCTTGTCGACGTTGTCAGGTAGACCCATATATATATATATATAATTCGTTCACTACTACATATAACATTTGAATGCTTTTTACAAAACTTACACATGATAAATGTCAGGAAATATTTTTCTATACAGATTTGCAACAGAAAATGGAATGTGTTATAGTGGGACTCGAACCTGGAATGCCTCATCGCTGTGCAAAGGCTCTAACCACTACGCTACCGCTATTTTGCTTAAGTTGCATATATTTTTCTTATTATCTTCTTCAGTGTCTAAGCTGCTAACTGTAGCTAAGCAATGGGCAAACCTTCGCAAACACGCACAAATATGGGCAGCTGTATCAGAAATAAAACAAAAAATAAATACATTTCTTTTAATTTTTAAATTTGTACGAGGTTTAACATATGGGGGAATGTAGTGTTACAATGTACACATGTGAGTGGACTCGCTCATGTAACTCGACATTTCTCGAGTTTCATCATTGCAGGGGCTTGGATTTTTGGACTGCTCGGCTGTCTGACATGCCCCCTACACTCGTCCACGCTCCATGTAAGCTTTAGAGTTGAGGCAGCACGCCCTCATTAATATGCATGGTGTGCTGTTGTCATACTCTTAGACTGGTGTTTCCATGTAAGACTAATCTAGTCTTACATGGAAGATTAGTTAATCCTGGGGATTATTTATGTGCAATATGTCATTGTTATTTACATAACTCTATACATAGCTCACTTTATACTTCTCTATCTGCACTATAAAAACTGTAAACTGTAAGTGTATGGCATATATTTGTGGTGGGTAAAATTTTTACATGTGTACCTCTGTATTTATTCATAGTACTGTTTGTTATATATCATTATATTTCTACTGAGTATGTTCCCGTTGTTGTATTTGTTTTGTTTCTCCTGTAGAAAGCTTTAATTTTTTTTTTACTTTATTTATTTTTAGTGTCTTTTTGATTTCTATTTTTAGTATTTTAAATTATTTAATTTAATCTATCTTCCTTCTGTAAACTGTCATTCTTATGCTACAGGCCTGAGTATCGAAATTTCATGCAGTGATACACACTTTTTCCCCTGTGCTGATTTGTATGACAATAAAGTTTACTTTGATTTTGACTTTGATATAGTTGGAGAAAATCGCACATATGTCTTTGCAGAATATTTCGATTAAATATAAAAATAACTGGATTGATTGCACATAAACTTTGCTTATAAATCATTCTCTCCAATGGTCCTTTGGAGGTTTGTGCTCTTAATCTCCAATGACTGCATCCTAAGCTTTTTGACAACCACAAGTTATGTCCTCACATTTCAAGCAAATGTCCATGACTTTGAAGACATAATGAAATGTAAGTGGTAAACTGTTTAGCACAAACAAATCTTTACAATGATGGTATTCTTTAAATTTTGGGTCTTAAGCTGCATTGTGTAAGTCCTAATAAACACAGTAAATATTAGTTTTGTAATATTTTGTAAGCAACACACTATGTCTCCATAACTCCAGGCTTCACACGTACTTACATTTGAAGCTAATCACTTCTGTCTGTGCTAATTAGCTGTTGAAATATTCAGAGAAATATGACAATATAAAAACATAGTAAATGAACAATTAATATCTCTTTAGCTGCACTTGACAGAGGTCAGATATCAATGCACTTGCTTTGCCCATCATGTAAGCTTCAAGATAAAAGCTTTCAATGACTTATATGCAGCATGGTTTTGAAATTATTAATACAAATATGAATAGACTATAATAGACACCTAGAGGCACAAGCAGGGTGTATGTACAAAAACATCTGCAGACACCATTGGGCTGTAACGAGTTACTAAGTCAATAAAAGTTTTAGTGTCATACCTAGCTTAATGCAATTTGAAACATTTTCTTACACCTTACTTTGCTCATGATAACATATTCTCAGGTACACTAATTTAATACTCCACAAGCTTGATTCAAATAATGCCTTTGAGTAGCAAAGAAGGGAAGATGAAGAATAACTTGGAAAAGTGAGAAAAACATTTCTAAAAGCACATCAAGCTAAACACAAACCAAATGTATATACCTTAATTTACCCCTGCAACTGTATACTGCAAAGTTTTCAAGTTCTGTGACAGATAATGTCTAGCATGTTTCTATATGCTGTTCCAGTGTTACACATCTGCCAATAGTTAAGCAGTCATTTGGGGAAGACAATTTCTCTTAGAAGGCTACATTTTCTCCTGGATCTAGTTTGTGTCTCTTCACAGTTTTTGTTTCTTCCTTTCACACACGATTACCTCCTGCATGGTATCCTTCCTGGTTTCTTGCAACAATTCATAATTCATGAGCGCGATGAGAAGGAGGGAACAGAGTGCTTTCATCTGTAGCTTATTAACCTTTGGGAAAGGAAGGGACACTTCTGAAGGGTGAATGCCCATTTAATGGAATTGTGTAAAGTGGGCACACTATCTCAGCTATGAGTGTTCATATAAACTGCCTGCATTTGCTAGAAATTAATATTCTTAAAGATTACTTATGTAGCAGAAGATGGACTGAACTAAGATATGCCAAACTAAAATATGTCATAAAATGCACAGGAACATTTATTTTAATTATCCATTCATTCATTCATTGATTTATGCATTCTGGACCAAAAAGAAAACCATGACCAGAATTAGACTAAATTGATTTATATAGTATTTCACACTGAAGGATACCATATTTTTGCTATTTATCCTGCCTTCTCATGTCGCACAGAACCAGAATGCACTAAGGTCGGTAAATATATAAAAATGGCCTCAGTACACTTTTTTGCATTTATATTAATATTCTGGCTACAGCTTCAAGTAACCATAGAAGGTGTCCAGTTCTGTAGGTATATAACAATGGCCTAAGCACACCTGTTTTTATTTATATTTAGATTCTGGTTAGCACTTTCATTTATCAAAGAATGTGCTCAGGTCAGCAAATAGATAACAATGACCTAAGTGAATCTTTTGCATTTATATTAGCATTCTTGTTACTGCTTCAATTTATCAGACAATGTGCTCAGGTCAGTAATTAGATAGCAGTGGACTAAATGAGCTTGTTTGTATTTGTATTAACACTCTGGTTACAACTCTGAGTTAAGCTTCGATCCATTGATTAAAAACACAAGGGCAAGAAGCATGTGAAAGACAAACAAAAAGAAGGGGATTCGGCATCAATAATATATAATAGAAACAAACTATGGATAGCAGCATAAGACAAACATGGCTGCATAAAGAAGTCATAAATCTTGTCACTATGGAGAGATATTGATAGTTTTATAAAAAACATTAGATACTGAATGCTGTTCTTCTTATCCACTTCTTATGGAGCAGTACTCCCTTCACCTCCCTTCACCTTCAGACTAACAACCAATCTCCTCATGTTTAAGACCAGCCTCAAATTACATCCAAATCATACTAGAATTTGTAAATATCATGAATCTCCAGATCAAAAATACTTAGTACTCATGATTTCTTCCTCTTACCTGCTAAACTATTTCTTCCCAACTGACTATTTATGTCTCACAGAAATACATTTCTTGTACTCCTTGCACAAGAAATATAGGCACTTGAGTTATTGTATCATCTTACAAATCAGCATAACTGTAGATGCATTTCATATTACTTTAGGTACCAAATATTGATAGAGCCAACTGCTTAGTGGTGTCACTACATTTAAACTGACATTTTCCTACTTCAGTGATGTTCTGTAGTATACACAAATGTCACTTCACTGCACTTTATATCTTTGTGTGATATTTCCTGTTTAATCAAAAGTGTTGAATTTCAGTATTTTTGTAAATATTTCTTTAGAGCTTGCTTAGACTTTGTTTTATTGTGCATCTACTATTTCTTAGAGTATTTCTTCATGGGCCTCCACTGAAAACGCGTATTATACCCAGTCAGACTTTCCCAGTAATAAATAAATCAATATGATTTTCTATTTGCTGCCATTACAACTGTCTCTTGTATACTCATATCAACCTGAGTGCCTTCAGTTTTGATTTCTATTCACCCATCATTTGCTGAAGCACCTGTTCAGACTCTTCCTGTAATGCCACATTGTTTGATTATAGCAGCTTTGTTGAGCTGTCCCTTCCAGCCTATTTGCTGATATAGTCCATCACCAGTATGAACAACAGTGGGCTCAGAGCTGAACCCTGATGTACCACCCCCCCCCCACTTCCACTGGGAACCCTTCTGTGAGACTGAACACTGTTTGTACTTTAGTCACTGGATTCTTGTTTATAGCTTGCACCAATTCTGCCAGTGTTTCTGGGACTTTTATCCACCACAGGACTGTCCAAATCAGCTTTCTTGGGACCTTGCATATGCTTTCTCCAAGTCTAGGAATGCCCAATTGGACTCTTTCCTCATCTATAACTTCTTCTCAAATATGTGCTTCACTGTAAAGATTGGGTTAGCTGTTCTGCATCCTGATCTGAATCTGAAATGTCAATCTTAGTTTCTATTACTCTGTATATCCATTTATCGATCACCTTCTCCAAAACTTTCATGCACTGTGACAGATGTTTGATAACCCTGTACTGCCCACAGTTGTGGATGTCTCCCTTATTTTTCTACACTGGTACGAGTATGCTTATTTTCCATTCACTTGGGATAAGCCTTTCTCTCCAAACTGCTATGAGTAATCATAAACATTGTTTAGTGAATATTTCCAAACATCTAGCCACAAGTTTCTGTGTGTGTGTGTGTGTGTGTGTGTGTGTGTGTGTGTGTGTGTGTGTGTGTGTGTGTGTGTGTGTGTGTGTGTGTGTGTGTGTGTGTGTGCCTTATCTTCATTGCACAATAAAAAGTTAGTGCATAGTCCCCGGCATTTATTATGGTAACTCATAAGAATGATCTCACCCATAATCAATTAATTGTTAGTCTCTCATTTCAGGATGCAGTCAGCAGGACTTGAGGTACCACAAATTATTAAGGACTTATTGTCCCCAATTGAGAGATTAATAACAAGTGTCTTCTGCCAGTTTACACTGGGTAGCTGTTTGAGAGTCAGGAATAGAACTAGGTATTTTGTTTTTTTGACCAACAACTTCTCCACGTGTTCCCTTATGCAATTTGCAAGACTTGAGTATTATATAGCAATACGATGCTGTTTAGAGTTTATCACAATTTCTTTGTGATTGGTAATGCATATGGTTGATATGCATCCATAACAGAATGAAGCTGGTCCAATTTATTATGTATTCCTCTTGGTATTGAAATGTAGCAGTGTTAGCTGAGAAAAGTTTCTCTTCATGTAATTATTAGGATCAGTCAGCAATATGCTATCCTTCAGAGGAATTATCTATAGATCACTCCTCACAGCATAGCAGATTGCAAGAAGATAGGGGATTATACATTTCAAAAAGTTGAGGTGATTTTCATACTATGCAAGTCACTGCAGATATACTTAGAGTTGAGTTTTAATATCTCACTCCAACTCCAAAGCTTTCAAGCGACAGTGAAGATAGATGAAGGAAATTCACTATGTAGGTATATCAGAAGGTTCCATGCTAACATTGTTTTACACAGCTTAATTATACCATACTTTTGGGTATCATCCAAAAGTATGCTATAATTAAGCTGTGTAAAACAATGTTAGCATGGACTTTTGGGTATCATCTATATCAAGCCATGGTGGTACAGCAGTAGCGTTATTGCCTCACAGCAATAGGTTCTCCTGTTCGATTTTCAGCTGGAGTGTCTTCTGTGTGGAGTCTGAATGTCCTCCCCGCATTCGAGTGGCCTCTGAATGACATGCATGAATGGGCGTGCCTTCACTGAAGGTTGGGTGTCAGGCTGGCAACTTGGCACCATAAAAATCGACTGCCAATCATTAGCAGACCAGAGTTGCGCTGTGGCGACCCCTAACCGGGAAAAGACAAACAAACTTTTGGGTATCATCCATTCTGAAAAAGAAATTTCCCCTGAGGTGCTCATATGAAAATAGATGTAATAAAGGTAAGCAAGAACTATCTAAGCAAGAGAACAATATATCTATCTGATAAGTATGACAGCAGTCCTTGTCATTGGTTAGGAATGATGAATCTGTATGATGGGGAAGGAAATGCATCATACCTGTATGGAGAGTGAGGTAGAAGAAAAGAGGCAAGGTAGGAAATATAGACTATTAAAATAAATAGCATAGGGCAGAAATCAAGGGAAAGAGGATGGAAAGAAGGTAGAAATGTGAGCAGGATGAAAAAATAATGAAGGAAACAAGAGTTAAGCTGTTGAGGTACAACAAAGGCATGGGTAAGTTAATAGGACCAAAGAAAAGTAGATAGCTGTGAAAATAATATAAGAATTGAATTACACAGTATCTTAAATAGCCAAAAATTACAAAACTAAAAAAGCAAGCATTTAACAGAAGGAATAAATATGAATGGAAGCAAATGTCAGAATGACTTCTCAATGGTATATGTCAAAGTGTATGCCAGTGTTTAACTAATTAAACTAAAAGTACTGTATCAAGGAAAGGATATTTGATGCTGACTTTCCCCTTCCTTACTCATTCATTGTTATACAGGGAAAGCAGTATTTGTTCAGTGGAGAGATAATTAAAGAATTTGTAGCCCATTGCCATAACAAGAAAAAAAATTGAGAATTTTAATCACAGTGTCTGAAACTAGTTGGAGATCTAGCTTTGTGACTACAGTACAGCTTCTATAATGCTACTGACTGCCATGTTCACTATAATGTTCATATATCCTCTCTGGAATCAGCTAGATGGCAAACTAGTAATGACAGGATCCTAACTGTTGTTCACCATTTACATTTATTTCCCAGCAGTTTATTTTGGTATGCACCATCCTTGGTAATCCTGATAACAAGATATTTCCACTTACTTTTTATCTATATAACTAGAACAACATTACTGTGCACTACAGAATCCACCAGCTATTACCTGGTTGAGCACACAGTGATGAAGAATAGCAGAACTCATCACCTGAACTTCAAAGAATTTAGTTTGTCTAACTGACTTTATATTATGTAGTCTTCACATTAGATATATCTGAATTTGTTTTATTTAAAGAGAGAGAAATAGATTTATAGACATATTTCAGACATCGCAACTGTCCCTATTTTGGAGGAATTTATCTATTATCAAGCCTGATTTAATCCTGCATATGACGTACCTGTTTTGGAGGTATGCCCATATTTTCATGCTTGATTTAATCCTTCACAAAGTTTTCGGAAAACCCCTTATCAAATGTGATTTTTGAAGCTATCTAGTTCACAGAAAACAACACTACATGAACAACATACTAGCAGCACCAAAAATGTAAAGGAAAAGTACACACACATCTTCTATCTTCCTTTTACAGAGCAAAAATAAATGACCTTGGGGGGAATTTAATAAAGCCTACATTGTCTGTTTTACCATGTAGGCATCGTGCCGTGCTGCTTACATGAAAGTAAGCAGGTCTGAGATCAAGTAAGCACTGCTGGACAGTCCGCACGCATGCTCCAATACAGGAAGTTCTGTGGCATGCAAATCACCTCATAAGCAGGTGAATCTCATGCAAATGAGGCAGGTAGAGAGATCCAGCAAGCAGATAGGCAGCCCTGCAGACCCTGTGTCAGTGTCTGTAGTGTACATGGAAAAAGTCAGTGGGCAGCCCTGCAGACCCTGTGTCAGTGTCTGCAGTGTACATGGAAAAAGTCAGTGTACAACAATGTAGACAGACAAAAGGGCTTGTAAAATGTAGATAGATAGACATAAATGGCATACCGCACACAGATATGAGAGCATATATTTTCTCAGTGTGTCTCAAATGCACAGAAACTATTATAGTTTTTTATTTTAATAAGCTGGACATGTTTGCATGGCTGGCTGCAGTGTGCAAACATGCCTTACAAAAAAAAAAAAAAAAAAAAAAAGTGGTGTGAAGATAGATGAAAGCTGCCAGCCTAGCTAGATAGAATTTTGTAGATAACTCTGTCATTTGTAAATATTAATGTAAGCCACAGGCTTGTTCTCTTAAATGTGAAAAGACTGTATTGGATGTTGAACTGAAAAAAAAATGTAACAACAGTGCACTCTGCTGTAAGAAAGCTGATAAGTCAAGCATGTCATGATTGCTTTTGATCTCGGGGCTCAGAGCCAAGATGTCTGGATGAAGGAATTCTGGCTATTGTTTTGAGACCAGAGTTAATTGCTAGAATTTGCATGTATAATTTATTTTATTGCTCTGGCTTCCTGACCAGCTGCAGGATCAAAAGGGCTATTGACCTCTGAGTTTCTATTAGCCTGGGAACCAGGAAGAAATTATGTAATCTGAAATGAATTGGTAGTATTGTGTTATCAATTTAAGGAAAGAAAGAATGAGGACATTTGAACATTTGTCTTGAGAACATCCAACATCATCAGCACTGTCCTGCTCTACATGTAAGTTTATTTTAGAACTGTGTTTCTCTTGGATATAGCTATCAACTAGGAACATTAGATTAGTTTTTTTCTGTATTGATGTCAGAACTTTTCTACTGTATTATTTTAAATATTTCTCTGTGATCTCTGAACCCTTGACTAGCACTGTGTAGTAAGAAATATTGTCTTGTGTTTTTATTATTTATTATTAAATATTTTTAAACCTTTCACCTGCAGCTGTTTTGTGTAGAGATAACTTAAGCTCTAAGAGTACATTGCATGCATTTAGTGATACTGGCCACGCCACTCCAATAAACCTTGACTGTTCAGTTGCACTTACCATTTGGATAATACTATTGCACAGTATAATTTGACACCCTATCATAAGGGCCTTTTGGTAGCTGATAAATATTAGTGGGTGGTGGTAAGTGGTACTACCGTATAGTCTGGGTAAAAGGGGCACAGCTGGAGAACCTGTGCCAGCCTTGCCCAGGAGTGTCTGTGTGGTTGTATATAACTCTTATCTCAAAGTGTGTGTGTGTGTCAGCTACTTGTGCAGGAACAAGAAGCACTGGTTGAACAGAGAGGGTGCTGGAGGTTTTAGCTTGCCAACTAGGCTGAGATCTGGACCCTATAGCTGTGCTAGTGGGGAATCTTATTGGGGACCTGGAGAGAAAGGGAGAGACCAGCCCCAGAATGACTGTGATGTCTGTGTGCTGTTAAGGGAAATTGTACTTTACTGTGTGTGTATTTATAATCCATTACCTATATGGACACCCCTCACTGTTGTTAGTGGTGAGGATTGAAGATCCTTGATTGCTGATCCAGTGCACAGGCATCACATGTGGAAATAACAAAATTAATATTATGAGACAGAAATATAATACAGGACCCTGCATGGAGTATTTACAATGGTGCATTGGTACTGTTGCTAAAGTGGTAAGGCTTGGAAGTATGTAGTTTCCAGGCTGTGAGCACGGATCCCTATGCAAATGAGATGGAGTTACTGAATAACATAAATGGGTAATCGTGTCCTCATATCTCCTCTGTGTAGGCAGGAAACCATGTTAGTGTCCACACAGGAGGTAACTGGCATCAGGAGAGGGTGTTTCCAATAACTACTAAGCTGATTGGAGCTTAGCTGTGCTTGTTTGCATGGCTCACAGTCATGCTGAGCATGGAAGTCTGGGTGGGTGTGTGCACTGACTTCTAAGCTTTGCTTACCTATGGACCATGTGTTTCCACATGTTTGCTTGGTGAGCCACTGTGCTGAGTGTGGAAGTCTGGGGGGGTATGTCCACTGACTGCTACATTTGGTTTAGCTACAGGTCACACTTTTAGGTGGCGTGTTGCATTGCTGAGAATATCTAAAAGGCAATGATATATTAAATAGTTTTGACCCTTGTTAAACTTAAACTAGGGCCATTAAATGATGTTAATGATATACTAGGCAGGAGCAATGTATCACAAGTATCCAGTCACACAGTCAGCACCTACAGCAGAGCACTATAAAGTATGCATACACCCAATAATCTGATTGTTCCCACATAATCTGCACCATTGGAGTACAGACTTGGGAATTCTAACTGAAAGAATGCTAGGGGATGCTGCAGGTCTGCTACATCTGTATGTGCTAGTTGCTGAAGTCAATGCTGCTGCTGCTGACAACAGGCCTAGGCAGAGAAAAAGAAGAATGTTCAGGCCTTGGGTAAACTTCTAGGAGCTACATGATCTGGAGATTGTAGAGCACTACAGAGTGCACAGTGACATACTACAAGAACTCACTGAGCTCTGCCACCCTCAGCTCAGATCCAGAGCCAACAGAGGGGAACCCATCCCAGTGTAAACAAAGGTATATGTTACCCTTAGGATAATAGCCACAGGTACCTTACAAAGACCAGCTGGGGACATGATGGAGGTCTCACAGGCATCAGCATCCAAGGCACTCCACCAGCTCCTGGATGCTATGCCACCACATGCCAGTAAGCACATTTATTTTCCCTTCACCCATGAGGCGAGGGCCAGCAATATGCAACACTTCTACTGTGTAGAACACTACCCTGAGGTACTGGATGCCATAGACTGAACTCAGGTACACATCAAGGCACCACCCAGTGAGGAGGGTAGAATCTACATCAACTGCAAGGGGAACCATTCCATCAACTGCCAGGTCATGTGCAGTGCTTGGGCATTATCATGAATGTCTATGTTGGCAGCCCTGGCAGTTATCAAAACTCACATATATGTCATGCATCACAGCTGTACCAGATGTTTGCTAGGGGGGACATACCACACGGCCATTTACTGTGAGATGCTGGCAACACACTGGAACTGTCGATGATGATACCCAACAGAAATGCACACACACACATGGAAGAATGCCATAAGGAGGCAGATACACAAACTAGAAAAATCACAGAATGTGTGTTTGGGCTGCTGAAGTCACGGTTCCAGTGCCTCGATATATCTGGTGGACCCCTGCAGTACTCTCCAGCCACATGTGCACATATGTTCACAGTATGTGCCATGCTACACAATATGATCCTGTGGAAACAGCTGCAGCAGGATCAGCAAAGGGAAGGGATACACAGCCCCCACCAGTGCCTAGGTCTCCACAGCCACACTCACAGGAGGGCTCAGAGAAGGATTCCCCGATGTTGTCCCTGTAGGCAGACGAAGGCATGCCCAGTACACCCTGGCATTGGCTAAGAGACAATGCATAGCACATTCACTGACAACCTAGAGCCCTAGGGACTGACTCCTTACACCTACTCACATATATATATTAAAATAGCTGATGCCAGGCAACCAACACAACCTGTACTTATCCATGTATTGGCTGTGTACTACTTGCTTCACACAGAGTCAGCCCTGAACTATAGATCTTCACCTGCTGCATTTGCAAGGTAAAACTCTAACCTGCACACTAACTGTAAGGATTACTACAATATATTATTGCATGTATCTATCTCCTGCTGTTATGCAAGGAAATATAGTAGGCCATTTGGACAGATATAACGTCCACGTGGGACTACAGATACGCAGTCCAATGGTATGTGTTCCTTAATATTCACTAGGCCTCATGGTTGGAATATTCACATCAGGCAAGGGAGATGTTGAGCAGGAGCCACACATGATATGTGGACAACGGTCTACCCAAGCTGATCATATGCTGTTGTTCCCCCACCCCCAACATAGCAATGTACCTATATAACTGCTTTAACAGAAAATCAGCTATGGTATATCAGTGAACCAGGCAATCTCAGGGCTGTAACACAGACATCGCTCACACATTGCATGTCTCTCTTCATGCAGGATAACAATTTACATATTTATGCTGTTGATTGTGTGATGAATGACTCCGCTCTGTCTGGTAATCTGTTTGGCTCAGTGGACTAGGGAAGATAGCATTGGTAATGGTGCATGTGAGGTAGTACTATGTTGGTGTTTTCACAGACTGTCATACCTCTCTACCGCTTAGTGCAAGAAATCTGGACAAAGCCAGAAGGATTGGGTTGACAAAGGCCCAAACATAAGGACAAATTTTAAATATTGTTCCTATAAACCTAGAAAGTTGCTGGAATTAAAGGTGTTGCATTATTACATATTTTCTGAAGGATATAAAGTCTGAAACACAAATATGTATTTAGTATAATGTAGTGACGTCAATATTTATTAATCCACCAGAAGACCACAAATGTATGAGGAACAGACTAAACAGATGAGGCAAAACTTTGGACTTTATGTAAATATCAGGACAGTTGAGAGGTATGCAGACTGTCTGTCTGTGTTGTAACATTACCAATCTCAGTCACATATTAAGTACAGCACACAGCTGGGAAATGCCATAGACATTTCGAGTGAAGTGCAGTACTGCAGAAACAGGGGCAGATTTTATTGTCTGTAACATACAAAATCCTGAATTGGAGTACATGTATGTGTGGCCAGAAGTCACTTAATACGTACTGACAGTCCCACTGGGCATGCCCAGACGCTTAGTTAAAATGAGAGCATTTCTAAAAATGAGAGCAATTCTGTTGCCCCTTCATCAAAATGAATTGTTATATATAAATGTCTATACATACAGACATATATGTATACATACCCATTTGTCACGATCTCTCTCTCACATGCACAGTATATCCATCGCTACGTAGTGTCAAATATATATATATATATATATATATATATATATACTGATGTATATAGATATATATATTTAAATGATACATACACTCCCCCATATAACTACATAACACACACACACACACACACACACACACACACACACACACACACACACACACACACACACACACACACTGCACACACCCACAGAAACACAGCTACATTTACATATACATCGCTGTTATATACAGAAATATGTGTGTGGATGTCTGTAATGTCCAACATACCCTAATAATCATGAGTAAATCTGTGCTATCACACAGCCATACGGTTGCTCAAAGAATCCAAGCTAAGGGTTCAACAGTACATAATCCACTTACCTACAGATCCCTGTGCCTGCTGGATGTCACCACATTGACAGACAGAGGATAGCAGGTGATGTAATGTATAATGTTGTCACCACACACATGGACGAGGCACATTGTTCCTGCCCACAGTGTTGCCTGTCTAACTGCAAGCAGCCACATATGACTATACTGGTAACTGTACATACATAGTTATGATAAAAACAGTTATCTCACTGATAGGATACCAGATACAGATAACAGTACAAAGCAATATCACTCTGCAGGCCATAGATGATGTTCGAAGTAAGCCTATTTTGTGTAATGCACAAGTACTGTGTCTGCAATCACGTAGATAACAGACTTAATCTGTGATGTGTGTAATAAGTACTGTTATCCGTAGTGTATAAAACTAGGGAGGTAGGGGTTCTCATCTCACTCCAGCCCACTATGTGCATGTATATGTGTGTATGTTCCCCTTGAAAACAACAAACATGTCCTCATGTGCTATCCACCTGCAATGGTTATGCACTTATTGGGCCTATAACTTGCTGCTAGCTTCCAAACTGCTCTCTTCTACAAGGCCTTATGATGTCAGCCTCCTTAAGACTACCAGCTGACAGTGCAGTATTAGGCGTAAGCTATGGGACATGCAATAAGTACTGTGATCTGTAGTGTATAAGACTAGATAGGAAGGGGTTCTCATCTTAATCTACCTTACTTGGTGCATGTCTGTGTGTGTGTAAATATTCTACTGCAAAATAACAGACACACCCACACGGATTATCCACCTGCAATTGTTATGTGCTTTCTGGGCCTATAACTCGCTGCTGTTTTCCAAACTTCTCACTTCTACAAGGCCTGAGGATGTCAACCACCTGAAGACTACCAGCTGAGATTGTAGTGTCAGGCATAAGTTGTGGTGCATGTATATAAGTACTGTGATCTGTAGTGTATAAGACTTGATAGCTAGGGGTACTAATTACAGTCTAGCCCACTTGGTGTGTGTTTGTGTCTGTGTGAATATATTCTCTTGCAAAACAACATACATCCTCTCATGGGCTCTCCACCTATAATGTTTATTCACATTTTGGGCCTGTAACTTGCTGCTGGCTTCCAAACTGCCCTCTTCTACAAGGCTTGATGATGTCAACCACTTTAAGACTACCAGCTGACAGCATACTATCAGACATAAACTGTGGCGCATGCAATAAGTACTGTGATCTATAGTGTATAAGACTAGAGAGGTAGGGGTTCTAATCTCATTCTAGTCCAGTGTGTGTGTGTGTGTGTGTGTGTGTGTGTGTGTGTGTGTGTGTGTGTGTGTGTGTTGTATATATTTGTTACCCTGCAAAATAATGGACATACTACCCACCTACAAAGGTAATGCATTTTTTGGACCTGTAACATGCTACTTGCTTCTAAACTGTCATCTTCTATAAGGCCTGATGATGTCAGCAACCTTAAGACTACCAGCTGACAGCACAGAATCAGAGATAAACCATGGAATATACAATAAGTGATGTGAGCTATAATGTGTAAGAGTAGATAGGCAGCGGTTCTAATCTCAGTCTAGCTCACTGTGTGTGTGTTTGTGTGTGTGTGTGTGTGTGTGTGTGTGTGTGTGTGTGTGTGTGTGTGTGTGTGTGTGTGTGTGTGTGTGTGTGTTTGTGTGTGTGTGTGTGTGTGTGTGTGTGTGTGTGTGTGTGTGTGTGTGTGTGTGTGTGTGTGTGTATGTATATATATATATATATATATATATATATATATATATATATATATATATATATATATATATGTATATATCTACTCCTCTGCAAAACAATGGACGTGCTATCCAACTACAGTGGTTATGCACTATTTGGGCCTGTAACCTGCTGTTGGCTTCCAAACTGCCCTGGTCTACAAGGCCTGATAATGTCAGCCACCTTAAGACTACAATCTGATAGTATAATATCAGACTTAATCCATGGTGCATGCAATAAGTACTGTAATATATAATATATAAGACTAGATAAGTAGGGGCTCTAATATCACTCCAGCCCACTTGGTGCATATGTATGTATCCATATGGCATAACCTTGGTAACCTAGACAAAGGTGGGATTTTGCAGTGTTTTATTTATAGTGGGTGATGTGGCCTTCCAAAGGACTGACCACAACAAGGCCTGCTTATGTCATTAAGCATATGTCCTAAACTGATAGTACTACCAGACATGAGGTGTGTTACATGCAACACGTACTGTGATCTGTAGTATGTACCATTACATAGGTAAGTGTTCACATCTACATACAGCCAACTTGCAATATTTGTGTGACTTGGCCTGTCTTGTACTTGGTGATTGGAAGCCTCAACATAGCCATGTGTGTGTGTGAGCCTGTTAGAGCATTGTACTTCATGTTATGGAACCATAGGATGTTTGAATTGGACTAGAATAATGACCATACAGCCCTCATGATCATAGGCATCATCATACCCTTAGTTACAGGATCAGCACATATCACCCCGGGTCCAAGAGGGGCACAGGTAGATGCCCTGTGTTGAGATGACAGTCACCCAGCCAGTCAGAGAGATGGCATGTGCTGAAGTGCATTGAGGTGCTCTGTGTGCCATTAGGCATGGTTCTGTTCCAAGGGTTTGTTTCATTGTGTTAGACAATTGTCTCCCATAAGCATGTAGTACTAACATTACACACTAGGTTAATGTTCTTATAGTGAGTCATCCATTTACTATGCTTCCTACAGATAGGCAGCATATGCAATCAAGCACAGTCACACATTGCCCTGTAAGCAAGGCACAGATTACTTTGAGTAGTCTAAATACCACAGGCGAAAGTGACACTCATTGCAGATGATCCCCACTGAACACATACTGAAATGGTGAACTGTCCTTGTGAGGGACCCTACTGTTGTGTACAATTGCTCGTACTGCTTGGAAAGGTACGTCAACAGCTGGCCATTGCATTCAGATATTGGCATGCTGAGGGAAGGGTACGTGGAGGTTATGAGTATGTCACTTACTGGTGACTGTGGCCTCAGATATGCTGTATAATCCATGCCATACCACTGTAGAGACATGGTGATCTGAGACACATTAGGTGTAAACCTGTGTGACCGGGTCTATGTGTCCAGTTCTTTCCCCCCTGAGTATGTAAAGCACATGTTGTGACTGATGTGCTACTTACCAGATACATAAGTCTACCTGATGGACATGATACTACACATATATTTGCTTGGGGTTTGTGGCCATTAGTATGTCAACAGGCATTTATTAATCAATACCCTCTTCTCGGCTACTGACATGACTCACAGACTCTATGAGTGTTCACAATGTGCAGGCATCGGCCAACCTTGTTAGCCACAGTCATTCAGTAGTCATGTGTGCTGTGGTTACATGGATTCCAAGAAGTAGAGGATCCAGGACTGCACCCTGTTGAGCACTGCTGCTTACAGATCATGTATTGGAGACAGATGTCCCTATGTTGCATATGTGTGCCATCAATGGGCCACTTAGTGACCCCTACAATGAGAGTATCATAGATGCTTAAGTGGGTGCTTTGAAAATGTTGCCTGAACAGGGGGATATAGTTAAATGGTTTGGATCAGTCTGGGGTTGTACATCCGGATTTATCCTCACCCAGGTCCTTGGTGACTGCCTTGGAAATGTCCACCACATGTAGCAGTCATGCTCCCCCTGTCTTGCATCCAAACTGTGTACAGTCAACACTGTGTAGATCACATATATGTGTGCTGATCAGCTCCATGATGATTGCCCCTGTGGGCATACATATAAGTATACTTGCACAAAGAGGTCTACAGTTATGTTGGCCAGTGGATGCATCACCTCTGTGCAAGGGTGGAACAGGTGCCATTGTGCACTCAGCTGGTCTGTAGCCAGTGGTGTCAATATGATTGCAAAGGTTTCCCAATGGTGTTAGTAATCATTGTGAGATCACATGTGGGATGCAGCCTGGAATGTTGTCATGTGCAATAAATGCTGTGTATGGTCCATTCAGAGGCCAGTTACAAACTACGTTGTACATATGACAGTTATAAGACAGGTTGGAGGAATGTTATGTATCACATGTGGTGGAGACAAGGGAGTGTTGCTGATGCAGACAGTGTGGCAGTACAGGTTAGGTAAGAGTACCGACACATCATATGTGCCATCATGACGTCTGAGGTCAGCAACATTCTGGGCCTGAACTTTGAGGTAACACATGTAGCTACACTGTGCATTGTGGTTCTGCTTTGTGTGGGTGGTTAATGTTGTCACTTACTGTGTCTACACAACATCACGACACTATATGCTTCATTTAGCTGAGGAGATTGTGTCTTCATGTTAGGAGAGCAACCTCACCCCAACTGTCAGACAGCTATGTCCACCTGTGATTGCACAGCCTGCTAAAGGCAGTTGTCCACTGCTCAGGTGTGATGAGATATGATGAGCCTGTGTCCCACCTGTTCCGTACAGCCGTGTTCATGCAGTTGTAATGCCTTTGACATAATCCATGGCTGTAGAGCTCTACATACCTGCCTGTCCCATCTGCAGGCGGATGTGCAGTCAAGTTATGTCTACCATCCCACAGGAGGTCATACATGGTTTTCTTCACATATATGTCTGTATTGTCTGCAAGGGGGCATTTCCAAAGAACATGATCTGTGGCCAGATCCCACAGGTAGGAACTCACATGGGGGGGGCTGCAGTGGTCACCCATACTGGTAAAAACATGATAGAATACATTGTTTCCCCATGTGGGGATGTCACGGCAATGCTCCTGGGCATTTTAGGTAAGGACCTGGACCATCCTTTGTGCAAGTGAGTCACAGCATGACTAATCAACACAGTGTGTACATATTACACTTCCCTAACATGTTTGTCTGTGATCTGTACAGACACCTTGCATGACTATCTTCATGTAACATGCTAGCAGTAACTGCTATACTTACATGCACAGAGGACAACCAACATGTAGTGCAAAGCAGCATCCCCAGATCTCTAATTCCTGTCAGCTAAAATGCCATGATAGGGTATAGCATGGATATGAGTCTACAGCTGTTGTACATCTACTGACACTGGACCAAACACTGTTACCTTTGCTGAAGGCCAGATCCTGCCTACTGACTGTAACCGGCAGAGCTCATTGACTGTTACACTATGCAATGGATGTCAGACATAAGTCTTACTCCACCAACTGTGGCCTGACAACATGTATGACAATATTAGGCCAGCAGGCCATGCTGGAAACTGTGTACATGATGTACAGAATGTTTTATCAGCTGGTGGATAGGCAAGTTTCTGACAATCATATTCAGGGAACACAGCAGTGGGAGACCTACTCTGCAATGACACCAGTGACCAGTTGAGTTCATTACTGGCATACCCCTTCTACCTATTCCCTCTCTGCAGTCAAAGCCACTGTCACTGATCTCTTATGGATTACATTAGCAGGTGAGTGAATATCAGGAGCTGTCACAAAATCCGACACAAAACCAATAGTTATCCAGGATGGCCTAAGACACAGTCAGTTGTCTGAGCCACTGAAAATGACTTAATACCAATGACTGTGCAATACTATCTTGTGGGGATTCTTCCACCCCTGCAAAATATTGTAGTGTCTGCATAAAACATACAGTTGAGATATTATACATGGAGTTATAGAGACAGAAAGTAATGCACCCTTCGATTCTCACTAATCAGAAAGATGTGGATGCATTCACTGTTGTACAACCAATGCCAACAGGTTTGGGATGTACATCCAGACTGTCACTGGTATAATGAATGTGTCAGTCATCACACCTATAATTGTGTGCAATGGTACCTTTACCATGTCACTATATAGGCATATCATACAATAGTAGCAGCCACACAGGTTCCGTGGTATGCCAATACACAGTGTAAATAACAATTCCTATAGAGCCAATGTCACGACCGTACATGTGTAAGTCTGTCTCTGAAATGCTTTGGAGTGGATGTGTATGACTCCATACAAGGAGGTGTCAGTTCCCACTGTGTGCCTCCCATATATCCATGACAGGACTAACACGTCTCACCTGTTCTACACATTGACAACATCAGTGTGGCATTCACAGTACATGCTGGTGAGACAGATTTATAACATAGGAAGTGCACCCTACATGAAACAGGCCCCCATAAATGTAAATCACACATCTGCTGTGACACATGTGCAGGTTACACATTTGGGATGTAGAACATGATAATCATAACTATTGTTGGACAACTGTTGGTACTGGACACAGGATATATGTAGATTGGTTATCTCCATCAGCACAGCTTGTAGATGTGTTAGTTCCCAAAACCCTGGTGGAACTTATGAAAGGTAACAGACCTTCTCACAGATTAGGGATACATGAGTATGCTGAATACTGTCATTGTCTTTGTTAGCCTGTTAGACACATATGGACCTATGAAGTCATGCACATATATTGCTGTACCTTGCTGATGACATGTTACTGCTGTGCTGACATGCCATCCTGTGCTGTTATACTTCTACTGTGTATCCATAGTTATCCCAACAGACTCCTGTAACAGAAACATAAACAGGCCTGTGACACACCTGTCATTGTGTAACTATAGAGACAATACAGCATCATACAACATAAGGTACACAAATGCATGTTGTGTACTCATGACAAATGCCAGCATACAGTATCTGTCAGTAACCACAACAAGTGGCATGGTGAACCAACACTGCATTACACAAGTACATGTTAACTAATACAGTCACCCTGTGCATCAGCCACACAGCTTAATTTCCCTGACAAGATGGCAAGGATGACAGGGATGTGGCACAGGTATCATCACTTGCACAGGATGTTGTGTTGGGGTGTAGGAGGCCTAGGTTGGTCCAAATGGTAGACAACATGTGTGTGAGTCAAGAGGGGGGCATGTAAGATGGACCATGGAGAGGTGCTGTGGGTGTGTTTGTAGGTGACCTACATTTGACAGTGGTGTGTGAATGTGTGCATGTACAAAGTCAAGCTCAGTGCTAGCTTTACACGTGTATATGTTGGACAGCTTTGGACTGTACATGGTAGAGTAGACAGTTCACCATCTCTGGCCCCAAACACTGGAACTGACTCTGCCAAGAGTTGCACTGGCACCTCTATGCCCAAGGTCAGAAGCGGTGCTAGTACCTGACAGTGACTGCTGTCTGCTGAGACCGTTTCCCCCATGGGACCACTCAGGACTACAAGCCCATGGCCTGCCATGTCATGGTATGGACATCACATCCCCCTATGTAGTGCTTGGTGTACTGCCATTATTGGAGAGTGAGTGTGCACTGCCAGCAGATGGGGTTGCTGACATACATCCACAGGTCTGACGCCCAACTCCAACCACATGTTCCAGCAGAGATGTGTGGTCCAAGACCGATACTGTCTCAGCCCACCATCTGTCCACTGCATCATTAAACTGATCCAGTGTGTCCCTAATGTGGTGGAGGCAGTCACAGATGTCAGACTGTGCTGCATCCGTAACCCTAAGCATGCATCCGGTGTTCTGTTCAGAATGTGACTGTGCATCTATGATGGCCCAAAACATGTGCCAAGTGAACCGTGATGTCACACCTGCAACAGGTAGTGGACACACAGCTGGCATTGTACAAGCACCCCTGTCAATCCGCCTGTGTGAGACCTCAGCAGCTCACTGGCTATGGCTAGTGTCTACATTCACTGGAGCCACAGTTGTCACACTTTCCTGTTCAATGTCATTAACCTCTGACTGTCCAGTATCTGTGGCCTCTGGCAATGGGGTATGTGTGGACATACAGGCTGTGTTCAGTGACAATGAGGGCAGAAGAGGGATGTCTACCTCTGGGAAAGATTCAGCACCTGACACCCCCACCTGTGTCTCACTGTGGCCACCATCATCATCAGAGTTTGAAGAGACACTGACACCAGGTTGTGTAGGGGACAGACACCATCCCCCACCGTCATCTCCAATAAGAAAGAAAAAAGCAGTACATTAATACATGCACTACTGTGTATGAAAAGCCTCCAAGACTCATAACAATGAAGAACCACAACTGGATCAGCAGTCAAACAACTTCCCTTTCTGCTTTCATCCACTAACCACTTCCTCAGAACAAAACACAAATTCAACTCAGGACCTTTACAACAATCACTTGAAGAAAATCAAGTAAAATATGACCAGTAATATTTACCTTTTAATTAATCAGTATGACACTACGCTTGAAAAAGCAACACCTAAAAACCCAGTACAACTCCCTTAATTTCTTCTTTCAACTTTTCCCAGTTAGGGGTCACCACAGTGGGACATCTGTCCACTCATGATTGGCAGTAAAGTTTTGTGGTGTCATGTTGCCAGCCCAGCACCCAACACATGCATGCACACATGCACTCACACCTAGGGCCAATTTAGAGTGTCCAATCCACCTACAGCATGTCTTTGGGATGTGGGAGGAAATTGGAGTACCCGGAGGAAACCCACATGACCACAGGGAGGGCATGCAGACTCCACACAAAAGGGACCCCCAGCTGAGGATTGAACCAGAGAATGTCTTGCTGTGAGGTGGCAATGCTAACCACTGCACTACCGCAGCCACCCCATACAACTCCCTTAACAAATATATGTAAATACATGTAACTGCCTAATGTATTTACCCTCAACCTGTTGTATTTTAAAAGGCATTTTAGATGCCTTGCCTCATTTAAACCAGGTGCCTTATCTGCTTTTAACTGTAACTGCCAAAGTGTATCTGTTTGTTGAACTGTACTCCTGTGACTACCCCTTCTATAAACCTTAGGTACCTGTTCCAGCCTGGAATTTAAAAACATCCTACTATGTTCACACACATAGTTATGTTTACATAGGGAGTTTTTCTAACACTTAACCGTACTAGAATATCATTTTTCCTTAACAAAACAAGTGCCATGCTTAACAGGAGCAGGACCATAGCCATGGACAATATCTGATGGACCTCTGAAAAGTTGAGGGTGGGGTAATGTCAGCACCTCCACATGTTGCAGCACAATAAGGTAATGTCCATATATTTTACATTTACAGTAGCTACTATGTTACTTGTATTGGTCACAATCTGAGTATGAGTGTATAACTGAGGTTAGACTCCCCAAAGAACAAAGACCTGACACCCACATAAATGTATCTACAGCCTGACAAACTGACAGCTACTTATTACAATGCTGATCACAGTAAGCTTACCTGCATGCACCTCAGCTGTGGAAACTATGGTACACACTTCCATGATGTATGGTATGATGGATGCCTGGGAGCTGTCGTGCATGCCTAGGTACACCAGGAATTAATCAGTGGCTGAGAGTGGTTGTTCTGCTTCAGGCCCTCCACCTATAACAGCACTATCCCTGGCTACATCTGCTGCCCATTATCATGCAGCATTTATCATGTCATTTGCCTAGTGTCAAACCTGCTCTTATGTCCTGCACAGCAGGCCCATGCCATTCACATCACTGACAAGGTCTGTCCACAATGCAGCCCACTGTTCCCTGCGTTGTGTCCCCCAGGATAATAGGACGTGATTATGTTGCCTTACTTCTTGCAATATAACTTCATTCTCTGCATCCAAGAAGGGTGCATGGCATCTATAGTACATAATTCCTGAAAGACAACAAAAGGGGAGCACATTACAGGATCACATATGTGGACATGCACTATGTACAGATACAGCAAGGCCAAAATGGCTGGCACTAACCACTTCTTGCATGCACGTCATACACCACAGTGTGAAAACAAACAAAGTGTGTGGATGCAACTGAGGTAGTAGCAATAGTCATGTATTCCTGTGTGTGTCATGACAGCTACTGCTCTATTATCATACACCCAACACTCAGGTCTACTGTGGTGTGTCCCCTATGGGCAATGCCTTGATATTATGTCATACGAACAATACCACATGAATAGCATTGTGCTATGACAACCACTATAAAAGGACAGTCCAATAAGACCAGTGTGCCACAATGACAAAAGACAATGCATCCTTGATGTTTTGTACATCTTGTGTAGGTGTAAGACAGCAGCAGGTCACAGACATATCATTATCACAGGTCTAAGACAGGCTTAATGCTGTAATCACTATTTCTTGTTAGTCTATTCACCCATCTGTAACCTGTAGTACAAAAAAAAATTACATAGCTGATGGGGTGCTGTACTCCTCTGTTGACAGTATAGTTGTCACAATGGTGTGCTCCATGTGAAGAAGGTCTCATACATAATGGCTCCCCATAGACAGCTGTTTGCCTTTTAAACATACTTCCCAGTAGCAGGTGATTACCTCTAAACCAGTCTATGGTTCTGAAATGCTAATTGCAGCCAACACAGTTGATTTTCACTATCATCAGCAAATGACATGCAAGCACTGTAGAATATATGGCATTCTTGTAGATTAGGACCCCTTTCTAATATGTTGTGCTGGACATTACTGGGGTGAGAAGACTACTTTGTCGAGGAGGGTAGGTCTGAAGCAGACACCTTTACATAGAGATGGGTGTACTACAGGCTGCAGCTGTTGTTGTTGTTGTTGTTGTGTCTTTCAGCTTTTCCCGGTTAGGGGTTGCCACAGCGGAACTCCGGTCCGCTAATGATTGGCAGTAGATTTTTATGTGCCGAGTTGCCGGCCCTGATGCACAAACTTCAACGAAGGTACGCCCATTCATGCATGTCTCCACACAGAAGACACTCTAGCTGAGAATCGAACAGGACAACGTCTTACTGTGAGGCAACAACGCTACTGCAGCACCACCACTGCGGCTACTGCAGGTAAAAGACATAGGCAGAGAGTGTGAAGACTTTGGAAGACAAGCTGTAGGAGTAACTGTGTGAGCTGTGTGCCAGACCCAGAGTGAGAGTTCCCTGTACCCTGTTTAAGGTAAGTATGTTAGGGAGCCATTTCAATAACAGAGTACTAGGCAACATGTTTGGTGTGTCCTTGAGCAAGATGGGGTGTGTTTGTGTGTATATATATATATATATATATATATATATATATATATATATATATATATACATGTCTGTGTGTGTATGTGAATATGCCCACTATCTGATCATCTGCCAAGCCATGTATTACGGTCTGGCAGTAATTTGTAGCATGTAGAAGGGTAGTCCTTGTTACAAGCAGGGACTTCAAATAGGTTCATAGGTAGGTGCTGGGCTATCTGCCCAAAGGTATATATTAGCCCAGCCACATTGTGCAGTATTCACCACCCCTTTGGTTAGTTCCCTAGGCCCTTGATCTAGCAGCTAGTACCCTTGGCCCCTATCTAGTAGAGCTGTTGGTATAGGTTCATAGGTAGGTACTGGGCTATGTGTATGTTCATTGTTCAGCTGTGGTAATCTGTACTGTAACTCTGAAATGATTGTGTGGTGCACTCTGATATTAATGGCCCTCATTTGCAGTACCTGAGTTGACATTCTCTGTGAATACATATTACTGTATGATGTAACAATTTATGCACATATACATTTGTTATATGGATATGTGAAGTGTGTACCTGCCTGCAGGCCTGTGACTATCATCAGTTAAAAGCAGTCAATTAATTTGATATGCATTGTGTGGATAAAGAGTGCATGACTCTGTCATTAATTGTTGGCTTCACAATACTGAAATTTAGTGCTTCACACCACTAGATTTGAACTCAGGAGTGTGTGTAGCAAAAATGCACTGTTTAGGAGGCATTTAACAGACTGAGCTACTAAGCAACTGGTGAAACCAGTGTATTTACAAGACACACACACACATATATATATATATATATATATATATATATATATATATATATATATATATATATATATATATATACCTACAGACTGTGAAAATCATGTTCTGCATCTCTCAATATGTGCAAGGCTTTATATGGCTGTCTCTCTGTACCAGGGTCCAAAGTGCACATGTATTTTGCCATTAATTCCTTAGCAGGTGCCTTTCTATATGTTGCTGCTAAAAGGGCACAGGTACCTGCTATCAGAGGCCTCACCTACATCTATTATTATTATGCCTTTGGCTGTGTAGTGGTGCACTATAGCACCAGAGTCCCAGGAAGACTCCCATGTTTTCCATTAAGTGTTATTCAAGTTTGCACGGCATGATATGCTGCTACACTGAAACGCACTTAATAACTATAACTGGCAGTTGATATGTTTTTTAAGCACCTATTTTAAGGAAGGGCTGCATAGCATGGCAGATTAATGCACTGGTCTGCAGTTGTGACGGGCTTAGGTCCGAAACATGAGATAGGGGTTTATTTCGCAAATGTGTAAGAATTTTAAGGACACAGAAAATCAATATAGCTCTAGTTAGGTGAGCTTAGCAAAGCTGTGCAATGTGGTGAGCCGAGCAGCATCGCACTAAAAAAATATAAAGAAAAGAAAAATGGGGAGATATGAAAGTGGTGAAATGGGGTGCAGTTAGTGGTAAAAACATAGTGGAAGGCAGGTAAGGGTATGCAGGAAGGATGAAGGAAAGAACCATAGCTATCCATTCCTTGTACAACAACAACTGTAATTTTGACAGAATATGTACATGGATTTGAACTCTCATCCACAGAGAGAGGGGTGAGGACAACATAACTGCATTGTCAAGCCAATTGGACCAAATTACTTGTTTCCAATGGACACATGGGTGACATGGAGAGCTACTTGTGGGGTGATTTTTTTTTGGGGGGGACAGGTTCCCCCCCCTTTTTTTAAGGTGTGAGTGGAATGTTGGGGAAGACGGTAGGTACATTTGGTGGAGGTAAGTTGAGTAAGTGAAGATGCATTTGCAGACAGGCAAGACAGACAAGACAAAGGTGATGTGTGACACATGAGGGGTGTGAACACCTTGGATGGGGAAGGTGTTGTGGAATCCAAGTCCCATGTGCCTCCAGATGGCAGCAGAATGACTCACATCCCCACCCACAGGACTGTCAGCACTGCTCCTTCACTGTCCCACCAGGTCAGCCAACATGCCCTCAATCTGGTGCAGGCAGAAGTCAAACCCAGAGTCAACTATCCTGTGCACCAAGAGCGGCAGCTCATCCTGGGTGACAACATCCCCTCCACCACCACTCCCAGAGGGGGCCAGGGCCCATTCTGTGGGGTGGCGGAGAAGAAACCACCAGTTTGGGTCCCAGATGTTCTGGGACCCAGTGTCATGGCTTGTTGAGACAAGGTAGGGGGATCAGCTAGAACTGGCCTACCTTGACATGCTGTGGTGATAGAGGTATAGCAATAAGTTAAGGTTAGTAGTAACCAAACCATTGTAAGTATTAACAGAATATAGCATAATTTTAATTCATACAAATACATATTAATGTATAGTATGCATAACTCAACAGTAAATAACATAACAGTTAGTATGGCAATAGAATTGCAGAAAGAAGTAAGCCATAAGGGCAGTAAAACAGTTAGTTTAACAAAGTATGTTAACAGTGAATCATAATGACACATAACAATAGTACGTCACATTTTGCAAAAATATAGTTAGTTTAACAACATATGTTAATATTAAATTATAATAATAAATAACAATAATAAATACATGAAGATAAGGGGTGGGGAGAGACAAGAAAAATCCTATTAGAGGCATTGCAGATTATATCCTGAAAACACTGATTATAAATACTCCACAGGTGTATTGTGTTAGTTTTGGTACAGTGACTACAAGTCTCTTATAGCTGATATAACATGTATATACATGTCAAGCTGTTAGCATGGATCAGTATGGGCCAAGCAATGACAAATGCAGGTATACAACTACAGAGAAAAGTTTCGCATAATGTGGACTTATATAACTACCAAGATGTTCTGCAAGCAGATTTGGTAATACATTGCATTGCATGTTGTCTTTCTCTGGTAATCCTGCTACAGATGGATTAGGCAGTTTTAATTACATTACAAGAAATCATGACACTTGAGAGGCATGTTTGTGTACAGTATATAAACTAAACAGCCATCATGGCTTAGTTGGGAGGCAAAGCACGGGGATAGAACCCAATAGTTGTGACTACAGGGGACATCTGCAAAGAATGGAATAATTGACTGCATCAACTTAGTGCAGATATGCAAGGAATGCAGCCATACTGCAAATAAACAGGTTTATTTATGAATCAACAATGCTGGTGAATACTTTCTTGCTATTGATTTTAAAATTCTGTGAAACCTAAACACAGTATCTGTTCATAATATGGGCTACCTCACCCATTTACCTTTTGTTCCTGTGGAGAGACAAAATGTGAGCATTATTTGACTGATAATGGACAATTTACTGCTACATACACCTGGATTTGAACACAAAACTGTGTAATGAAAACTGTACTGTGTATAAGGCATTTAACAGAATGAGCTACTGAGTGAATCATACTTGCCTAGAGATAATCTGAAACCATACTATGAGATGACCAATATAAGTTACAGGACATTCTTTTTGCATTCTAGAACTATTACAATGTTATAACTGACTGCAGCGATTGTAGAATACACATGTATAAAATACAACTGTACTGCATATATCAATGCAGCTTTATTTTAGAATCAACAATGCTGGTGAACACCTTTTACTGGTATTGTTTTGAAATATCTGTGAAGTCCACACACAATATCTGCCCATGGAGTGGGCAACCTCAACCATATACCTCTATTACCTGAAGTAGGAGGAACAGCGAGTATTATGTGACTGATATTGGCCTGGAGACAGCCTTGGACAGTACTATGAGTTAAGCAATACAGTTTACAGGCCATTAATTTTGCATTCAGGAGCTATTGCTGTGTTACAATTGACTGCAGCAACCTTACCATAGACAGTCAATGTATACAGCTCTACTGCAATGGTTATGACAACACAGTCCTGCTGTACACCATTTTACTTACTATTACTGGTATTGTTTATTGTTTATTGCACTACAGTTGTTATTCATTTATTGCATTACAGCTCTAATTGCCCATTTATTGCACTACAGTTGTACGTGCCAATTTATTGCACTACAGTTTTTCTTGTGTATACTTTATTGCAATAAATGCTTTACTCTTTCTTGCTTATTGCACTACACGTGTCCAAGGTTCCCTCTCTTTCTCCTCTTCAGGTCATCATAAAGGTGACAGCAGTGCTCACCTGTGCAGCAGATACCAGTAACACTGGTGAGTTCCCTGGCCAACCATCTTCAGGCCTCCACCTTACACTCCAAGCCCTGGAAATCACTCTGTAGCAGTCTAGGTTCATGTTTTTTTTTTTTTTTTACCAGGAACCAAACCATGAACCTGGACTACTGAATACCCCAGTTCTACACCTGAAAGCACATGCCTTTACCAGCACTGCCTGCCATATCAACAGTCGATTTAACTCCAATGAATGGTGCAGAATTCCCACCTATTGCTCTTAATATAGGCTGTGTTCCTGCCCTTAAACATCATTGCACAACATTCAAAAAAGCACCGCATTGCTTAGCAGCACACAAACCAGCTAAGCAGAGCTGTGCAGCAGGAAAACTTGCACAACAGTGGCTTTAGCGAAGCTTTGCACCATGCAAACATTGGTAGCCATTAGAATGTTAATGCAGTGCTTAACATGGTTAAGCAAAGCTTAGCAGGGTGAAGCAGTGGCATATTTCACAATTTTGTTATTAAATTAAACAAAAATTGTACATT
This sequence comes from Protopterus annectens, assembly GCF_019279795.1. NCBI lineage: Eukaryota > Metazoa > Chordata > Ceratodontiformes > Protopteridae > Protopterus > Protopterus annectens. The sequence goes on from NC_056733.1 coordinate 1,229,566,904, forward strand.
AAATTACAAACATATTCTACCTGCTCTGGACTTGAACCCAGGGCCTACAACACATAAGGCTGTAACTCTTCCCATTTAGCTACTAGGATATTGTGAAAACTTGTACACCTTCACATATACTACTAGACTACCTGTTAGCATTGCTGAGCACCATGGCACACCATTAAACAAGCTTAAATATACCCATGAATAAATATTTACATCTGATTTCTATTTTTACATGTCTGACAGGTGTCGGCTATATATGTATAAGTGGTGCTCGCTCTGCAGCGCTCTGTGCCACACCATTCAAATAGCAGTTAGAAAAAAAATTACAATGGAAAAATAAAATAATTAATTATGATAATTGATTATACCTAGTTTCTATTTTTACATGTGTAGCAGGTGTCGACTGTCTATATGTATGCTCAGCTTGGCATTCCTGCGCACCATGCTGTGCTGTGCAAATATGCAGAAAAATAATAAAAAAAACATATAATGCACATATTAGACATGTAACACAATTCCATTTTCTGAGAGCTGACCATCCCCAAGGCCAGTCTGGCTATCTTCTTTGTTTCTATTCTGTGATATAGCTGTGATTAAGGCTGCAATCATTTTTGCTTTAGTCAGGTTGGCATATGCCAGTCTTTTTGCTTGGCACATCTCAGCCAATTTGTCCGCTTGCCATAATCCTTTCTTGACATCCTTGCCTACACTCCCTGACTAAGCTAACAAAAAATAAATAAAACTATTGTGACTTGAAACTCTGATGTCTACCATGTGGCTGCTTGAGAGTACAAACACCTTCCTTAGTGGCCACTGTTTATAGGCTACAGGAGTTCAATATCCACACCACTGAATCTCAGTATGTGATGTGGTGATCCCACTATTGCTAGCCAATTAATATGTGACAACCCAGCACTGCCTCAGCAATCACATATAATCAGTCCTCACCACTGACAACAGTGGGGGATGTTCACTGGGAGGATAACAGGTACACGCACAGTAATTCCAGATGCAGCTCTCTTTATCAAGTGTAATTTCCCCTTTAGAGCACACAGAGATCACAGTCAGTCTGGGACTGGTTTCACCCTCTTTCTCCAGATCTCCAGTAAGACTCTCCATTGGCACAGCTATAGAGTTGAGATCTCAGCTGAGTGACCAAGCCAACCACACCTCCAGCACCTTCTTTGTTCAACCAGTGCTTTGTGTCTCTGTCAAGTAGCTGACAAACACACTATTTGAGGTTTGATTTACACACACTCACAGAGACACACACACACACACACACACACACACACACACACACACACACACACACACACACACACCTGGGAAAGGTTGGCACATGTTTACTAGCTATGCTTCCTTCTGCCCAGACTATAAGGTAGTTACCACTGCCACCAGTCATTCCTTATCAGCTACTTTAGGGCCCTTAACAAAAGGTGTCCTATCTTACTGTGTAATATTAATACTAATATAAATGGTAGTTTGACCAAGAGCAAGGCTATTAGGAGTGGCCCACACAGTGTCACCAAATAAATATGCAAGTATTCTCAAAACTTAAATATCTCTACACAGATCAGCCACAGTGAAAGGTTTAACTATACTTAATAATAAACACTAAAAAACACGACAATATTAAATATATATTCACAGTGACATCAGAGTTCAAAACCACAGAAAATATTTAAAATATCATTCTAGTACAGGCTCACACAAACAAAGATAAACAAAATCTAAACTAAGCTTCATTATATTCCTGAATGTATCTAAGAGAATTATAGTATACCCTAATAACTTACTTAGAGCAAGACAGATGTGGTGAGTGGTTCTTCTTGTGGTTGTCAGGTCCAAAACAGAATTCAGGATACTCTGTCTCAGCAAGAGACTTCTCCAAATAATATCTAACATATTACTGCTGGGATAGCTTGCAGAATTATATCATTTCTAGTCATCTGAATTCTAGTTCCCAGGCAAAACCCCATTTACTAAAGCTGGCAGTAATTAGTATTTCACAGTATTTAGCATACAAAGGCTTTTGCTCAGATCTTTGGCAGATGTTGGAAGTCATAAAACAAACGCATTCCTTCATGCTTTCAGAGTAGCAATTATTTAACACTAAAGACAATACAGAAAGCCTCCTGGTACAGAGTCTGTGTCTGTAGTGCATTGAAACCTGAAAGATACTCTCTTTATGGCCTAGCCTATAAAGTAATTTAATTTCAAATATTTTTCTAAAGTTTGCTGGACTGAGGTTAACCCTCCAGTTTCCTCTGTTAACATAAACTTTTAAACAGTTACAATAGTGAATGTACATTTCTGTTCTCTTCCAGTGGGACACACTGTGGATACATTTTAAGTACAAGCACTCTACCTTTCAACACAAACATCTGTACAGAGCAGTTTGATATACACATGGCATACAGTTCTAATACATTTGTTACACAAGCATCTTGTATGACATACAGTTCTAATACATCTGTTACACCAGCATCTTGTATAAATTAGTTTGATATTGACACATGGCATATAATTATTTACAAAATTCCAGCTTACTGTGCTGGCAGTACCTCCTTAAATCACAGGATCACTCCCCTGAGCTACCAGTAAATCAGGCAGATGTTCCTTAGTTTATAGTTCAAAGCCTCATCTGTAGAGTGTAGCACCATGCTTATGCTTGAGTGTAATCTATCCATATACCGAGTGTGGGAATAGATCCCACAGTCCTTTGCTCCAATGGTAAGTATGCTACCTGTTGCACACTTAATATATATATATATATATATATATATATATATATATATATATATAATATATACACACACATGCACACACACACACACACACACACACACACACACACACACACACACACACACACACACACACACACACACACACACACACACACACACACATACACACACACACGCACACACACACACACACACACACACACACACACACACACACACACACACACACACACACACACACACATACACACACACAAACATACACAAACACGCACACACACACGTATGTGTATATATGTGTACATTTTATTTATATATATATATATATATATATATATATATATATATTTATTTTCATTGTAAGTGGTTCTTAATACTTTTTATAAAACAATTTGAAATGAGTAGTACAAAGTTTGTTCCTACTCCTATGTTACTGTAACATCCTTAGGAAATAAATGATTCATAGGTTCATAGGTTGGTACTAGGCTATCAGCCTTAGGGCCTATACAAGCCTAGCCATAACAATTCCCTGGATATTTCTTCCCACAATATTTACTTCCCTGGACCCCTGTCAAGCAGGGCAACTGATGTGATCCCTGAGAGGAATTTCCTATATCTCATCCAATCATCAAGGTTCCTCTTGAAGAGGGCCGAGGAGGTGCTCTGCTTGACATGTATGGGCAGTCTATTCCAGAGTATGGGGAGTCTCTGGGTCAGGAACCTATCCCTCCAGCATGTTTTGTTTATTGCAATGACAAGGTTTAGATCCCTGGAGCATGTGGCTCTGAGGGATTGGGATTTCGTTAAGTGGAGCATGTCCAGCAGCTCAGAGTTTGACATGGTCTTGTATGTTAAGTAGAGATTGCCTCTGAGTAGACGATATGCCACAGATTATAGCTGGAGTTTTTTAGACTGTCAGCATAGGGCATCTGCTTTAAGCCTGTGATTTTTTTAGTGAGGTATTTCTGCGGCCTTTCCAGCTGTTGCAGATGCCTTGTGAGGTACATACCAAATGGGGTGGGGGACCATGCCCTCTTTTTTCTGGATGAAAATCCCTTAGTGATGGGGTGTGCCACATAGAAAGATTTTGTGACTGTTGTGGCAATGTGGTTATCGAAGGTAAGACCACTGTCCACCTGTATCCCCAAGTCTCTCATCACACTTTCAATGTTTAGTGTACTGCCACCTATGTGGTGATTCATGGATACATGTTTTTTTCCCAAAGGGGATAACTATACATTTCTTGGCATTAAGCTTGAGCCCATGGCTCTGGCACCAAGCATCTGTTTCTGTAAGGCCCTGTTGTAGAATATCCACATCATTTGGGGATTCAATAATGGCTCCCAGGTTGCAGTCATCTGCAAACTTTGTTAGCCATAGTCCCTTAGTGTTGGCCTATACTTCAGAAAAGTAGATGCCAAACAAGAGCGGTCCCAGGACTGAACTCTGAGGTACTCCACTTGTCACTTGTCTGGAGCTGGATTTGCAGTCGGCTACTTTTACAGTCTGGGTTCTGCCAGTAAGCCAGTTGGCAACCCATCAAGTGACGTAGGGATTTATGCCCAGCTTAGTAAGTTTATCTATGATTCCAGAGTGGGGGATGGTGTAGAAGGCCTTGGCAAGGTCCAGATAGGCTGTATGGACTGTTTTACCCTCATCCACAGCTCTGGAGGCTGATTCGAAGAAGTCAGTCAGTTCAGGAGAGAATATTGGCCCTTCATGAACCCAAGCTGAGTGGGGTCCAGTGTTTGAAGTTTGCCAGTGTCTTTGTTTATAAGTTCCATGATAATGCATTCCATGCCCTTGCAGATCAGGCTCGTCAGACTGTTGGGACGATAGTTCCTGGATCTAAGGTGGATCCCCCCTTGTGGAGTGGGATAACTGTAGCTGTGCGGCACTCAATGGGCACAAAGCCTGAGGTGAGGCTAGGATTAAACATGACACTTAGATGAGGTGCCAGTTCATTTTGTAGTTCATGTGGTACTCAGCTGGGATGTCATCTGGTCCATGGATGCTGTATTTTTAGCTTTGGAGAGTGCAATTTCTACCTGTGTGGCCGTGATTACCGGAATTTGGCAAATGCTTGGTATTGAGATGGATTCTTTACGGGGGTGAGAGGGGGGGGTGAAATTAGCACTAAATTGATCTGCCATGATACTGGCAATATCCTTGGGATCAGTATATTTAATGCCATTATGTTGTAGCTTAGAGCAGATCTGAGCATTGCCATTTAGATTCTTGACATAACTATAGAATGCCTTGTGTTTGTCTTTGGAATCTTTGGCAATTTTGTTTTTGTAACTAGCATTGGAGGATTTTATGAGGGATCTCAGCTTCTTACTGAGGCTGGTAAAGGAGTTTTTTGCATCCTGGGATTTTCTTCTTTTCTGCAACAGTTTCTTCCTTCTGTTGTATAGTTTGCTTATGGTAGGGGACCACCAGATTGGCTTCCTTATTTTGGGGAGAGCTTCTTGGTTCTATTTGGGATGGCACGATTCATGCACAAGTGGATGTACTCATAAAGTGCCTTAGTATAGGATTCAGCAGTCGAACTTTCAGCTCCCGTCTGAATGGGTGTCATGAAGTTTGTGACTTCTGACTTAAGTAGCATAAAAGTTGGCTTTGGATAGGTTTTTTATGGAGGTTTCCTTACTGGGGGATGTGGATGTCAAGGGTGATTAGCTTATGGTCAGACCCAACCATTATGGTCATTCCCAACACTTGCTAGAATCCTTGATGTCTGTTTATACCTATTGCTTCAAGGCTGTAGTAGGCGTGTAAGGTATACAAAGCTACAGACAGTCTAAACCCAGACCAGCTTTAAAATGTAGTTATTTTGTTGTCTTAGTATCCATGCTACTCAGGAACTTCACATTTCTATATTAGATGAAAGGAGTCAAACAGTTTAGCAATTATTTGAACTGAAGGGCCTTATATCTGTCCTAGAGACTGATGTCTGTGTAGCTGCATTTCTTTACTTAAAATAGATAAATAATTGAATAAATAAATCAGAAAAGATCGCCTTTCTGAATGATGGCTTTGGCAGCTGTCTGGTTTGCCTATGCATAAGACTGCCAGTGGATACAAAAAAAAAAAAAAAACAGTTGAGATACTGGACACATATTTTCTGTATCTTTTTCTATGAGATGTAAATATACTTTGAATTCAAAAATTAAACTTCTTTGACAAAGCTATAAAATCAACAATATTTAAAACTGAAAAAGAATTGCTCATTAAAAAAACACTGAAGAACACATTCTCATAAATGCACAGTAAAATTTCAAGCATTTTTTCTTACACAAAATAAAATAAATAAATACATAAATAAATGGATAGATAGATGAATACATTTTCCTGGTCTTCTTACAAAAATTGTTACCATTGTGCTAAAAAACAGGCATGCATCAAAAATGCACAGTGGTTTCTCTTGACTAAATGAAGGGTGTTTTGATCAAGATAATTTCCTGCTCATCCGTTTAGTATGCATACTTTCTAAAATAATGGAAAGCAAGCCTGTGGTCATTTACAGAAAACCATAAGAGATATCTTGATAGTAGTTCAAGATAAACATGAGCCCATGAAAGGAAAGCCCTTCATCATAAACTTGGTAGCAGTTTAAACAAGAAAATGTTGCTATACATGGGCATCTGACAGACGGCACAACACAAGTGGCTCTAGCAAAAGCATTTGACATGATTCTGCATGAGAATTAAACAGGATAATTCATTGCTGTGAAAATGAACTGCCGTTCAATTAAAAGGATCAAAAACTGATTATTTATTACAGCACACAACAAATTGGTTTGGCGTGAATACTTTCAGACATAACATTTGTTGCTGCATACTTAACTGTTTATATATTTTTTTCCTGAAAGGAAACCAGTGACCACCTGTGAAATGGTTAAATATTCAGATGACTGCAAGCTGGAATGCACTGTAACATGTACTGCTGTTATAGCAGTTCTTTTCACAATTGAGGCTTCTCTGCTATGTATTAGTACTATCTTTAGTGGCGTAGCAACATTTTAGCTTTTTTGCCATAATCATTTATATTGGTTTATTAAAAACATATTTTGCATAATACAAAAATGGTACTAAAAAACCAAATCATAGTACTCATGCAATATTTTACTGCATTCCTTTATACAAATATTTATCATGCAATTCCCTCCCCACCTTTTACAAAATGGTTCCCTTCATCCTCAATGTTTCCACACCCGCCCTTACTTTTATAAAGAATAGAATTATGTTGTCCTTCCCTCAGACCACCAAAATTATATAATACATTTAGTCCCTTAGTTCAGCTTTGTTTCTCAGTCAGGTCATGAAGAAACACGTTTTACAAAAAATGTTTTTTCACTGTGTTTTTCAGAATTACCTTTGTTCAGAGATGAATCCACTGTATCTCAACTTTACCGAACATATTTTCTTTCTCCTCATGATACTGTTACCCTGTCACTGCCACTTCTCTCATGTTCTTGATTTTCCTTTTGATGTCTGTTGTTTTTATCCTACATCCTTCTTTCTGCCATCTGACTCAAACCATGTACTTACTTGATCCCAGAGTAAGTTTCCTTACTTATTCTTTATATTTGTGTTTCCCAGATTCCTCCATCTCATATTGCCTCTAATATTTGTCTCTTTCCATTTTACCTGCCCCCCCTCAGTCACCATATGAAATTTCACTCTCTCCTCACTGTCCCCTCTACTCTTTTGTACTTCCACTCCATACACGTAAAAGCTCCAACTCACCATAAATCTAAAATGCAACATCAACAAAACCTGATGGAGACAGGTTTGTCTCACTGAGTCTGCCCTGTCTCTGGAATAGAATTCCCATACCTGTCAAACATAATACCTCGCTGACCCTTTTCAAGCGCAACCTTGATGAGTGGATGGGAAACCATACATTTATCCCAGGGGTTCCACCTTTGTCCCTCATTGACAAGGGCAACAGGTGTTGACTGAGGTTTTTTGGGGGGATTAACTCTTGGCTAGGCTTGTAAGAACCCCAGGGCCATTAGCCTAGTAACCTCCTATGATCCCATGATCCTCATTTCCAGATGTTTTCTGTAAACCTTTTTCTGCATGTCTATCACCATTCCCATTCCCATTTTACTCACTCAGACTTCCATTCCATTTGAAATTGATCTGCTGCTGGTTCCTCACACATTCAACATCTATCATCCAGCTGCTACTTTTCTTACCTCACTTTTACAACTGCTCTATAATACCTGTGCACCCAATTCTGATTCACATCATCACCACCAGCCCACATATGATATCCTTCCTAGCAACGACACACGTTTCTTGTCAAAGGTCACCTTTTAACCAAGCAGTGTTTTCCCTAGTACTCCCTCAGTTTTATTATTGCCTTTCTCATATCACCTTTTCCAAGATAGTTATGAATATCATAAATTCTCCCTTCTTCTCTTTATCCCCTCCCCTCCTACCTAAATTCCTCTGCTATCCTCAAAGACCACTTCCTCTGAAACCCTTCTTCCCACCAATGCCTGCTTGACTTCACTTTTTACCTTCCTATTCACCAACCAGTTTCCCCATCCCAACTGATATTAATCCATTGCACCATTAAAGTCTTTAAACCACACTACCTCTTTTGCCATCTTCTGTTACCAGGTTTCTGAGTTTGGCTCCTCAGTACTTTCTATTCCCTATGCATAACCTCTATAACCAAGTCCCAGACATCTACTCCAAATACTAACCTTTCCACAAACCTTTTGATTGCTGTAGATTTTATTTTATTTATTTACTAGGTTTCAAACCAGTTACTTTACATTAGGAAGGTTAATTACAGATTATATTGAAGCAAAACAGTCACTATGTAAAAGTCACTGGAGTGAGGTGTTCAGTGGAAAACTGCAGATGGAATGTGGAAAGCTTTGAAAGAGAAGTTGTTTGAGTTCAAAAAAATCAAAAAAAATGTTTAACATCAGAATCTAGGCATACAACATCAGGGAGATATATTTCCATAAGAACAAGATACCTGATTAAGGTGAGAGACAAACTATATCAGAAATGGAAGACAGATTGAATTAAAACTTTAAAAACTGAAACAAACAAGCTGGATAAACAGATTAAGCATAGTGTGAGACAAGATGAACAAAATTTGAAGAACATTTATATAAAGATATTGAGCATAATAGGAAACGTTTTTATAGATACATAAGCTCTAGATGGAGTAAAGACAGACAAATTAATAAATTGTGTGCAGAGTCTAAAATTTATTCTCAGTCATAACAGATTATAGATATATTTACAAAACTTTATGCAAAACAGTTTAGTTTCCCAGTGACATCCGGGTAACCCCAGATACTTGAATCAAATTAGATTATATTGAAAAAACTGCCCAAACTGGATCCAAACAAAGCACAGGGAGGAGATGGAATTAGTAACAATGACCTGAGAACACTTCAGCAAGAACTTACGGTACCATTATATTTATTATTCACTAGATCATATAAATATGGGGAGATTCCTCAAGATTGGAGACATTCGCTTATTAAACCTGCCTTCAAGGGAAAGGGGAGTAGGACAAACCCAGAATCATATAGACACTTAAGTCTACTTTCATGTTGTGGAAAAATAATGGCGAAGGTAATATTGCATAAGTTATTGTCAGAACTGGATAGGTTGGGATTTGAAACCATATATCAGCATGCATATGTTGGAAGCAGATCTATTATCACCTGTAACAAGAGGTTCTATAACAATATAATAACAGCTATCAATGAAAACTTCTGCTGTTATGTAATTTAAATATATTTAACTTCAGCATTTGACAGGGTCATGCACAAAACACTGATCATAAATTAGTACATCTAGGTATTGATGTACTCTTGATAAGATGGATAGATGCATGGCTTACAAATAGGACATGGCAAGTATCATTCAGCAACTGGACAGGTGAAATCCTTGGTTACAGACAGAGTGCCCACAGGGGTCTTTCCTAGGCCTTTACTTGTTTAGATTGTATCTTTCAGACCTAACTTTTTCATCTGAGGTGTTCTACAGTCTATATGAAATTGGGTAAGCTGATTACATGTGTTACAGATAAGGCATGTCTGCAAAATAATTTGACTAAATTGACCATGTGGACACAGGAGAATAATATGCTGATAATACATCAAAAATTAAGCATATGAGATTTGGGAGACATAAACGGAAAGGTGACTATTTAATACAGCACACAGTGATTGAAACTGTAGTCTCATTTAACAACCTGGGTATATGGGTAGATTCAGCTATGAGTTTTTTAATCATATCAACCAATTGGTTAATGATAGTTATAGAACTATATGTTGTATAAAAAGATTTTTAAAGTCTAGGAAATCAAAAATGATGAAGTCATTGTTTGTTAGTTACATTAGATACAATCTTCAGTATGGAATAACAATATGGAAACCCTATAAGAAAACAAGCATGAATAAACTGGAAAGAGTACAGCAGAAATATACCAAGGGCATCCATGGATGTGAACATTTAAGTTATTATGAAAGACTAAAATATCTGAACTTGTACAGTATCTCTTACAGATATTTAAGAGGAAATCTTATTCAAGTACATAGGGCATTTAGAGACAACTACCTCTGGGAATGTTTGAGGTTATCAAAAATTACTACAGAATCATCAGACAACATATGTAGAAGATGCCCCCCCATTTTAGAAGGAAGTAGTAGTCCACAGAAATCACAAAAAATGATAGGCCAAAGAAGAGCCATAAAGATGAAGGAGTGGACTATTGAGGATAAGACAGAAATTATGTATTGGTAGTGTTATGCAAAAAGCCCGGAATTTCCAGACACAAGATATACAAAAATATTAAGAGATACGTTAGAGGAAAGAAAAATACTTCTACAAGAAAAACTGTCAGAAGCTTCAAATAAAAAATTATGGTCATTAATACAACAGATTTTTGAAAAAACAGTATATAGATGAAGAAACTTTGATCTGTTTGGCAAAAGAAGCATCTGAAAAAGTACAAAAATGCAAACAACAAAACCTAGAAATCTTTGAAAAGTATAAAAAAAGAAATATGGGCATGGAAAAGAAAGAGAGATTTGATATGGTGCAGTATTTATGCAAAGGCGAAAGCCAAATTAATCAACATAAAGAAGGCAGCTCCAAAGATATTTCATAGGTTCATAGGTGTGTACTAGGCTAATGGCCCTGGAGCCTTTACAAGCCTAGCCCATAGAAGTGCCCTGGCATCATGCCGCCCAACATTAGTTCCCAGTGCATCTATCAAGTAGACCCACTGGAGTGATCCTGGGGGTGAACTTTCTATTTTCCATCCACTCATCATGATTTCTCTTGAAGTGGGCCAGTAAGGTGCTCTGCTTGACATGTATGGGAAGTCTATTCCAGAGCATGGGCAGTCTCTGGTTTATGAATCTGTCCCTCCAGCATGTTCTGTTGATTGTGGTAATGAGGTTGAAGTCTCTAGTGTTTGTGGTGTGGAGAGATTGGGATTTCTTTAGATGTAGCATTTCTAAGAGAGCTGGGTCAGACATGGCTTTGTAAGTCAAGCAGAGATCGCTTCTTAGTAGATGATATGAGACAGAGAATAGCTAGACTTTTTTGTCTGTCCATTTAGGACATGTGTTTAAGGCCTAGGATCCTCTTCGTCAGGTATTTTTGAGGCCTTTTCAGCTGCTGCATGTGTCTAGTGAGGTACATGCCAAATGTGGCATTATACTCGATTATTGGTCTAATGAGGGAAGCATAGAGAGAGATGATGACCTTTTTCTTCCTGGATGCAAAACCCTTGACAATGAGATGTGCCACATAGAAGGACTTTCTGACCACAGTGACAATGTGGTGGTTGATGGAAAGGTTGCTGCCAACCTGTGTCCCCAGATCTCTTATAACACCTTCAGTGTTCAGTGGGCTCCCATTGATGCTGTAATTAGTGGGAACTGAGTTTTTCCCAAATGGGATTATGATGCATCTTTTGGCATTAAGCTTAAGGCCATGGTTTTGACACCAGTCATTGGTCTCAGTGAGGCCTTTCTGTAGGATGTCTACATCACTTGGTGTGTTAATAATGGCTACCAACTTGCAGTCGTCTGTGAACTTGGTCAGTCAGAGTCCTTCCATGTTGGCTTGGACGTCTGAGAAGTAGATGCCAAACAGGAAAGGACCCAGGACCGATCCCTGTGGGACTCCACTCGTGACTGGTCAGCAGTCTGACTTGGAGTCTGCTACTTTCACACTGTGGGTTCTATCTGTCAGCCAGTTTGCAACCCACCTAGTGATATAGGGGTTGATGCCTAGTTTGCTGAGTTTATCAATAATTCCTGAGTGGGGAATGTATCAAAGGCCTTGGCCAGATTAAGGTAGGCTGTATAAACTGTCTTGCCCTCATCCACACCTCTGGTGACTGACTCAAAGAAGTCAACCAGGTTGAGCAGGCATGCTCTACCTTTCAAAAACACCAAATTGGGTGAGATCTAGTGTTTGGAGATTCCTTATATCCTTGTTAGATAGGTCCATGATGATGCACTGCATAGTCTTACATATCAGGCTGATCAGGCTAATGGGGAAATAATTCCCAGGGTCTGTAGTTGCTCCCCTTTATGAAGAGGGATGACTGTAGCAGTGTGTCATTCAGAAGGGACAAAGCTTGAGGTGAGGTTGTGATTGAACAGGGTGCACAGATATGGCACCAGTTCATTTTGTAGTTCATGTAGAACACATCCAGGGATATTGCCAGGTCCCATAGAAGCTGTATTATTGGCCTTAGACAATGCAGCTTTAACCTGTGTTGCAATAATGCTGGGTGATTGGTATTCCTCTGGTATTGGGATCGGTCCTTTAGAAGGGGAGAGAGGGGTACAGTTGACACTGAATCTGTCGGCCATTATGTTGGCAATATCTGTTGGCTCAGTATAGGAGGTACCATTGTGTAGTAACTCAGAGCAAACCTGGGGATTGCCGTGGAGATTCTTGAAATAACTATAGAATGCTGTGTGGTTGTTTTAGTGTCTGCCACAATTCTGCCTTCATAGTTGGATTTAGAGGTTTTGATGAGGGATCTCAAATTTTTGTTGAGGCTAATAAGGGAGTTTTTCCAATCTTGGGACTTCACCTTTTTCTGCAACAGTTTCTTCCTTCTGTTGTACAGTTTATTAATAGCAAGCAACCACCAGATTGGCTTCCTATTTTTGGAGGAAAGCATCTTGGTTCTGTTGGGTATGGCTAGTTCCATGCATTTATGTACGTGTTCATACAGTGCATCGGTGTATGATTTGGCAGTCATGCATCTATTTTCCATTGACATGGGTGCCATGAAGTTAGCCACCTCTGTTTTAGGACCCCAAAGTCAGCTTTGAGGAAGTTTTTCATAGTGGTTACCTTTGTGGGGTGTGTGGGTGAGATATAGATTTCCAAGGTGATTAGTTTGTGGTCAGATCTAACCAGGGAGGAATTGACTATTGGTGTAGAGCAACAGTTGCCCATGGTAGTAATAACCATGTCAAGGAAGTAGCTTCCTCTAGTGGGGGTAAGAATGAGCTGGTCCAGGGTATTGGAACTGATGATTTCCAGGAAGTGTTGAGCCAGTGTATTGGTGCATGGGTAGTTTTCCCAGTTGATGGAGGGGTAGTTAAAGTTACCTAGTATGAGAGTGTTTGGTTGGATCCCAATAGTTTCCAGGGTACTTAGGAACATGGAGTGAGAGTCTTGGGACATGGTTGGAGACCTATAGAAGGCTGTGACCTGAATCGCTCTTACCCAATATTAGTTGTACCTGAAGTATTTCAGATGCGTTATGCTGGGCTACTAGTCTGGAGGTGTGCATATTCTTTATGAATATGGTGACACCACCGCCTTTGGAGCTTCGGCCCACATTCTTAGGCCAAAAGGTGTGGAATGAGTTATAGCCTGGTAGTGCAGGAGTGCTTTCTGCTGCTTTAAACCAGGTCTCCATTACAGTACAAATGTGGATGTTCTCCATTTTCAGGAGTGCTTTGAGCAATTGCATTTTGAGATATAGACTTCTAGCGTTGAGCAGCATGATCTTCAGATTGCATTTATTTATAGCTGTTATGGTGGTAATTTGGTCTTTAGAACATCACCTAAAAAAGCACTATATGTGTTGCAAGACCCTTAGCCAGTATCCGGAAACCCAGGGGTGACAGATGCAGGCCATCTCTGGCAAAACATCGAGGTCTGTCAATCATGTCATCCCAAGCAGACAGATACTGGATCCCCTTAGAATGACACCAGAAACTTAGCCAATTGTTGAAGTCAATCATTTTCTGCTTGTACTGCGGTATCATTCTGGGTGACGGTAGGATACTGCTCAGGGTTAGGGTCATACCTGCCTGGGCCACATAATCTGAGACCTCCTCTATGTCTCTTTTCATGTAGTCCAGGGAGGTGCGTCTCAGGTCATTCACACCCACATGGACAGTGACAGAGTCATACTTGTACTTGTTGAGGAGTGACATGAGTGCATGTGTTATGTGTCGGATTCTGGCACCTGATAGACAGCTGACTATTACCTTCTCCTTATTCAACCTAGTGAGTGGGTATCAGTGTGCCTCACTATCATGTCACCTATGATTAGTGTATTGGGCAAGCTGTTTTTGATGAGAAATACAGGCAAATGCATGCAGATATTGAAAATTTCAAAATAAAAAAATATCACTAAAAAGGAATGTAGAAAAGAAGATTAGTAAAGTAGAAGTTAAAAAAATAGAAGCTGAAGTTATGTAATGCCTGCAAAGTGAAGGATTTGATGTAGAAGGTCAAACACAGGTTACATCACAACATGATGGAACAGGTCCCCAAAGGAATGAGAAACAGGAAGATCACGAAACATCTGAAGAACTATGGATATGGGAAAGAAAAAAGAGTTTTAATGTGGTATAATATCAATGCAAAGGAGAAAGCAAAACTGATCAATACAAAAAGTGTAGCACCAAACATATTTGAAGAGAAATACAGGCAAAGGAATCCAGATATGGAAAACTTTACAATACAACAAATAAGAAGACAAAGGGGAAAAGTAGAAAAAGAGATTAGTAATGGAGAAGTTAAAGAAATAGAAAATGAGGTCATAAAGTACCTCCAACATGAAGGATTCAGTATAGAAAATCTAATTCAGAAAGCATCACAACAGGACATAGCAATGGAACTCCAATTTAAGGGGAAACATTGGAATGGGAAGCAATTGATCAATTGCTATATAAAGATATTTTGGAGTCTTCCACAGAAAACCAGTATAAACATTCACTTGAAGCTGGACAGCAAGGAAAGGAGCAGGAAACTGTGGAAACTGATGCAGTTAATGTTGAGGAGTGATAGGCCAGTGAGTTTCCATATGACAGAGCAACAGATGGCACAGGATGAAATTGAAGAAAATTTGCCACAGGAAGATGCAATAAAACTTTCTATAGAATGCCCACAGGAAAACCAAAAACCAAAAAATGTGTCCTCAGTCTAGAAGAAATCGAGCTAAGAGAAGAGTTACTTTACTTAATAGAGATAGATAGACAATCAATGAAAGAAATAGACTGCAGAAGGTCAATAAAACCCAAAAAGTGAAAAGTTTGATAAAACAAATGAACACAGTAATTAGGACTGTCCATAGAGATCCATGCAATATAACAGGAGTAAACAGGATATATTACTGTGTAGCTAAATTAATAACTGAAAATGTTCTACCACAAGAACACAGGGTAGTTAGGGAGAGAGGGGAGAAATTGAATACCATCATGGAAGTATTGAATAAAGAAAACTGTAAAGCAGCTAAGATAAGAAGTGTCACTATTAGAAGAGTATAGATGAGGGAACAGATCAACAAGAATACTCAGAAAGATAGACATTATAAAAGGAAAGCAATGGACAGTTTTAGAATAGATAAGGATTTGTCATGCACTATTGCAAATAATAAACTAGGTCGGAAAAACATAGAAGATACATAGACAAATATAAAGGAATAGTACAAAATAAGCAATTTATTGATGACCCAAAAAGTTTTATAGAGAATTGGGAAATAAGGTAAAAGGAATTGAAAGACCACCAAAAAAAAGAAGAAATAGATACATTTTGGAGAAGTATCTATGAAGATCCTGTGGAACATAACAAATATGTTAAATGGATAGAAAAAGTAAAAGAAAAAAGAAAAAGTTTAAAGGTACAGGATATACAATGGGATGAAGTAACAACCAGAGAGACTGAAACAAAGTTAAGAAAAGCCTCTAATTCGAAAACCCCAGGCCTAGATTCAGTACCTAACTTCTGGTTAAAAGTATAATATCTTTGCACGAAGATTTAGCCGAGTAAGAATTATTTATATGCGCACCCTGAGCAGACACCAACCTGGCTAACAATAGGAAAAACAATGCTCTTAAGAGTGAACCTGCAAGCTACCCCACAAATTATAGACCAATAACTTGCCTTCCAACAACATATAAACTATACACTGGAATTGATAGAAACAGAGTTTATAGTCATTTAGAAGAAAGCTCAGTTATGGCAATAGAACAAATGTGATAATTTGTTATTAAATAAAGTCATAGTGGGGAACTGTTAAAAGGGTAAGAATTGAAGTATGACATGGATTGACTACAAAAAAAGCATTTGATAGTATCCGACATTCATGGATAAAAAGAGTACTTAAAAATGTATTACACCCTACACTGACTGATTGCATTACAGTGACCATGAAACAGTAGCAGACCAATTTGCAATTAGGCCATGATAAAGGACAACTTATTATTCCAGAGATAAAAATCCAAATGGATTACAGGGTAACTCTCTGTCACTAAAGCTATTCTGCCTTGCCCTTAATCCATTAAGTTGTCTACTTAATAGCTTAGGTCATGGCTATAATTTGGTACCTAGAAAACAACAAAGTGCAAAGACTTCTCATCTTCTTTTTGTCGATTATTTGAAACTGTATAGCTCATTAGATGAGGAACAAAAAGCACAACTGCAAGTTGTCAAAACTTTTTCAGATGATATAAGAAAGTTATTTAGTCTTGATAAATGCACAAACTCGACCTGTAAAGCAGGAAAACTGCAGCACCAAGAAAACAGTTTTGGACAAGAATGTGATATAAAAAAACTTGAGCAAGAGGGAATGTATAAATATTTGGGAATTGATGAAGGATCAACAATAACACATGAACAAATGTGAATAAAACTTAGTAAGGAGTACTTTAGAAGACTTAAATTAATCCTGAAAACAGTGTTGACATCTAGGAGCAAAATCCAAGCTATAAACCATTTGCTCTTCCTGTCCTAACTTACAGTTTTGGAGTGATTGACTGGCTCCAAAATGTGCTGGATAGATTAGATAGGAAAACAAGAAGGATGCTTCATGATCACCAAATGATTTATAAAAATCAGCGCATACTAATATTATATATTCCCCATTCTGAGGGAGGGATGGGCCTCTTTGAAATTGATTACATGTATAGATCTGCAATCGTGAGACTGCACACATATCTGCTGACCTCACAAGACCCAAACACAGTGAATGTTTTGAAACATGAGGAGACTAAATCTAAGATGACTTCCCTGTTTAGGTTAGCAGATGCATATTACTATCAAGCAGGAATGGAAATCAAACCACAGGTCGATAAAAATCAGGCAGCAACTGAATGTGCCAAAAAACAAAAGAAAGAATATAAGGTGAAGGAACAGAAGAGAAGGCAAGAAGTGTGGAAAAAGCATAAATATAGTTGCAAGAATAGAAGACTTCTGGAAAAACCTCATGTTGATCAGGAACAAATGCAGGAATGGTTAAGGAGAGGCGTATTTAAACCAAGAGATGAAAGGTTAATATTAGCGGCCTAAGATAGTGGGCTACGTAAACGTTGGTTTACAAGATCCATTAAACATATGGGAGAAGCACACAAATGTAGGTTTTGCAAAATTGGAAACAGTTGCACACCTCATTGCTGGTTGTGACATGCTAATGGCAGAAGGGCATATACTGAAAGGCATAATAATGTTGCGAGACTGTTGTATTGAGGATTTGTGCAAACATTATGGTATTGAAGTGACTGAAAAACACTGAAAATATGAATCACAAAGCATCACAGAAAATTATGAAGTCTACATTAGCTGGGATCACCCATTACAAACAGTTCAAAAGATAAATTCTAGAAAACCAGATATAGTGGTCCAGGAAAAAGAAGAGAAATCACCACACACAGTGACTACAGTGTCCAGTGCACAGAGAGACACAAAGTAATAAAATATCTGGATTTTCAGGCAGAAACAAGAGCAAAGTGGAAGAAAGATACCCAGATCATTCCAATAGTAGTAGGAGCAATGGGTCATATAAAAAAGAGTTTGCAATTATATTTAAATATGTTACCAATACATGTAACTCTGTATGAATTGCAGAAGGAGTCATTACTGGAAACATTGTGTGTGCTGTGAAGAGCGCTACTGGCTGACATCAAAGAGTGAAACAATACTGATTTCATGAACTTTATCCGTACTTTGACTTAGGAATGGGGTCCATTCCTGTCATGGTATTAGAAACCCAAAATATTTGAAGAAATTAAAAAAAAGATTCTATAGGAATGAGAAGTGTAACAATTGGTTCTCTGACAGAGTAACGGATACATGGAACAGACTAACAAATTACATTAAAGCAAGTACTAGTTTAGATATATTTAAGAACAGCCTGGACACTTTTTATGGGAACAAGTGTTTTGGTATATTCGCAAGCTAGAAGGATATTAATGTCCATGTCTGAAATATTTGTATGTATGTATTTGGAAGATTTGTGGTCTGAACTCTTGTGGCAAGAAAGGATAGCCTACACCTTTTTAAGCTGAAAATTGCTGGTTGAAGGCCTATTATATCTGTTATTCTGTAGTGTCTTAGTTCTTGCTTAAGCACTCAGGCTCCAAAACCAGTAGTTTTACATTAGGAAGGTTTGTGGTCTATACTATTGTGGCAACAAAGTGTGGCCTACACCCTTTTAATTTGGGAATTGCTGGTGAATTGCTGCTTTATTTAAACTGTTTTTACTGCTGTTATTGTCATTTTATACACTTTGAGTTTCTAGTACTTCTGCATTTTATAGCATAGGCTATATTCAGACTAGCTGAATCTAGACTGTTAAGTATCATTTGAGCACCAAAACCAGCTCTTCACTGAGGTATTGAAAGATCTCATTTAACAAGTTAGTTGGCTTGAGCTTCCCCATCTCCTTCTCTATAACCAACTGACCTTTGCCCATAAAATGTTGCAGCCAACAACATATCTGGCGACGCCCACTTTTCCAACTTCATATCCAAAAAAACAAAATGCTCTGCCCCATAACATAGTATCCCAGTCTTCCTTAACAATGTTTAATCAAATGCTGAAAATACATCTAGTAGATACTTGGCTGTGCTCCTGCACCAACCCTGGCTAGACTGCCCTCTATGTTTGAACCTATATAACCTACTTGCATTAACTTAACTATCAAACTACTAACCTCAGTATTCCAAGACTCTGTTTTCTCAGTTTCAGCTCCATAAATCACAGTGTAGTGTGTGTGCACTATGTCATTAAGAAGCATGTGAGCTTGTGTGTGCACTATATATTCCAGACATATGCAATCCCTTGTGCCATTTTGAAGAAGCAGCCAGTGTGTAAGCATGTAGGATTACAGCAGTTAGTTTGTATATAAGTTACTTCATCATAGTCAAATAAGCTGTACAGTAATGTGTTTGTATAGAATAAAACTGCTTAATCAGAACCCATGAAGACTCGTTTATTTGTGTACCAACACAAAAGGAACATGGTGTCAGAAGTGGGATGGAAAAGAACAAAACATATGGAGCCATGAGATGTAAAGATGGCAGCGAAGGTAAAACCAATAGAAAACAGTGCAAACATAACCAGAAGGAATTAATGGTAATGAAAAGCAACACAGATTATTTACTCAATTCAAAGTGGCAGGAAAAGTCATTACAGAGGCATAAACCATATTATCAGGCAAGTGGAAAGTTAAAAAAGTTTGTTAAGTAAAGAAAATGTTTAAGATAAAACTGTTTGATGAAATGAATGTGTTTAAAGATAAAACAAACAGGTTAAAGTACAAAATGAGCATGTTTAAGGCAGGAAGAGTGTGTTTAAGGCATAACTGGGCATGTTAAGAGTAAAACAAGCACAAAGAAAGTACACTGGCATTAAAAGGAAAAGGGTTTAAATGAGCACAAGGAATAATAAATAAGAAAGCAAAGGGCAAAGGGGCACAGTGAAAAAAAAAATAAAGCAAGGTGACTGCTATGTTAGGCAAAGTGTTTAGTTTGGACATAACCACAACTTCACTTGATATCAAAAAGTAACCAAAGTCATTCGAAGTATCTCAGTGTGTAAAAGTGCTTACATTCTGTGCTTGTTAGTGCAACTATTTCATGTAATTCAACTGAGGCATGGTTATTTGAAGAAAAGTTCTTGTGCTGGATGCGGCTGTTCTCAGAGTGATGCCATTATGGAGTACTTCTTGTACTGTAAAGAATTGCCTGGCAAGTTGCCACCATTTTGGGAACATTTCAGTGTATTGCTTTTAGTCATTTGCAAAGTGCATATATCTCAAAAGGCATTGAATTTGGGCAACCAAAATCTGATTATTCGCATTGTGCAATTGATTAATGAGTTTCTTGCATTAAAGAAAGGTGCTTCTTATGAAAGATCACACGAGTATTTCGGTGCTTATGAATTGCTCAATTGCATTGCAAAGTTCTCAAATGTTTCTTAAAGCGATGACTTTAATAAGTGATAATGCATGACTATTCCATGCTTACCTCTATCGATAAATTTCCAAGCAACTACATTAGCATTTTTGCATTTACCAATGCTGACAGCTGATGATTCAACACTGTTGCCTTTACTTATTGAAATTCATAAAAACATCTCTAAGTCTGATAAACTTACTGAAGTTCATAAAGTATCAAAAAGTCAGAAAAAGTATTCTGTTAAGTTGCGTAAAGTAGTACAAATGTTGAAAAGCTATTCCAATGAGTTTTGCAAAGCATAGAGAAAGCCAAAAAGGTATTTCACAAAGTATAATAAAGGATCTAGAAACTTAAAAAAGTTATTTTGTAAAGCACAGTGAAGAATTAAGAAATTTGCAAAGGTATTTCACAAAGTGCAATCGAGGAGCCCAAGAGGTTTATTTTGCAAAGTCCAGTCAATTGAAAGCACTACGGGTTTATTCATTCACATAATACTGATAAGCGCAAAGAAAGAAAGTACAGTTGTAATGAAGAAGAGCATTAACCAAATTGAATGTTTATGCCAATTACTTATGCACACACACACACACACACACACACACACACACACACACACACACATATATATATATGTGTGTGTGTGTGTGTGTGTGTGTGTGTGTGTGTGTGTGTGTGTGTGTGTGTGTGTGTGTGTGTGTGTGTGTGTGTGTGTGTGTGTGTGTGTGTGTGTGTGTGTGTGTGTGTGTGTGTACATTTATACTTATTTGCAAGACCCTTCACTGGTATGTATTAATATGGCAGATGGATTTAGAAAACCACAGACGCTTGTGATTGACCAGAATATTACAGAGAACTGGAGGATATATGAACAGGAGTACAATATGTTTATATAAGCAGCTTAAGCAGATAGAGATGCACACACAAAGGCATTTATTTTGTTGAATCCAACAAGATCTAAGGTTATAGAAAGATGGTGATCATTTGTATATACACCAGTAGTGTATGAAGGTGAAAGTGCATACTGCCATATTGTTGTGCAAGCTGAATCCAGAGAAGACCCAGAGTGTTAAAAGCTAAGTTCAGAGAAATGTGCAACCTCTAGACCCACATTACATTATAGAGGCATTTGTTTTACATGAGAAATCAGAAAACAGGGGAAACGTTTGCAGCTTATATAACTGACTTGAGGAACAAGGCCAAAACATGTCAGTTTGGTGACTTGAAAAATCAGCTGATAAAGGACAGACTTATATGTGATATTAATAGTGCTACATAGGTTCATAGGTTCATAGGTTGATACTAGGCTATCTGCCTTAGGACATTTATAAGCCTAGCCAGAGTGTTTTTGGCTTTCACCACCCTTTTAGATTAGTTGACTGTGCCTCTGTATAGTAGGTCACAGAAGATAGCCCTTTTAAGGTTAGTTTACTGTGCCTCTGTCTAGTAGGGACACAGAAGAGATCATAGGGGTAAACCTATGATCTCCCATCCACTCGTCAAGATTTCTCTTGAAGAGGGTCATTGAGAGGCTCTGCATAACATGGATTGGGATTTTGTTCCAGAGTGAGGGGAGCCTCTGGGATATGAATCTGTCCCTTCAGCATGTCCTATTTATTTCTGTGCTGAGGTTTAAGTCCCTGGAGCGTGTAGCTCTAAGGGATTTGGATTTTCTGAGGTGGAGCATGTCCATTAATTCTGGGTTGGACATGGCTTTATACGTCAGGTACAGATCGCCTCTGAGTAGGCAGTAAGCAACTGAGTAGGGCTGGAGTTTCTTTAGCCTAACTGCATAGGGCATCTGTTTGAGTCTCTTGATCCTCTTGGTGAGGTACTTTTGGCGGTTTTCCAATTGCTGCAGGTGTCGGGTAAGGTACATCCCAAATGGGGCATTGTATTCAATTATGGGCCTGATGAGTGATGAGTAGAGGGGCACAATGACCTCTCTTGATCTAGATGTGAACCCTTTCATGATAAGGTGGGCTATATAAAAGGTCTTTCTAACCACTTTGGCAACGTGATTGTCAAAGGAGAGATTGCTATCTACTTGGGTCCCCAAATCCCTAATTACTTCTTCCGTACTTAATGGATTACCACGTATGTGGTAATTTGTGGGCATTTTGTTTTTCCCAAAGGAGATGACTATGCACTTTTTGGCATTTAGCTTTAGGCCATGGCTCTGGCACCAGTTATCTGTCTCTGTGAGACCCTTTTGGAGGATGCTTATGTCAGTTGATGAGTTGATTATGGCACCCAGTTTGCAGTCATCTACGAACTTGGTCAGCCATAGTCCTCCCGTGTTAGCCTGTACCTCAGAGAAATATATACCGAACATGAGAGGTCCCAGGACTGAGCCTTGTGGGACGCCACTTGTAACTGGTTTAGAGTCTGACATGGCACCTGCAATTCTGACCATGTGGGTTCTATCCCTGAGCCAGTTTGCAACTCATCTTGTGACATAGGGGTTGATATTTAAGCTGGTGAGCTTATTTATGATGCCCGAGTGGGGTATTGTGTCGAAGGCTTTTGCGAGGTCCAAGTAGGCTGTGTGGACAACCTTCCCTTCATCTATGGCCTTGGTGACTGTTTCAAAGAAGTCGACCAGGTTCAAGAGGCAAGATCTGCACTTAACAAAGCCGACTTGGGTAGGATCCAGTGTTTGGAGGTTCCCAATGTCTTTGTTTATGAGTTCCATGATGATACGCTCCATAGTTTTGCAGACCAGGTTAGTCAGGCTTGTAGGGCGATAGTTTCCGGGGTCCGTTGTGGCACCACCTTTGTGGAATGGGACCACTGTTGCTGTACGCCATTCCTTGGGTACATATCCTGTAGTAAGGCTGAGATTGAACAGTGACTTTATGTGAGGGTTCAGTTCTTCTTGGAGCTCATGTAAGATGCAGCCCGGGACACCGTCCAGTCCCATTGATGCTGTGTTTTTTGCTTTGGAGAGGGCAGCTCTCACCTGTGCATCTGTGATGTCAGGGAGGCTACACTCTGTTGGGATAGACATTTGCTCTTTTTGGGGGGGAAGGGGGGAGAAGTTTGCACTGAACCTGTCTGCCAGGATGTTGACAATGTCTGTGGGTTCAGTGTATTTTTTGTCATTTTGCACTAACTCAGAGCATATCTGGGAGTTGCCACCCAGTCTCCTGACATAACTAAAGAAGGCCTTGTGATTATCTTTAGCGTCTTGTGCAATTTTTCTTTCAAAGCTGGCCTTAGATGATTTTATGAGGGATCGTAGTTTCTTGCTATTACTGATCAGAGATGCCTTCCCTTTTTGGGATTTTGCTCTATCATGTAGTAGCTTCCTCCTTCTGTTGAATAGCTTATTTATGGCTGGGGTCCACCAGACAGGTCTCCTACCTTTGGAGGAGTGAGTCTTGGTTTTATTTGGTATAGCATGATCCATGCATTCCTGTAGGTGTGCATAGAATGCGTTTGTAAAGGATTCTGTGGTTTGGGTCATATTTTCTACTGGCCCGGGGGCTTTGAAGGATTCCACCTCGGTTTTGAGAAGTGTGAAGTTTGCTTTTGAGAAGTTCTTCACCTTGGTTTCCTTGGCTGGGGGTGGGGACGGGATATGGATGTCCAGTGAAATTAATTTATGATCAGATCTTACCAATGAGGGGTATACCTCTGGTATGGAACATAGAGTCCCCATGTTGGTGATGGTCAGGTCCAATATGTTTTCCCTTCTTGTGGGAGTGGTGACCAGTTGTTCCATAGCATTTGAGTTTATAAATTCTAGGAACAGTTGAGTGAGGGTATCGGGGCTTGAGTAGTGCTCCCAGTCTATGTTTGGGTAGTTGAAGTCACCCAATATAATGGTGTTTGGAGAGACCTTCATATTCTCCAGTGTTCTCAGGAAAGCCGAGTGGGGTTCCTGAGTTTGGGAGGGTGCTCTGTAGCAGGCTACAAACTGAAAGGCAGTTTTGCCCACTGTTAGTTGCACATGGATGGTCTCTGATGCTTTGTGCAGTGCCACTAAACTGGGAGTGTGGGTATCTTTGATGAATATGGATACTCCCTCTCTTTTTGTGGTTCGGTTCGAGTTTTGGGGCTGAAAAGCATGGTATGAGGTATAACCTGGTAGTGCTGGGGTGCTCTTGGGAACCTTGAACCAGGTTTCTGTTACTGCACAGATATCGATATTCTCCATACTGAGGAGATTCTCGAGTGTGTGCATCTTGAGGTTTAGACTTCTGGCGTTGAGCAGCATTACACTTAGTTTCTTTTTTCCTTGTGTTGTCTATGGAGGTGGGTTTGTCTTTTGAGCCTTGCCTAAAAAAGGCATTATGGGGGTGGAAAGAGCCTTAGCCAGTATTCGAAACCCAGGGGTGACAGGTGCAAGCCGTCCCTAGCGAAGCAACGTGGCTTGTCGAGCATGTCATCCCAGGCTGACAGACACTGGATCCCCTTTGAATGACACCAATACTTTAGCCAATTGTTAAAATTGATCATTTTGTCTATATACTGTGGCATCATTCTTGGTGAGGGTAAGATGCTACTCAAGGTCAGGGTCATACAGGCCTGGGCTACATGATCAGAGAGCTCCTCTATGTCTCTTTTCATGTAGTCCAGGGAGGTACATCTCAGGTCATTCACACCAGCATGGACAATGACGGAGTCATATTTGTACTTGCTTTGGAGTGACCTGAGTGCTTGTGTTATGTGGAGGATCCTGGCACCCGACAGGCAGCTTACAGTGACCTTCTCCTTGTTCAGCCTGGTGAGTGGGATGTCAGTGTGTCTGACAATAGAGTCACCTATTACAAGTGTATTAGGTGTGTTGTTTAGACTTAAGGGCTGTGACTGTTCGGCACACTGACTTTGTGAACTATGTGATACTTGGGTATTGTTGTGGGATAGTGGTTGCTTGGATGTCTGCTTTGGAGGTCTCTGCTGCTTGGGCAGATTTTTATTTAGAGCCTCCGAGTATGTTTTCGTGTGTTTATGTGTTTGGTTTGCTGTTGCGATAGGTCTATGTGAGACTGGATTTGTGGTGTGTGTGGTTGCCTTCTCCTCCTGACTGACTGTGCCAGTACTGGGTTGAGAGAGCTCAGCCTCCAGTTTGGCTATATAGTTGCATCTCTCATATATATTTGAGCTTGTTGGGAGGAGGAGAGGGTGGTCTGTGTACATAAGGTAGTTGTAACATTGCCTCAAGATTCCCAGATTCACCAGCTAGACTGGAGAGCAAACCTGTAACTGACTTTTGTACATGCCAGAATAGTATAATGAACTACTTTTTGACTGATCAAAAAGGACCAATAGGGAGCCAAGTACTTAAAGGGAGTATAAGAGGGTGTAGTGCTTTAGTTTATTAGTGCTTACTTATAAGATTACTTATACGAGCAACTGCAGAGCTTTAGAATGAAAATAGAGTGCTTACTTTGAGATTTGAAGATTTTACTTCTTGACAGTAATTTCACATTAAGCCAGGCAACAGAGATTTATCAGATCCATGAGGTGAGAGAGACACATGAACATGCTTACAAATGAAAAAAGCATGGTTTTAGTAGGCTCCAGAGCAAACGTAGACAGTATGCAACACGTGGCAAGTAGAAACAGGCCAAAGCAAAGAGCAGCCATAGGAATTCAAAAGAAGGTGCCGAGTATTCCAGAAAGCTCCAGAAGAAGTGCAAGCTCCACCTCCATCTCAGTGCCATACAAGCGTGAGTCAGCAAAAACCAAGTCTAGCTTTATTGTTAACTGTCAAAACTGTGGTGCAAATCATGAATCTAAAAGAGAAAAATGTTTAGCTTATGGTCAGCAGTGCCATAAGTGTAAAAAAACAGAACTGCTTTCAAATGTTTTGCAAATCAAGAAAGCCTCACCCAGTTGTAAAGAAAGGTCATACAAGAAAACAAGTTGATCAAGTAGAGCCAAAACAATTAGCTTTCTACATAGATGGTGTATCAGTGCTGGGAGAAAGAGTTGACGCAGTAAACTTATTAACAAGGAGTGAAATGTTTTGCACAGTTCGGATCAACGGGAAATCCACAGAGCTCAAAGTAGACTCTGGATCAAAATGCAATGTTATATCAGCAGATACATTTGCAAAAGTAAGAACCAGCATACCACTCAATGTAACCAGCAGTGTGAGACTTGTTGCATATATAGGTGAAGAAATTCAAACCGCAGGTTCAGGAATGCTTCCATGTTATTTGGATGAGAACTAGTATTTTGTCCTTCATTATCCAAAGACATTGACAGTGTTCTTTCTTCTTGTTAGATATGTAATAGTACTGTAGCACATTTGCAAAAAGAACCACTTCAGCTAAATCCAATACCTAAACTACCTCGGTCTGCTGTTGCAATTGATATCTTTGAATGGAATAATTAACACTATTTGGTTTTGGTTACACTCTTACTTGAACTGGTTCGAAATTGATCTGGTACCAAACTTAACCTCAACAGCTGTTATCACTAAGCTTAAACGTCCTTTTTCAGTTCATGGTAGTCCTCACAAACTTTAATCTGACAATGGTACTCAATTTACTAGCCAGTTGCTTCAGAAATTTGCAAAAGAATGGGACTTTGTACGTCACTAGCAGTCCTGAATATCCTCAGTCCAATGGACTAGCTGAATGTGCAGTGCAGAGTGCAAAGCAATTACTTGAAAGGTTAAAATGTGACGATACAGACATATTCTTGAATTTGCTTAATCTCAGAAACATACCTCATGAAGATATTCTTGGCTCACCTGCTCAAATACTACTTTCCGGACAAACTAGAACTACGCTACCTATTTCATCAAGTTTGCTGAAACCTAACTCTAAGAACAATAAAACCATCAAGGCTCAATTGTTAAAGAAGCTTAATATCTAGAAATCTAGTTATGACAGATCGAGCAGAATTCTTCATTCGTTGAGGAAAGGAGAGACGGTACGAATCCAAACAATAAAAGGTTTTGATCGAATAGGAGAGATAACAGGCATCTGTGCCAAGCCAAGATCTTATTGAGTAAGCTCTGAGGGTGTAGAGTATAGGAGGAATCACAGACATCTTCTTCCTGTACCAGAATCAGCAGAATTGCAATCACAACATTGTATCTGTGATACAGAATCTAAATCAAAGACTGAGTAAGACTTATTTTCCAGACCAATTTGAATTCAAAAGTCTGATTCTGTTCCAGAGAGTAATTCAAACATTCCACAGGCCAACTATTTTGCAGAGACTGTTCCAGTTGCTAAAACTGATTCTCAATTTTATGTCACATGATATGGATATTTTTAAGCCTAGTATGAAATACACAGCAACGTGGACTTTATTGTATATAGATGTATACTTAGTATTGTATAATGCACGTCTCTACATTATTTGTGATTTCTCCATGCTAAATATCTCATGATAAATTGCATGATCTATTTCTTAAAGAAGAGGATATAGATCAGAGTATAGAGTGTGTGTGCGCTATGTCTTTAAGAAGTATGCAAGGCTGTGGATGCATGTATATATTCCAGACACGTACAGTCCCTAGTGCCATTTTGAAGAAACAGCTAGTGTGCAAGCATGTATAATCACAGCAGTTAATTTGTATATAAATTTCTTTGTCATAGTTAAATAAGCTTTACAATAATGTGTTTGTATAGAATAAAGCTGCTTAAACAAAACCCACAAAGACTCATTTATTCGTGTACCAACACGAAAGCGACAAGCTCATCCTGCTATACCAAACACCTACCAGGTTAAATACATCAGTGTATAATGATTCTCAGACTGAAACTTATCATTAAAACAACAAAAGGATTTTTATTATATCCGTTACAGATGAAAGGATTTTTATTATATCTGTTACAGATGTGTCTATGTATTATGTTGATACCTAAATCTGCAACATGGAATGATCCATGACAACTAAACGCATAGCCCCTAAACTGCCTTTACTGTTAGACATTCTTTATACACTGTACTGTACATTGTGTATTGTCATCCTTCTTATATTTTCCTAATTGTAATTGAATTGTACTTTATTTTGTACTTAGAATAGCTTTATTGTACATTGTATGTCTCATAACTGTAACACAAATTGTAATTGTATCTAATTTTGTATCTTGTATGTGGAGCTTTTCTCCCCAGGCTGACACTGAGAAAGGACCTGTGTCCAGTTGGACTTTCTTGGCCACCAAATGAAAAATAAATAATAAAATCTGAGGCATTTGTGGCTTCCAGCTAACTATACATGCCTGGTTTTGCTCTTATATTGCACTTTTAATTTGCATTTGCATTCTACTCTCTGTTTGAATTGTTTGAACTGTTTTTTGCCTCAATGTACTGTATACTGTTCTAGTTCAGCTGTAGCAAGTCTCCAGTTCCAGGTTTACTGGTGCTGGGTCTTTTTTATAACTTCTGAGCATCAAATTCAAGCCATTTAGTTGATGAAACTCCTTTTGCACCCTTGTGGGAGGAGAGTGCTGTCTGGGTCCCATCTAATTGAGGGTGATTGGACTAGAGCCCAGAAAGACCATCCTTATTGGCTAGTTTGAGTTAAAAGGGTTATTAAGCCCCATGTATGCACTTGTTTGCATGTAGCACACCATCGTACACTGACATGTGGTGGTGGTTACCATTGATGGTTATAGATACAACCATTTTGCTTGTTAAATTTTCCCTTAGCACTTTGCTTGTGATCCTCCAGAGGTTTTTCACAGCCCTGCTCTACTGTCAGGTAGAACACTAAGCCTAGCCTCAGAGTTATCAACACACTTCTCACCCACTAGCCATTCCTAATTGCGGGTGATTGGAATAGAATTCAGAGAGAGCATCCTTACTGACTAGTTTGAGTTAAAAGGGTTATTTCTTGTTTTATTTAAGCCCCGCGTTTGCACTTGTTTGCTTGTAGCACACCATTGTGCACTGCCGCATAACAGTGGTTACCATTGGTGGCTATAGATGCAAACATTTCGCTTGTTTAATTTTCCCATAGCACTTTGCTTGTGGTCCTCAAGAGGTTTTTCATGGCCATTCTCTACTGTCAGCCTAGCCTCAGAGGTACCAACACATCTCTCACCCACTAGCCATTCCTAAATGCGACCTCTTTTCCTGACCATATAAATTTACCTTACACTGTGGACAGACAATTTCCCACAGTTTCTTTAGCCAGCTTGGTTGATGTGGGCATCCTGAGGCAGTGTAGAAACTGCCTGATGTTCACTGACAACCATCGACTCCTAGTCTACACAAACTCAAAATGTGAGAGATGCAACTATATTAAGAACCTTGACTCCATGCTCTCTCACACACCAGTCAGTACATATAACAAAGAGTGGGTTGTCAGCATGCACACCTCACCTCCTACTCCACCCAAACCCACATCACACCTACCTACATATGTGGAGGTCCTCACAAGAAACATACCTAAACACCAGAGACCTCTCAAACACAAACACAAGCATGCTACACATAATACTTCCTCTGCAGAACACAATGCACATAATAGCTCACGCACCATCTCACCTGTCAAGCTTTTAAGTCAAGACACAAAACCAAATATATTAGTCATACGTGATTCCATTGTGAGACACACAGCTGTCCCTCTAACCAGGATCGATAAGGAAAAGGTCACAGTTTACTGTGTGTCAGGTGACAGGAACCATCATATCACACATGCACTCAAGTCTCTCAACAGCAGGTACTGTCATGACTCCATCATAGTCCATATTGGTGTGCACGACTTGAGACACACCTCTCTGGACTATGTGAAAAGAGACATGACTGAGCTCTTGGACTATATGTCTCAGGCAGGTATGTCTCTAGCCTTAATCAGAATTTTACCTTCACCTAGGATGATGCCTCAGTACAAACAGAAAATAATTACCTTCAATAACTGGCTTGGTTTCTGGTGTCATTCCAAGGGGGATCCAGTATCTCTCAGCCTGGGATGACATGACTGACAGACCTCGACGCTTTGCCAGAGATGCTCTTCATCTGTCACCCCTGGGATTTCAGCTACGGGCTAAGGCTCTTGCCACTGCCATAGTGCTTTTTTAGGCAGTGTCTCAAGGACAAAATTCCCAACATAAAAGCTCAATCTAAAAACAATCTCAAGGTTATGCTGCTAAATGCTAGGAATCCTTAACATGAAACTGCAGTCACTAGAAGCAGTCCTCACCTTGGAAGATGGAGACATTTTTGCAGTCATGAAGACCTGGTTCAAGACTGTGGAGAGTACCCCAGCCATACTGGGTCACACCTCCTTCTGCACCTTCAGACTACAAACTGAAGGCATGAAAATTAAAGGAGGTGGTGTATCAATATTCATTAAAGATAAATACACCTCCAGATTGGTTAAACAGTATAATTCCCTGGAGATATTTCAGGTGGAATTAACTGTTGGTAGGACACCTATTCAAGTGATTGCCAGCTACAGGACCCCCTCCATGAATCAGGGACATCCACACTGCCTATTTGGATCTACATGAGTCTATCAAGGTACATCTGTACACCACAGTTTTGGGCAACTTTAACTACCCATCCACTGACTGGGTATATTACTCATGCTCAAACTCACTTGCCCAAAGGTTCCTCGATTTCATTAACTCCAATGCCCTGGACCAGATAGTTTACACCACCACAAGGGGTGCCAACATCCTATATCTGGTGCTTACCAATATGGGGGACCACTGTAGCACCCCCAATGTGAGGTCTTTCCTGGTGAGATCTGACCACACATCAGTCTCATGTGAAGTAACTATCACACCTTGCCTCCACAACAGAAACTAAACTAAAAATCTTTTCCAAAGCGCATTATAACCTCTTATGGGATGGTGTAAATAGCTTCACTGCATCTCACCCTCTATGCTGAGGTCTACACCAATGCTTTATACAAACTTCTGTATAAGTGCATTGACACGGCCGTACCTGATAGTGCCAAGACAAGCTCCTCAAGGAAGAGAAAACCTGTCTGGTGAACAAGTGCCGTTAACATGCTTTACAATAAGAGGAAGAAATTGCTGTCTAAGGTTAAGATGGAGTGAACCCTAAACCGGAAACACTCCCTCTTCAGTTTAAACAAGCAAATAAGACTTCTTGTGTAGTCCTCCAAAGAAAGCTATGAATCCAAATTAGCTTCCTCAACTAAGGACCACCTTAAAGCATTATTTAGTTACATCTGTAACCTAAAAGGAAAGGCCCAGGTTTGTCTCAAACTAGTAGTTAATGATACCACATATACCGAGCCTGTGAACATAGCTAACCTCTTGACTGACAGGTTCTGTGAAAACTTCAGTCCCCTATCCCTGCCACATGTACCCCATGACATCCCTACCATCTGTCCCCTGCCTTGTATCTCTAAAGAGCATGTCATAAATGTCCTGTCTAAGGCCATAAACACAGCATCTATGGAACCTGATAACATCCCAGGCTACATCCTACATGGGCTCCAACAAGAATTAGCAGTACCATTCATAGTCTAAACACCAGCTTCATTCCAGCTGAATGGAAAAGAGCCACCATTATTCACTTGCACAAAACTGACCCTGGGAAGTATAGACCTATTAGCCTGACTAGCTTTATCTACAAAGCCATGGAGTGAATCATCATGGACCTTAGCAACGATGTTATAGGTAATCTTCAAACACTTGACCCTACTCAGTTTGGATTTGTCAGAGGGAAATCATGCCTACTAAACATGGTGGAATTCTTCTAGACAGTTACCAAGACCCTGGATGAGGGGAAAATCTGTGCATACAGCCTATATAGACTTAGCCAAGGCTTTTGACACTATCCCCCACTCAGGCATCATTGACAAACTCACCCAACTAGGTATCACCCTTTATATAATTAGATGGGTCACTAACTGGCTCACTGATAGTACCCATATAGTCAAAACTGGGGAATCCACTTCCAATAGCAGACCTGTAACCAGTGGTGTTCCACAGAGATCAGTCCTGGGACCCCTTCTGTTTGAAATCTATTTCTCCGAAGTACAAGCAAAAACTAAAGGTCTGTGGCTGACAAAGTTTGCTGATAACTGCATACAGGGAGCGGTCATAGAATCTCCAAATGATGTCAACATCCTACAAAATGGTCTTGCACAAACAGATAATTGGTGCCAAAGTCATGGCCTTAAACTCAGTGCAAAAAAATGTATTATCATCCCTTTCAGTAAGAGTGATGATCCTGCAAATTACCATATCAATAGCAACACCCTAAGTACACACTCAGTGGTGAGAGACATGGGCACATAGGTTGACAGTAACCTTACCTTTGATCACCATGTCTCCACAGTGGTAAGAAGGATATTCTGTATAGCTCATCTCATAAGTAACAGTATTGCCTCCAGAAAAAAAAAAAAGAAGTTATAACCTCCCTGTACTCTCAGCTCATCAGGCCAATAATTGAGTACAAAACCCCTTTTGGTATGTACAATTCCAAGCACTTGCAGCAAATGGAAAGATCACAAAGGTTCCTCACAAAGAAAGGTCTTCAGCATCTGTCCTAGGTGGGTCATCTGAAATCACGGTCACTTTATTCTGTTTTATGCAGACTACTCAGAGGCAATCTCGGCCTTGCATATATGACAATCTCTGATCCTGCTTTTTTGGAAATGCTGCATATCTGCAAGTCAAATGATACACTGGTTACTTGTTCTAAAGACCATAACCTGGTATGTGACATTAATGGAACCTGCTGGAGGGACAAATCTGTCACCCAGCGGTTGCCATACCTTTGTAATGGATTCCTATCAGCAGACCGAAGACGCATGTTTTCGAATGCATCTTGGTCGAACTGACAAAACTGAAACTGCAAAATATTGAAGCGGCATGTAAGCAAATTCTTTCCCTGGGAAAGAATTTGCTTGGCCGCTTCGGTACGTTGCCATTTTCAGCACTATAGTGCGTTCTCAGAATTGGTATATTTAAGTAGGGGGGTGTGGGGGGTGTGGGGGTAAAGCCCCCCACTTAATCTCATGTTTTAATGTGCTTTCTTTTTTTGTTGGAACAGTGATTTTTTTTTTTCCCTTGGAAAAAAATCGCTGTTCTGACAGTTCGGTTTTATAAGCTTTTGCTTATATGGGGTTGATTAATCACCGTTCGCTTACCTAAGCGTCTAGTGATTTAAGATAGACCCTTTGTAACAGGCTCTGACTTCATGTCAAACAGAGCACGTGACTGTCTCTTTTCAAATGCAGTCTGGACGGGTTAACCATAAATTCACCCCAGGGATTCCACCTGTGTCCCTTATTTAACAGTTGTTTACCAGGAATGTCCAGCAGGGACAGAGCCCATTTTCAACAGAGGTGCAGGGAAAAGTGCTCCAGATGCATATTTTTGGAATGTGAGAGGAAGAGAGGAAACCGAGCACCTGGAGGAAGCCCACGTGAATGCAGGGAGGATATGCAGATTCCAGACAGAAGGTACCCCACGTGAGAATCGACTTAGAGAACCTCTTGCTGTGAGATGACACCACTAACCTCTGCACCACTGTGCCACTCATGAATGCTTGATCCAGTCTTCTTTTTTGAAAATGGATTCCTATCATGTCATCAAAAACTCAAAATGCTGAAAACCTATTTAATGCAGGGGCAGGTCTCCCAGAAATCATTATAGATCCTGCAAATTGTACATAACAACTCCAGTATAATACAGCAGTGGAAAAGGACAAATTCCCATGTTCAGTATTCTGAGTTTTCCATATTTATATATATATTCAATACTGTGATTTTTTAATCAAACTGATGGAACCCTTGAAAATATCTCCCGAATGCCAAACTCTTCTGCATCCCATGTAACTAATTTCTAATGCCATATCATCATAACCCCTTATTCTCTGTGCTACAGACATCTCCAAATCTGCCATACCCCCACACATCAACTTCTGTTGTTGCTCTTTCACAGCAAATTGTTTCTTTCTTTTTTACTTTCAAATAAACTTATTTCACAACTTTTGTAACACCCATACACACGTAACCTCAGAAAATAACCTCAGTATGCATCAACAAAACAATCACATACAGTAAAGTAAAATTTCGTATTACCACTATTCATCCTTTCAGTGAAGGTATCCTACAAGTCTGCTTAGCCAGTAATTTAATATTTATTTACTTTCAAGTCTTCTTCAGTGTTAATCAATTTATCTTTCACAGTACTACAGCTTTTCAAGCCTAATCTCCCTCTACTGCCTAAGACACATCAATTCACTCTGTCACCCCCCATTCCCATTAGGTCTAACTATAACTTCTTAAGGTGAAAACAAAGGTCTAATTCCTCTACAGGCTTAACAATAAAAATATATAACTTCTCTTGCAATTGCTTCTCCACATCTTCAAGCAAAATCATGTAGGTTTGCAAAATGGTGGTTCCCCTACCATGCACATTGTTGTCCTATTTTCATCTTTACCTTTTATAGTAAACTGTCAATTGCAGTCAAAAATAAATCTAGTCGAATCTGCTACTGTAGCACAGAAAGATACAAACTTGAGAGGGATACAGCAATGATTGTGGCCTAGCTATCCTCAGACTGATATGTGGTTTGGGAAGCTGGAAGTGTTGGGGACATGTGATGAATAACTTGTAACTTAGATCAGTGTGTTTGCCTGAGAGGGAAAGCTGTGGTAGATTCTTCCCCCTTTGTTGACCTGGCCTTCCAGGGGAGTTGCATAGGCTCCTCCCCTAGAGAACACGCTCCCTGTATATATAAATATATATGTCTGCATGTATACATACATAAATATATATATTATATATATGCAGACAGCTGTGGTGGCACAGTGGTTAGCATTTTCACCTCACAGCAAGACGTTTCTGGATTGATTCTTGGTTGGGGGCCTTCTGTGCAGAGTCTGCATGTCCTCCCTGCAGTCATATGAGTTCCCTCTGGGTGATTTGGTTTCCGCAGACATTCCAAAAACATGCAGCAGGTGGACTGGAACTCTAATCAACTGGGTTCAACTGGGCATCAGCACTCCACTATGCAACTGGATTCTGGACTTTCTTATAGATAGACCCCAGAAAGTGTCTATAGGCAAGAATATATCGGAGAGCATCACCCTGAACACTGAAGTCTCACAGGGATGTGTCCTTAGCCCCTTGTTTTTCACCATACTAACCCGCGACTGTACTGCCAAGCACAGCTCAAACCATATCATCAAATTTGCAGATGATACAACAGTTGTGGGCCTCATCAGGAATGATGACGAGACAGCCTACAGATAGGAGGTGTATTAGTTCATAAGTTGGTTTTATAGCAATAATCTTGCACTAAATGTCAACAAGACCAAAGAAATAATTATGGATTACAGGAAAAGCAACAGATAGTACTCTTCACTCGTAATCAAAGAAGAAACAGTTGAGAGAGTAAAAAGCACAAAATTTCTGTGGATGCACATTGCAGAAGACTTACGTGGTCAGCCAACACAAAAGCCATCATTAAGAAGGTGCACCAATGGCTTCACTTCTTGTGAAGGTTGAGTACAGCAAACCTACCATCAACAGCTCTGACAACCTTCTACAGGGGCACCATCGAAAGTATACTGACAAACAACTTTACAATATGGTTTGGAAGCTGCTCTGCTTCTGAACACCCGTCCCTCCAGAGGGTAGTGAACGTGGCTAAGAGGATTATCAGGAGCTCCCTCCCATCCACACAAGACCTGCACATCGTCAGATGTCTCAGGAGGGCAATGAAAATAACCAGGGGTAGCACTTATCCCGCTTACAAGCCGTTCTGACATTTAACATCAATGAGGCGCTTCTAATGCATACGCTGGAAAACCACAAGATTTAGAAACAGCTTCTTTCCACTAGCCATCAAGTTACTGAACTCTAGGAACAGTACCCTTCACAGTGGACAATAAGGCAATAATCCAACAATACTGAAAAGTCTCTATAGTGCAATATGTAACAAGGTCTTACCTGCACCCAGACAGCAAAGTCATCAGTAATTAAACTGAACTGTCTTACCACACAATATGAATGCAGGCCTTGAATCATGCAATTTTTCCAGTGAAAATGAGCTAATAACCTAGTAATGAGTGACAATCTGTTAAATCAGTGCAATAATGCAAGTATTTATTATTGTTGTGTTTATTGCCTGTGTCTATAGAATTTTGTATATTATCATCATGTTAAATGTAGTCTATGTATTGTATGCACATTGAGTCCAAAGAAACATAATTTCGCTCATCAAAGTGACAATAAAGTTTACAGCACTGTGACTTTTTTTTTACTTTGACTCTAAATTGCCCATAGGTGTGAGTGAGTGGTATGGATGAACTACTACAGTAGGACTAGCCACCTGGTGGTGTAAAACTTAGCTCAAGATGATTGTCACTGTTGAAAGTGACACCCCGACCCCATGTGCAAAATGGGAAAAAGGGGTTGAGGATGGATATATATATATATATATATATATATATATATATATATATATATATATATATATATATATATATATATATATATATATAAACACACATGTATGTTTAGGTATGTTTTACTATCAGGTGATAGAACTGCAGTTGCCTGAAAATCACAACTGAAACTATTTGACTGAAAAGCACTTTGATTGAAAACCCATTTGACTGAAACTCTTTTCACTGAATCAAAAATCATATAAATTCTATATAATAAAATATACCATAAAATTGGCTTTGCAGGGGAGCAAGCCCCCCAGCCTTCAAATGGGGGGAGGCATTGCCCCGACACTTACCTTAATTATATAAGGGAAGCTTTTCTTCTCGGGTTTCCACTGAAAAAAGGTCTCTACCCAGTCGGACTTACCTGGTTAACAAATATCAACTAAATAAATATATACTTACTCCTTGGTCAGACAGCCATGGAAAAAAAGAAAAAAACAACATTCACAGTGAATCTGTGTTGATGCAGAAAAACAAACATTTATAAATAAGGTGGGGGGGTGACATTTCAGGTGATACTGCCAATCCACACATAAATCTTCCAGGTTCACTTACATAGTAAATGATATCTTCAGAAATTATACCATCACACACTCTGCATATACAGTTCAACACTTTCTTGTCATTTGTGATTCAGTGAAATGAGTTTCAATCAAATGGGCTTTCAGTCATGGATTTTCAGTCAAAGGGCTTTTCATTCAGATTATTTCAACCATGTGATTTCAGTCAACAGCAATTCAACCATTGATAGTAAATGTGCATGTATTTATATATGTGTGTACAGATCTACTTCAGAAGCTCGAAGTTTCAAAACTTTGAACTTTAAATGGCTTAAACCATAACATCAAAGTTTTGAAACTTTGTAAACATAATAAAAAATAAATAAAAACAAAACAATTTTTTTTACGTTTTGCAGGGGTTCAAGCCCCCCTGTACCTCACACCCCCTGCTAATTAAATAAACCAACTCTGAGATTGCACTACAGTGAGGAAAATGGTAAATATCCCATTCCACATTGTACGGCGATCTCCATTAAAAATGTTCAGCATTTCAAAACTTTGATGTTATGGTCTCTGGTTTTGGCCTTTTGAAGTTCAAAGTTTTGAAAGTTCAAGCTTCTGAAGGGGGTCTGTGTGATATATACATATATATATATATATATATATATATATATATATATATATATATATATATATATATATATATATAGATATATATATATATATATTTATATATATATATATATATATATATATAGATATATATATATATATATTTATATGTATATATATATATATATATGGATCTACGTTTTTAAATCAAAAGTATGGATCATCGAAGCTTACTCCCTCGAACGCTCTTCCGCAAAAGTGCATTCCATTGAAAATGCACTTTTACGGAATAAAAAAATAAAAACTAACTAAAAACACAAAAATAACACACTAAACAGTGTTATGCAAGGGCGCAAGCCCCCCTGCACCCCCCCATGTGGGGGCAAATCCCCCCACACCCCCTACTTT
The DNA here is from genome assembly GCF_019279795.1 of Protopterus annectens. Taxonomy (NCBI): domain Eukaryota; kingdom Metazoa; phylum Chordata; order Ceratodontiformes; family Protopteridae; genus Protopterus; species Protopterus annectens. Next base: position 1,229,605,241 of record NC_056733.1, read on the forward strand.
AATATTCTCACTCCGAGATCGCACTATACAGACATCCTCCAAAAGGGTCTCACTGAGACAGATACCTGATGTCAAATCCATTGCCTCAAGCTAAATGCCAAAAAGTGCATAGTCATCCCCTTTGGAAAAAACAAAGTACCCACAAACTACCATATAGGTGGAAGCCCCCTAAATACGGAAGACGTAATAAGGGATCTGGGGACCCAAGTAGATAGTAATCTCTCTTTTGATAATCACATTGCCAAAGTGGTTAGAAAATCCTTCTGTGTGGCCCACCTAATCACAAAAGGGTTTGCATACAGATCGAAAAAAGTAATTGGGCCCCTCTATGCATCACTCATTAGACCCATCATAGAGTACAATGCCCCTTTTAGGATGTACCTTACAAGACACCTGCAACAACTGGAAAGACCACAAATGTGCCTCACCAAGAGGATCACTGGCCTCAAGCAGATACCCTATGCAGCTCGACTGAAGAAACTCCAGTTGTACTCGGTTGCATACCGCCTACTCAGTGGTGATCTCTGCCTGACATACAAGGCCATGTCCAACACAGAATTGATGTACATGCTCCATCTAAAGAAAACCATATCCCCTCAAACCACACGCTCCAGGGATCTAAACCTCATCACAACAATAAATAGGACGTGCTGGAGGGATAGACTTCCCATGCTCTGGAACAGGATTCCAGTCTACATTAGGCAGAGCTCCTCGCTAACCCCCTTCAAGAGAAACCTTGACGAGTGGAAGGGAAACAGAAAGTTTACCCCAGGGATCACTTCAATGGCTCTGCTGGACAGAGGCACAGGGAACTAATCTAAGGGGGTGGTGAAAGCCAACACATTCCGGCTAGGTTTATAAATGCCTTCAGGCAGATAGCCTAGTACCTACCTATGAACCTACAGTGGGGAAAAGGGAATATTCCCTTATCCTTACTATACTATGATCTCAACAAAACTTTCCTTAGTTGTACATCAACAGTATAGGTTGATGTACAACTAAGGCGACATGTAAACTGCATGTTTGTTTTTTTATTTTGTTTACTTTAGTGAAAGTGCATTTTCGACAAAATGCACTTTCGCTAAAGTAATTTCAACAAAGTATGATTCAATGAACCGTACTGTCGATAAAACAAATAGGACCCATATATATATATATATATATATATATATATATATATATATATATATATATATATATATATATCAATATACCTATCAAAAAATTATTTTCAAGTAGTAAAAAACATTATCTGATTGAACTTTCAACAAAATAAACAAGTCCTGCTGCACCCCCCCCACACACCTCCTGCTAATTGTATATATCAACTCTAAGACTGCAATACAGTCTTGAAAGGATAATGTTCCCAATCTCCACTGTACTGCTATTTTGCACTAACTGATACTAACATTCTTTAGTCAAATGTCACTTCCACCGATGGTGCTGGCAGTCTGAGCATTCCATGTTATGTCGTCCTATCTCACCTTCATTCTTGCTGGTTGGGATCCTCGGCTCCGACTCGGCCGCATGCCAAAGCTCAAGAACTTCCACTGGCTCGAGGCTACAACCTATCCCAGGATGCCTAGTGGCTGTTCCCCAGATCTCGTTTGCCGCTTGAAGCATTGGGATTGTCTTCACCTGCTCAGGCTAGTTATTACTTTTATTATATATTTTTTCTATTTCCTTGACAAAAAAGCTGTTTGTTAGAGTCTATTAATATCTTCCCTTACTCAGTAGTGTACTCGTGTGTGTTGTTTTTTCATTACTTGGTGTGTTCTTCGGCTTTTTCTCCTTAGGGCCCTTTTTCTTCTTCTATCCTGTTAGAGAATCCGTTTAATTTACCAGATTCATTTCTCTTCAGCCTGTTTTTTTCTTAGAAGGCTTCTTCCCCATTCCTTAGGAGTCACTGTTTTACTTAGAGGCATCTCTTTGGTTTGGAGGAGACTGTCATTTTAGAGACTTCTCCTCCAGCCCACTTTTTCTCTCCTCGTTTATATATAAAAATAAAAAAAATCTCTTACCTTTGCTTTCCATACTGTGTAATTGTTGTTAATATTGTTATTGCTATTGTAGTTGGTTTCCTTTGGTCTCCTTAATAATGTCTAAAGAATATGCTAAGGAATTGAGACAATCTGGGTTTCAAAAGTGCAATTCATGCACCCTGAAAATGTCTTTAATGAACGGACGCACAAGTTGTGTGTATTGTTTAGGAGCAGTCCACCTGCAGGATTTTTGCTACATTTGTCATGGTTTCAGTTTAAGGGTCCTACAGGAAAGAAAAAATAAACTTATTTTAAGAGGTTTGTTGAAAGCTCCTTTTGAAACAACGGGAGAAGGTAATTAGGCCTCTAAATCTGACAAGCCAAAAAAGTCAGTTTCGTCGGATGTGGTGTCTGAGCCGTCAAGCAGTCATAAAGAACAAGTATATTCAGAGCCGAAGGTCATTGGTTCCAACAAACCTGGCCTTCACTCGGTTCCATCTGAGTCCTCAGAACTGTCACGGAGCTGAAAAAGGAGTCGGTCACCATCATTGGAACCAGTATGCTCAGTGCCGTAATCTCCCTTACTACAGTCTGTGGCAGGTAGTCACAGGTCATCAACCCATTCCTCTCCGTCCTCCAGAAGTTTATTGGGTGACAACATGGAGCAGGTGGTGAAGAGGTTGCTGCAGATGCAGGCCCTGGCAAAAATTCTTTCGAGCCCAGCCCATCAGGATGTGTAACCGACCACTGTATCTCAGATGCCATCTATTCCTCCTCCAACTTGGATGAGTTCGGAGCCAGAGTGTCAGGAAGTCCTTGTGCTGGAAATGGCGAAGCCAGTAATCACCCTTGATATCTCCGGTCTGTCTGCTCTGATCTCGTCTATGCTGTCTTCCATCGAGGGATCTGGGATCCGATGCCCCTGGTTGGCTCCAGGGGGGAGTCGAGTTGGACTCTTGTCAGAACCAACTCTCCCACTCGGCCCTTCGGCACAGGTGGGTTCGGCACCCACATCAGCCTCGGAGCCATCCTCCTTGGTATGGGGGAGATCTCCCAGTCCCTCAGGACTGGGGCCTCTCTTGGCCCAGGATCACTGTGCGTTTGAGGTGATGAGGAGTGTGCTCTCCACTGAGTCTGCTCCACCTTCAGCTCCAGCCACTCTTCTCCTTAAAGGACCAGCGTCTACTGCTTCATCATCCCTCCATCAGCCCCAGAGTAGAGAGTCAGTGCCCCAGAAAACCCCAATGGGTTGAACCCCCTCTTCCGACACCTCCCCAGAACATCCCCATGAGGAGCTCCCTCAGAAGAGACAGTGTAAGAGGAAGCACATAGACTCCACTGAGTCTGTCACTTCTGATACCGACTTAGAGGATTCAGAAGGGTCCCCACGGTCGCCCTCTGAGGATGTCTCCTTTTCAGACATCCTAGAGATCCTAAAGCAAAGGGGCAGCTGAAAATCCTTCCCCCCTTATGAGGATGAGTCGGTATACTTGGAGGCATTTGGCTCTTGCCCCTCCACCTCTTTTGTGTCTCCACCTTTCGACCCGCTCCTGGGTGTTGTAAGTTGAAAGGTGTGGGACTCTTCGGAGTCAGTGGACCTTGTTCCAAGGAGGCCAAACAAATTCATTACAGCCCCAGAGGATAGACAGTACTTAACAAAGGGAGTTCCAGAAGATGCGATGGTGGTGGCAGCAGCCACAAAGAAGGAATTAGCTGAAATTTCTGCATCTGTCCATCCACCGAACAAGGAGTCTCAAATGATGGACAGATATGGGAAGCGTATGTTTATTTTATTTATTTTTATTTAACATTTGTTGACCGGGAAAGTCCGACTAGGTTCCACAGATCCTGTTTTCAGCGGAGGCCCAGGGAGAAATGCTCCAGACACATGTCTTTAGAATCCTGTTCACCCATGTTCACCTCAGCGGCCTTTACCCTACAATCTCTGAATTACTTATCACATTTCACATGACTTCAGAGGGATCTCCTTAAAGAGCTAGGAGATACCCTACAAGGTGCTACAGCCCAGGGTTTGTTGGATAAGATAAATTCCCAGCTTGCAATCTTAACCTCAGTTACAATCTCCTCCATGTGCCTCATCTCCTACAAAGCCAATGGAGTGAGTAGGGCAGCAGGCACAGGAATAGCTCTTAGGAGACATTCTTGGATGCACCTTTGTGAGTTTGCTGAACCCTTCACATCTTCCTTTATAGATGCCCCATTTGATGGCTCGTCCTTGCTTCGGGCTGAAAGTAAGGGAGACCCTCACCCGGAGTCAACAAGATGACAAGACTCTATCTGTCATCGGAGTGTGTTTTTCCACCCTTACCAGACCTTATCCTAAAGGTCAAAAGAGTGGAAAAATGTGACTCTGGTAGTCCAAAGGAGCCTTGTCGGATGCTCATGGTGATCTTTCCCCTAGGGGCAGAGGGGAGGAATAACAATGGAAGATGCCATCCATGTGGCACAGGGTTTCTGCAAAACCAGGGCAACAGAGATACATTCTCTGGTCGGCCCTTCCAGCACTCCTGAAAGGAGGCCCAACTGTCCACCTCAGGAGGCAGTCAGGGGAAGACGATCACTGTACCCAGAAGCCTGGCTACAATTGACTCAAGACAAATGGGTACAGTCCATTATATCCAGAAGATACAGCATTTCTTTTCACTGTCCACCTCGTCCGTCAATGTCTATCTCAGACATTCCACCCAGTCAAAGGGATCAAGCAACCCTAGAAATTCAAAAGTTTCTAGGAAAAAGAGTAATCCAAGAAGTCTCCGCAGACTAGATTGGATCTGGAATTTACTCAAGGTTTTTATTAGTTCTAAAAAAGACAGGGGACTGGAGACCAATATTGGATCCCAGCTGACTAAACAAATCAGTAAAGAAAGCAAAGTTCTGGATAGTAACACTGCAGTCTATACTCACTTTTCTGGGACAAGACAATTGGATGTTCTCTTTAGATCTTCAGGATGCGTACTACCACATAAAGATGGACAGGCGCTCCAGAAGATTTCTACACTTCCAGCTGGGAGCCATTCATTATCAGTTCAGAGCTCTGATCTTTGATCTTACTACAGCCCCCAGAGTGTTTACCAAATGCATGGCAGTAGTCATGGCTCATCTGAGATATCAAGGATTCCAGGTGTTTCCATATTTAGATGACTGGCTCTTGACTGCCACCACCAAGGACCTACTAATCTGAGCTAGGGACGCCACCATCCATCTCTGGTCAGACCTAGGCATTACTGTAAATATAGAAAAATCTGCCTTGTTGCCATCACAGTGTATTACCTTTATAGGAGCAGAATTAAACACAAATGACATGGTAGCAAAATTACCTGAAGAGAGAATAGAAACACTATGCAGTCAAGTATCTGTCATACTGAAGAAGAAAAAGGTACAAGCAAAATTTTGTCCTCAAGGTCTTAGGCTCAATGGTAGTGGCAATAATACTAGTCCCACTGGCACGACTACACATGCGAATATTATAGTGGCTACTCTTTGCTCAATGGTCCATACAGGAGTTACCCATGTCACACAAGATTCTCATTACAGATGCTTGCAAGAGGGACCTACTATGGTGGCTTCAGTCCACTCAGGTAATGATGGGCAGACCATTTGTACTCCCCCACCCTGTCGCTACAATGACCACGGATGCATCCCAGATAGGATGTGGGGGGCATTATCTGGGACCGACTGTCCAAGGGCTTTGGAAAGATCACAAGTACCATTTGCACATCAATGTCCTAGAGATGTGGGTGGGGCTTCTGGTTTTGCAAGCATTTCAGAGCTTTCTTCCCATGGGGACTATTGCAATCCAAACAGACAATATGTCGATGGTATAGTACATCAACAGATGGGGGAACTAGATCCTATCCCCTATGTTGAGAGGCCCAGAGAGTTTGGCAATGGGCAATTTCTTCTCATTGCTTTCTGATGGCAATGCACATCCTGGGGAAATCCAATGTAATAGCAGATAGGCTAAGCAGAGCAATTTTCATGCCTCATGAGTGGTCCCTGAATCAGGAAGTTGCGAATCAAATTTTTGCAAATGGGGCCAGCTTTGTTACGACCTTTTTGCCACTCCCTTCAATGCCAAATACAGCAACTACTTTGCCCTAATTTCCCCTCCGGGAAAGTCACTGAGGAATGCACTCATCCACGATTGGCCCCTGGGACTTCATTATGCTTTCCCCTGGTTCCCATTGATTCCGAAGGTTATTCAAAAAGTCAAGTCATTGAGTCGCAGGATAATTCTCATTGCTCCTTACTGGCTTTGTCAGATATGGTTCCTGTTTCTTTGGCCCCACCTTCAGGATGACCCTAGACCCAGTGTCGGATCTTCTGATGCATCAGTTAGGAAAACTTCATCCCGCTCTTCAGAGCCTAAAGCTGACAGCTTGGTTACTCCACTTCCAGTCTTAGCCAGGCTTCCAGAATTATCCCCTGCAGTACGACACATTCTGGTTTCCTTGCACAGAAAGACAATTAGGAAACTTTACGCAAGCAAATGGAGGAGGTTCTCTTGTTGGGTGGACAAAAACCCCATAGCTTTTACAGCCCCTATACCTGCAATTTTGGAATTTCTAACAGTAATCTTTAATCAAGGGACAGTGGCGGCCACTATACGAGTACACTTAGCCACCATATCAAATTATCATGTGGGAGGCCTCAGATCCAATGTAATGTCCCATAGATTATGCAAAGCTTTCCTCAGGGGTACATTTCTATTAAGACCACCCTTAAGAGAACCTCCTCCTCCATGGGACCTAAATTTAGTATTATCATCCTTGATTCTTCCTCCCTTCAAACCAGCATCCTCTTGTTCACTAAAATTTTTATCTTGTAAAACAGTCTTTTTAACAGCAATTACTTCAGCTAGGAGAGTTTCAGAGTTGCAAGCTCTGTCTATTTGCCCTCCATATTTGATTTTCCACAAATATAGAGTTTCCCTCAGAACTTCCTTCTTACCAAAAGTTTGTTCTGAAGTGAATTTAAACCAATCTATAGATTTGCCTGTGTTTTTTCCTAGCTATGACAACAAGGCAGAATATAAGCTTACAGTTGCATTTTTACTTGCATAGAACCAAAGATTTCAGAAAGTCAGACCAGATGTTTGTTTCCTATTCATAATATAAAAAAGGCATGGCAGTCTCAAAAGTTACTTTGTCCAAATAGTTTACTGAGACCATCACCTATGTCTATAATTCTCACAATAAAGAACTGACAGGGAAAGCTAAAGGACATTCAACTAGAGTGCTGTCTACTTCCATTGCCATTCAGTCTAGACTCCCATTGGATTCAATTGGTGCTGCTGCTACATGGGTTAATCCTCACACCTTTATCTCTTATTACAAAGTAGATGTGGCCTCCCAGAACAGGGCATCCTTTGGTTCCACTGTCCTGAAGAGTACATTCCCTTGAGCCATCCAAGAAAAAGGTGCTGGGGACTCTGTCCCAATCAGCAAGAATGAAGGCGAGATAGGACAACATATCATTAATAATTTATGTAATCGCCATAATGTTCCATGTTTGTTGTCCAGTATCTCGCCTTCATTCTTGCATCCCACCCATCAATTCCCCCTCCTGTAGGATCTAGAGGACTTTACAGTTTTCAAAATATGGTCTGATTCCCTTCTTGCCTTTTTACCTTTATTACCAATATATTTCATACAATTGTTTCTGTATGTTAGCATACTCTATGGAATAGTCTCTCAAACAAGATCTGGGGAACAGCAGCTAGGCATCCTGGGAAAGGTTGTAGCCTTGAGCCAGTGGAAGTTCTCGAGCTTTGGTATGTGGCCGAGTCAGAGACAAGGATTGGCTCCGAACCCCAACCAGCAAGAATGAAGGTGAGATACTGGACAACCAACATGGAACGTTATGGTGAGTACATAACTTCTTTATATTCCAAATCTTTGACCAGCTGCCTGCCTCTCATCTCTATGTTTCTCTCTCTCTCTCTTTCTATATATATATATATATATATATATATATATATATATATATATATATATATATATATATATATATATATATATATATATATAGATACATAGATATATATGTATATATGCACATATACATACGGATCTACTTTACATTACCAAAAGTTCATAATGCCAAAGATGAATTTGCCCAGATGAGAATAATGAAACTTAAAATGAAGAACAGCATTGTTTTTTCCCAGGGCAAGCAAACACCTGCTCAAAACTACACTAAAACACACTGTACTATCTGAAACCCACTTAAGTGGGGAAGCAATACTCCCCACACCCCCATTAAGTATATGTACCAACTCTGGGATCAGCCTACAGTGGAGAAAAAGGCAAAAAAAGTATTTATTTGCCCTGGGAAAAACAATGTGGTTTGGCATTTTAAGCTTTGTTATTTCCATCTCAGCAAATTCGTCTTCTGCATTATAGGTTCATAGGTTCATAGGTAGGTACTAGGCTATCGGCTTTGGGGCCTATACAAGCCCAGCCAAAAAGCTACCCTGGCTTTTGCCACCCAAGAAATTTATTTTCCTGTGCCACTGTCGAGCAGAGCCACAGAGGTGATCCTCAGGGTGAATTTCCTATTTCCCATCCAATCATCAAGATTTTTCTTGAAGAGTGCTAATGAGAAGCTTTGTTTGATATAGATAGGTAGTTTATTTCAGAATATGGGAAGTCTCTGGGACAGGAATCTATCCCTCCGGCATGTTCTGTTTATTGTGGTGACAAGGTTTAGGTCCCTAGAGCATGTAGCTCGGAGGGATTGGGATTTCTTTAAGTGGAGCATGTCCAACACCTCTGGGTTTGACATAGCTTTGTATGTTAGGCAGAGATCACCTCTGAGTAGGCGATATGCGACGGAGTAAAGCTGGAGTTTTTTGAGACGGTCTGCGTAGGGCATCTGTTTGAGGCCGGTAATCCTCTTTGTGAGTTATTTCTGCGGCCTTTCCAGTTGTTGTAGATGTCTTGTGAGGTACATACCAAAAGGGGCATTGTACTCTATAATGGGTCTAATGAGTGATGAGTAGAGGGGAACAATGACCTCTTTTTTTCTGGATGAGAAACCATTTGTGATGAGTTGTGCCACTTAGAAGGATTTACTGACTACTGTGGTGATGTGATTATCAAAGGAGAGACTACTGTCCACCTGTGTCCCAAGGTCTCTTATCACACTTTTGGTGTTAAGTATACTACCACCTATGTTGTAGTTCATGGGTACAGAGTTTTTAACAAAGGGGATGACAATGCACTTTTTGGCATTGAGCTTGAGGCCATGGCTTTGACACCAGGCATCTGTCTCAGTGAGGCACTTTTGTAGGATGTGCACATCGTTAGGAGTTTCGATTATGGCTCCTAGTTTGCAGTCATCTGTGAAATTCGTTAGCCAAAGACCTTCTGTGTTAGCCTGTACTTCAGAGAAGTAGATACCAAACAGGAGAGGACCCAGGACTGAACCCTGTGATACTCCACTTGTCACTGGTCTGAAGTCGGATTTGGAGTCTGCTACTTCCACAGTGTGGGCTCTGTCAGTGAGACAGTTGGCAACCCATCTTGTGACATAGGGGTTTATACCTAGTTTAGTGAGTTTATCTATAATTCCAGAGTAGGGGATGGTGTCAAAAGCCTTGGCAAGATCTAGATAGGCTGTGTGAACCACCTTACCCTTGTCTACAGCTTTGCTGACTGCTTTAAAGAAGTCTATCAGGTTTAGGAGACATGATCTGCCATTTAAAAACCTGAACTGGGTGGCATCCAGAATTTGGAGATTACCAATGTCTTTGTTTATAATTCCATGATGATAAGTTCCATGGCCTTGCAGACCAGGCTTGTCAGGCTAATGGGGCGGTAGTTCTCGGGGTCCGTGGTGGCTCCCCCCTTGTGGAGTGGGATAACAGTTGCTGTGCGCCATTCAGCAAGCACAAAGCCTGAGGTGAGGCTATGATTGAACATGGTACTTAAGTGGGGTGCCAGTTCATTCTGTAGTTCATGTAGAACGCAGCCTGGGATGTTGTCTGGTCCCATGGATGCTGTGTTCTTGGCTTTGGAGAGTGTGGTTTTTACCTGTGCAGCCGTGATTACAGGAACTTTGCATTCTTCCGGTATAGAGATGGGCTCTTTAGGGGGGGAGAGTGGGGTAAACTTAGTACTGAACCTATCTGCCAGGATGTTGGCAATATTAGTTGGGTCTGTATATTTAGTGCCATTGTGCTGTAACTCAGAGCAGATCTGAGTGTTTCCATTGAGATTCTTGACATAGCTATAGAATGCTTTGTGGTTGTCTTTAGAATCAGTGGCGATTTTGTTTTCATAACTAGCTTTGGAGGATTTTATCAGGGATCGCAGCTTCTTACTGAGGCTAACCAGGGAGCTCCTCCACTCGTGGGATTTTACTCTCTTTTACAAGAGTTTCTTCCTTCTGTTGTACAGTTTGTTTATGGCAGAGGACCACCAGATTGGCTTCCTTTTTTTGGAGGATAGCGTCTTGGTTCTGTTTGGGATAGCATGATCCATGCACTCATGTAAGTGCTTATAAAGTGCAATTGTGTAAGATTCAGTAGTTATAACTGTATTGTCCATCTGCATGGGTGTCATGAAGTTCACCACTTCTGTCTTAAGAAGCATGAAGTTGGCTTTGAAGACATTTTTTTACCATGGTTTCCTTAATGGGGGGTGGAGGCAGGATGTGGATATCTAGGGTAATTAGCTTATGGTCGGCTTATGGACTTTCAGTAACATAAGGTAGACACACACGCACACACACACACACACACACACACACACACACACACACACACACACACACACACACACACACACACACACACACACACACACACACACACACACACACACACACACACACACACACACACACACACACACACACACATATATATATATATATATATATATATATATATATATATATATATATATATATATAGAGAGAGAGAGAAGTGGATAGCTCTATATTCTATCTGTCTATCTATATATCTGTACTTTGGGTACAAAGTGTACCCTGCCATCATACCCTTCTGAACTCATTCTCTTCTTACCACCCTCATTCACTAATCTCTTTATTCAAGGCTTACTGCATAATGCTGTTACACAATTCGGCATTTTTTTTCAGATCATAACAATCTGAGTTAGCAACTCCCACACATATTCCCAACTCTCACTATCAAAAGGTTTTTGTATATTCATTCACTCAACCTCTTCCTTCCCTTTACTATCTCTGTCTTTCTACCCATCCTACCAAGCTCAAAATTGCCCTCCAGTGATCCCTTGAAGATATTTCTTTCACAAAACACACTTGGCAGGCCCCATCAGCTTCTGCAAACATCTTTCCAAATCCAAACTAGTAAACAGCCAAGAAACAGGTTTTGCATCAGCATTACACAAAGAAATAAACCTGTAATTTGTACATTCTTGTATATTACCTGTGCACTTACATGAAACCATTACTTAAGCCTTAATTGAGTGTGTCATTTCCCTTGTTTCTAATACCTAATTAAACATGCATGCTAAAGATCCCTTTCCTGTATTCCTAAACCTTTATAAAAATCAATGGGATATCCAAATGGTGTACAAACCATATCCCTTTCATATATCTAATGGCCTTTAAAACTTCCCTTACCTCAATTTTTCTGTCCATTTTCTCTCTCAGTCATCCTTTTTAATATTACACCATTCCATTCCGTAAAACCAAAATCCTGACTCCCTGTCTCCCTTTCTCTTTTTCTCTATTTCTATCAGTCTGTATAGCTCCTGAAATATTTTTCTAGTCTCTCTCTATTTTGCTAACTACACTCCTCTATCTTATCTTGGAGATGTAACCCATGTTTTTGACTATATTCCTTCAATGTCCAATTATGTAGTTTTACATGTATCTCATCTTACAACTACAACATCATTCTATTGAGTTCTGCATTCACTTAAGGATCCCCTGCTTCTTTAGTCTGAGCTCTTGATATCTTCCTCTAAAACACTTCTGATATTTTAGTCTGCTCCTGACACCTCTTCAATATCTTCTCCAGCTCTTTTACTTTATTCTACCACTCCCCCCCCTTCTTCTGCATCCGTCTCCACTTTCCATATGGCACTCACCACCTCCTATTCCTGTGTTCTTATAACTCCAGAGTCAGATCTATTTTACCTTAATAACTGACCATCCGTCCCTTGAAGCCCCCCCCCTTCCAGTGACTTGGATTCCAGCCCTTATCACATCCCTGCCCATTTCCAATATTGTCACCAATAGACTGTGATCCAAAAGGTCCTTTTATGTAACCTCCAGATCCCCCATTTCTCTGTCATCTCAGCCACCATATACCTATACATCCTACTCATCTGTCTTTCCTCATTCCTCAAGAAATTAAATTAATTTTCACTTCCTTTTATTACCTCCATACATCCAGCAAACCCACTACTTTCATTTCCTCTGTCAATGCCTTCTGTTCCCCTCTTTGAAATTCACATGCCCAAAATAAATTATTCCTCTAAGGATGTAATACCGCATTAAATACACCCCCATGCACACACAGCCACACACGCACATTATGTTATTTCATTCTTATCTAGCCTCCATTAACTCTGTTAAGCAATCTTCTATTATTTCTTCTAATTTTTATTCAGTCCATAATAAACTGCAAACATCAGTAATTCATTCTCAGACACCTACATCCATCCCCAGCCTCTACTGCTCCCAACCCTCTCTTCCCCTCACTTGGGCCCTAGTTTCTTTTCCAATTAAAACAGTCAAACACTATCTAGGGATAAAGATTTATTTTCTATCTTCCCCATTTATTTTTGTCTTTAGTTTCAATTATCAAAACATTGCATTATCAATTCTTTCTTTCACCAGTCGCCTGAGTGAGGAGAGAGTTATGGTCAGTTGCTTATCAGGGGCTAGGATCTGCCATATTATGCATGCACTTAGGTCATTAGATCACAGTTACCAATATGACTCAGTCATAGTCCATGTGGGTGTAAATGACCTGAGACTCACCTCGCTAGACTATATGAAGAGAGACATCATCGAGCTCTCAGAATATGTGTCTCAGGCTGGTATGACCCTAGCACTGAGCAGCATTTTACCTCCTCCAAGGATGATGCCACAATATGAACAAAAGATGGTGCCTTTAATAATTAGCTCAGTTCTGGTGTCATTCTAATGGGGTGCAATATTTGTCAGCAAGGAAGAAGATGGTCATCAGACCCTGCTGCTTTGCCAGGGATGGTCTGCACCTGTCCTCTCTAAGCTTTCTAATATTAGTTAAAGCATTGTCATCCCCATAGTGTTTTTTTAGGCAATGCCATACTGAAAGCACTTTCAACATACCAAATCAAAACCAAGAAAATCTAAAGGTATTATAGGTTCATAGGTAGGTACTGGGCTATCTGCCCAAGGGCATTTACAAGCCTAGCCAGAGTGTGTCGGCTTTTGCCACCCCATTGATTAATTAACTGATCCTCTGTCAAGTAGAGCCAATGAAGTGATCCCAGGGGTGTATTTTCGGTTACCCATCCACTCGTCAAGGTTTCTCTTGAAGAGTGTCAATGAAGGGCTCTGCCTGATATAATTTGGAATTTTGTTCCAAAGAATGGAGAGTCTCTGCGACAGGAATCTATCCCTCCAGCATGTTCTATTTATTGTTGTGGCGAGGTTTAGCTCACTAGAGCACATGGCTCGCAGTGACTTGTATTTCTTTAGGTGGAGCATGTCCATCAATTCTGAGTTGGACATGGCTTTGTAAGTCAGGCAGAGATCAGCTCTGAGTAAGCGATATGCCACTGAGTACAGTCGGAGATTTTCAGTTGGGCTGCACAGGACATATGTTTGAGGCCAGTAATCCTCTTGTTGAGGTACTTTTGTGGTCTTTCCAGCTGTTGGAAGTGTCTTGTGAGGTACATCCCAAATGGGGCATTGTACTCTATGATGGGTCTAATGAGTGATGAGTAGAGGGTACTATAAACTCTTTATTTCTAGATGTGAACCCTTTAGTAATTAGATGGGCCACATAGAAGGATTTCCTAACTACTTTGGCAATATGATTGTCAAAGGAGAGATTACTATCTACGTGGCTCCCCAGATCTTTTATTACCTCTTCTGTATTAAGGGGGCTGCCACCTATGTGGTAATTCATGGGTGTTTTGTTTTTCCTAGAAGGGATGACTATGCATTTTTTGGCAGTTAGCTTCAGGCCATGACTTTGACACCAGGTGTCCATCTCAGTAAGACCCTTTTGGAGGATGTCCATGTCAGCCGGAGAGTCAGTTATGGCTCCCAGTTTGCAGTCATCGGTGAGCTTGGTTAGCCATAGTCCTCTTGTGTTTGCCTGTACTTCTGAGAAGTATATGCTGAACAGTAGGGGTCCCAGGACCAAGCTTTGCGGGACACCACTTGTGACTGGTTTAGAGTCCGTCCTGGAGCCCACTATTCTTAACATGTGAGTTCTGTCTGTAAGCCAGTTGCAACCCATCTCGTGACGTAGGGGTTTATGTTCAGGCTGGTGAGTTTTTCTGTAATACCCAAGTGGGTGATGGTGTTTTAAGCCTTGGTGAGGTTAAGGTAGGCTGTGTGAACAACCTTTCCCTTGTCTTTGGCCTTGGTGACTGTCTTGAAGAAGTCAACCAGGTTTAGTAGGCATTATCTGCCCTTAGCAAAGCTGAACTGGGTCAGGTCAAGTGTTTGGAGGTTCCCAATGTCTTTGTTAATGAGTTCCATGATGATGCGCTCCATAGCCTTGCAGACCAGGCTAGTCAGGCTTATGGGGCGATAGTTACCAGGGTCAGTTGTGGTCCCGCCTTTGTGGAGAGGAATAACCATTGCTGTGCACCATTTTATGAGCATGTAGCCTGTGGAGAGGCTGAGGTTGAACAGCATGTTTAAGTGGGGGGTTAGTTAATTCTGTAGTTCATGCAAGATGCAGCTTGGGACACCATCTGGTCCCACTGACACTGTGTTTTTGGCTTTTGAAAGGGCTGTTTCCACCTGTGCATCTGTGATTTTTGGGACACTACACTTTTCCGGTATTGTTCTGGGCCCTTTTGGAGATGAGAGGCTAGTGAAGTTTGCACTGAATCTATCTGCCAGGATGTTGGCAATATCAGTAGGTTCAGTATATTTTGTGCTATTTTGCACTGGTTCAATGCATATCTGTGAGTTGTCACTTACATTCTTAACATAGCTAAAGAAGGCTTTGTGGTTATCTTTTAAATCCTTGGCTATTTTTCTTTCGAAATTAGCCTTTGATGATTTCATGAGGGACCTTAGTTTCTTACTGATACTGATCAGGGATGTCTTTCCTTCTTGGGATTTGCTTTTTTTCTGAACTAGTTTCCTCCTTCTATTGTATAGCCTGTTCCTCCTTCTATTGTATAGCCTGTACTGCTCAATGCTAGGAGCCTAAACAAAAAACTCTACTCCTTGAAAGCTGTTTTTACCCTAGAGAATGCTGATGTTTGTGTGGTCTCAGAGACGTAATTTAAAGCAGCAGACAGCACACCAACAGTGCAGGGTTATAATGCTTCCACACATTTCGACCAGCTACTTCACAGGCAGGGACTAAAGGTGGAGGTATCCCTATTTGCATCAAAAATAAATATACTTCAAGGCTGGTCAAACAAGATAATGCACTTGAGCTGCTCCATGTTCAAATCACCATAGGGAAAATCCAATACCACTTCCTTGCAAGCTATAGGTCCCCCTCTATGACCCGGGAAACCCATACCATGTATTTAAGCTTAGAAACACTAACTATCCAACCCAATACCATATTCATGGGTGACTTTAATTACCCAACTATTAACTGCAAATCCTATACAACATCAAACATACATGCACAGAGATTCCTGGATTTTTGTAAACACAAACTCCCTTGACCAGATAATCAATACACCAAGTAGGGGTGCAACCATACTGGATCTGGTCCCCACTAATATGGGAGAGTGCTGCACAGTCCCTACTGTAATGCCTTCCCTGGTAAGGTCAGACCACAAAATGGTCTCCCTTGAAGTCAAAATAAAACCTGGACCCTAGCTAAACTGGGAATATTCAGAAACTATTCTAAGGTTAACCTCCTGCTATTAAGTGAGAACCTGGAAGAATTTCAAGCCCCTATAAACCCTGGGAACACTTCTGCCTATGCAGAACTGTTCACAGAAACCCTGTACAAGCATGTTAATAGCTGTATAGAGGCAGCTATACCCACCAGGAAGAAGTGCAGAACTAACTCAAAAAACAAGCCACCCTGGTGGACTTACAAAATTGATTGGATGTATAACAGGAGGAAGAAAATCTTGGCAAAAATTAGGAAATGCAGCACTGAGCAGGATAAAAGCACTCTCATTAAACTAAACAAACAACTCAAAGGACAAATAAAGTCTACCAAAGACAAATTTGAGGTATGTTTGGCCTCCCAGGCCAAGAACAACCACAAAGCATTCTTTAGCTATATCTGCAACCTCAAAGGGCAGTTGTGTGCAGAGCTCATTGTAAATGGACCCACCTATATGGAGCCAAAATATATAGCAAACCTCCTGGCTGATAAATTCAGCTCCAACTTTATCCCCCCCCTAACTGTCCCTCAGGAAATATCATCAAATATAGCTCCCCCTGCTATCACTAGGGAACAGGTCCTTAATACTCTCTCTAAGACCAAGAACACAGCATCAATGGGCCTAGACAATATACCAGGATGCCTTCTAAATAGCATGAAACATGACCTATCAAGGCTCCTGGAATTATTATTTAACTGTTGCCTCCAAACTGGCTTTGTGTCTCATGAATGGAGAAAGGCAACAGTCATCCCATTGCACAAAGGTGGGCCATGTACAGACCCTGGAAACTACAGACCCATAACACTCACTAGTCTTATATTTTAAGCCATGGAAAGAATTATCATGGAGATGATCAATAGAGGTATAGTAAACCTCCAGACACTGGACCCAACCCAGTTTGGTTTCGCAAAGGACATATCATGTCTATTCAGCCTGGAGGACTTCTTTGAGAAGGTCACCAAAGCAATGGATGAGGGCAAAATCGTTCACATTGCCTACCTTGACCTGGCCAAGGCATTTGACACAATACCCCACTCAGGCATTGTTGACAAACTCAAGAGGTTAGATACAAACCCTTATGTCACCTTATGGCTAGCCAACTGGCTCACAGACCTGAACCAGGAAGTTAGAATTGGGGATTCCACCTATACAAAGAGGCCAGTCACAAGTGGAGACCCTCAGGGATCAGTCCTTGGACCACTCCTTTTTGGCATTTACTTCTCAGAAGTCAAGGCCAATGGGGGCGTGGCCAAGGATAAACACAGGATAGCAGCAGATTTCTTCAGCTCCACCAATTTCATTACACTGACAGGAATTAATTACTTAAAAAATTAATTTTTGAAGTAATTTTCTTTCTAAATATGTTTGTTTTATATAGTTCTTGAACTATATCTAAAAAAGAAAGGAAATTTTAAAAATATTCCTGTCAGAAATCACTTTGGAAGTTTTCCTGTCAGTTTATCAGTCTGAAATGAGTTCCAGTAAGACAAATTCTCAAGACTCCAGCATCAAGAAAGAACTTCAGTCTCTGATAACTATAATCCAGCAACTTACTGCTAAGATGGATAAAATGGATACTAAAATAGATACCTTCATAGAAAAAACTGCAAAACAAATAGACTTGTTACATATAGACCTGCAACAACAGAAGATCCAGATGACAGGCATAGAAGAAGCTGTGAATGACATGGAAAATAGAATCCAAGAAGAGGAAATCAACATTGAGTTTCTGCTGAAACAAAATACACATTTACAAACAAAGCTGGATGACCTGGAAAATAGATCTAGGCACAATAACATTAGGATTTTTGGACTGCCAGAAAATATTGAAGGTAACAATATTACTTCTTTTTTACAACATGGCTCCCTAAAACTTTAGACTTACCAGAAGCATTCTCTTTTGGTATCGAAAGAGCACATAGATCTATAGCTAATACTAACTCTAACAAAAACTATCCTAGATCAGTTATAGTTAGATTTCTATAATCTTTTGATAAAGAGATGGTTCTTAAATCTGCTTGGGCTAAAGCTCCTGTTAAGATTAATGAGACAACTGTGCGTTTTGACAATGACTATTCTTCCTTGGTAATAGCTAAAAGAAAAGTTTTTCTGCCACTAATAAGGGAGCTTAAAAAAGCACAGTTTAAAACATACCTTCTGTTTCCTGCCAAGCTAAAAATCTTCCTTCCTGATGGTCCTAAAATTTTTGATGACTTAGACTCTGCTTTACTGTTTATCAAAAAAATAAGATTTTGGATAAAATAGAGGAAATGGAATGGGCTAGTCCTTCATTAAAGAGACTGGCAACTGAAACTTCGTGGAAGACTTCAGCGAAGAAGAAGAGACTAAAAAACAAATGATTTGTTCTATGTTTTTTTTTCTTTTTTCTCTCATCATTTTACTTCATTATTAATCTTTTTAAATATAGTTCCTGCATTTCCAGAAAGCCACAAATATTCTGAAAAAAGATTTAATCAAAGTTATTCCCTGTGTGCAAAGAAATGTTTTGTTTCATAACCAGTCAAAATAGCTGAGGAACTAATAACAAGCTATTATTCAATTTGTTTCTCTTTCTGAAAAAGAGAAGTAAGGTCAGTAATTTGATACATTTTTTCTCTTTTTTCTCCTTTTCTTCTTTTCTTTGTTTAAACAATGACATTCTATTTAGATTATGTAGTGGGTAAAGGGTGGGGAGGGCAGGAGAGAAGAGTAATGAAAATATGATTAATAGAATAATAACATATTTATTCCTTGTAAAAGTTTATATGTTCTTCAAATGCTATTCCTAATTATACTTTCTTGATTATACTGCTTATGCTTGTTTGTAAATAATCTGTCATGCTTTAACTAATAATAATTAGAACTAAATAATAGTAAATAATATGTTTTATTTTTAACTCTATTAATATAAACAGTAAGTAATATTCCATTGTATATACTTCTTATAGCTTTCTCTTACATTTTTTTTATTTCTGCTTTACACTCTTTTATTTTCTACTCTCTTTTTCTTTTCTTTATTCTTTCTATTTATTTTTTTTTCATATTAATATATAGAAATGCTTTTGATCATATAGACACAGTAAATAATAAGATTTGCATAAAAATTGAGTTGGGACAAAAATATTGAGTTTTATTACTTATTAATAACTTTGGGCTTAATTTCACTTACATAGAGGCTGTAATAACCTGTAAAATACATTGCGAAGGTTTTGTTATGTTTAGATGCATTTACACTGCTAAATGAATGTTTGTCACTAGTTTTTAACAAGTTTCCTGCCAAAATGTTAAGGGAGACAATCTGGGATATGGGCTACCTCATGAACAGTGTCCTTGAGTTGTTTTAAAAGCTTCAACTCTCAGAATTATCACAGAGAAGCTGAAAGCAGTCAATTTGATCTTTGACCCAGATATCACACTGACACATCACAGATTCAGGAAGAACACTCTACCAGGAAGTAGAACTGATGCAGATGCGACTATGTGAAGAAAAATGAACTCTTTAACATTTAAATGTGAGTTATTTTATATAATTACTTAAATATCTATGTTATAATTCATAAAATATGTCAGTTATAATGATTTTAAATGATGCAGTTTCTTGTAGTAAGTAAATGTCTTATTTTAGAAGGCATAGAAAATGAAACATTTATTCAAGTGTTTTTGAAAATCTGCTTGACTGCAGCATACTAATCTGTGTTAAAAACTTATGTTCCAAACATATACATTACTATAACTCATTTAATTCATCTGATTGACAAGCATAAATAACTTTATAACTCTATTCTGGAAGAAATTGTCATGTGATATATTTTAAAGCAGTAGTATAGACATACAAAATACAGATGGCTTTTTACAATAATGCAAGTGTTTCTGAGAATGTGCATAACTATGCAGTATGATTTATAACAATTTCTATAAATATAATATTTTATTCTATTGACAATAATGAGTATGAGTAAAATGCTCATATACAAGCAATTCAAGGTTTTTGAAGCTGTTGACTGCATTTACATGACAGAAAATAGATGCATCTTAATATATGTAATGTCTGAACCATATTAGCCAATGTTTTGATTTAAATGAATGTTAGAACTTATTTTTACATACTTTGAATAAATTAACATGTAAATATGCCTTCTTTTTTTTTTTTTTCTCTCTTTCTTTCACTCTCTCTCCCTCTTTCATGTCTTTTATTTCTCTCTCCTCTTGGTTCCTAATATCAAGATTATTTGAATGCTATTTGAATACAAGTGTATTATATTACATAGATGTATATAGTAGTATGAATAGTTTTAAAAAAAAGTTTATTTTAGTTTATATGATGCTGTTTTATCAAATGTGTAGTCTTGTCTTGCTAGATAATTGAATTGAAAGCTGTTAATTTAAGTTAAATATAACCAGTATTAAATTGATAAGGTGGTAGCTGAGGTACTGCTGCTTAGGGTAGGGGGTTAACTTGAGTGGTAAATACTACTCTAAGTTGGAGTTTTTAACTCCAGACTGGATGCAAGGTTTAATCCTTACATTATTTTCACTTGTTCATTGTTATATGTATATAGTTTTGACATCCACAATATATTTTGTACACTCATTGTCACTACAAACAAAATTGAATCCTATACAAAATCCCATAAGAGATTCAATAAATACAGCTATATTTAAAGGTACACCTAAAGGAGGAGATGTAACATTACTTATGTTGTTATTTGTTATTTTGATCATAAGATTCTTAAGTTTTAAAAATGCCAAATGACATCTTTAAAAGGAATTTCTTTAAACATTAATGGATTGAATAATCCGTGTAAAAGGGCAAGCCTAATAAGATACATTAATTTACATAAGGCCAACTTAGTCTTCCTGCAAGAAACCCATCTCTTGAAAAAATATATTGATAAACTAGCCACAAACAAATATACAGTATTGGTTAGTTCAGAGCACACTCAGAAAAAAGAGGAGTGGCTATTTTATGGAATAAAAGTATGCCCATTCCTAAAACCATTAAGTCTTATCAGGATGACAAAGGAATGTTTTGTATGGTTACAATACAAATTAATGGGAAGACTTACACTTTAATTAATGTATGTTGGATACCTGGAATTGGTATTAATACAGTGAAACATCATCTTGATAAGATCATATCATTCTCTATAGGAGATATTATTTTAGCTGGTGACTTTAATTGTATACTACATGAAAGTGATACTACCACTATAGGAAAAAGAAGAATTACATCAAATGCAAAACATTTAAATGATTTTGCTAATTCTTATCATTTGAATGATATTAATAATCAGATAGATTCAAAATCATTACCATACACCTTTTTTTCCTAACAGATACAAAACTTATTCAAAAATAGATAGGGTCTTAATTTCTAACCAGATGGTAACAGATTTAATTAATTCCAAAATCATTTCATGTCCTATATCTGATCATAATTCAATTGTTTTTGAATTCATGATAAAAATACTCATAATGTTCAGATCAAAGGATACCAGCATACTTAACTCAACTAAAAGACTATAAAGAATATATACTTTCAGAAGTAAAACATTTTTAGACATAAATAATACTCCTGAAGTCTCCATTGTCTATGTTTGGGATGCCTTAAAATCATATCTATATGGACAAAGTATCAGATGGTATAATAATAAAAGGAAATCTTGGGATAAGGAATTGTTAGATATTCAAAGTAAATTAGACTCTTATGAACATAATAATAAAGAAAATATTATGGACAAGAAAGTTATTGAAGAAATAAACAAACTAAATGAGAAATACAAAGAAATTTTAACTCATAAAGTTAAAATAACTTTAGAGAAATACACGTTTTTGTCTTATTCAATAAGCCCCAAATACTTACATAGACTTAAAAATAAAACAAAAGGTTGAATAAACAAAACCATATCAAAGAAATCTTTTCTCTAAGGAAAAGAAGAATGTTTCTAGTATACCAGAAATACTAGATGAATTTAGAAATCACTTTCACAAAATTAACCATAATAACATTAACATGGAACCTAAAGATAAAATAAAGGAGTTTATAACCACAAACATGAATAAAAAGCTTAATAAACAACAGATTAAACTATTGGACAAAAGTATTTCATATACAGAGGTTATTACACAAATAAATAAGCTTAAATCAAACAAAGCACCGGGTAATGATGGTATTATACCAGAGATATATAAAATCCTTTCTAAAAGTACATATTCATTAATTCATAAGGTTTTTATTTTGGCCCAAACTGAGTTAATAACCCCCCCCATCTTGGCAATATACATTTATTTCGCCAATTTTAAAACCTAATAAAGATTCAACTAGATGTACTTCATATCGGCCCATCTCATTACTTAATGTTGATTATAAAATGTTTATGAGTATTTTTGCTGATAGATTGAAGACAATCATCCCCGGCATTATAGATATAGATCGGACAGGCTTCATTGTAAATAGAAATACTTTTGATAATATAAGAAGAACTTTAACATTAATTGATTTTGCAAATAGGAAAAAGAAAGATTTAACACTTATTAGTCTTGATATAAGTTCAGCATTTGATTCAGTAAGTTGGGACTATCTGTTTACCTTACTGAAGTGCATAAACTTCTCAGATGCATTTGTAAATCTAATTGAGCATTTATACAAAGGAACATTGGCTTATATTAAGGTAGGAACATATGTTTCACAAAAAATACCCATTTTTAAAGGTAAAAAACAAGGATGTCCACTTTCTCCACTATTATTCACTTTAGTAATGGAGCCTTGGGCTAATTTGATCAGAAAGAGTACTGACATAGAGGGTTTTGAAATAGATGAAAATACAACATCCAAAATTCAACTTTTTGCAGATGATGTTCTAATTACATCAGCAGGATCTAATTCTTCTATGCAGTCTCTATTTGATAAAATGATGAATTTTAAAAGTATTTCTGGTTTAATATTCAATGAAGGAAAAACTAAAATACTACCTATATATACACAAAAAATATTCTCATTAGTGATTTTACTAAATATGTACCCAATTCAGGTCAGATAACTTATTTAGGTATAATACTATCTAAAGATATTAAATGTATTATATATAATAATTATAATACCTGTTTTCTTAATATACAAAATCTTTTTAATACCTGGAATAATATGTTTTTTACTATGGAGGAGAGACTTACAATTATTAAAATGATAATATTCCCCAAGATTTTATACTTAATACAATCAATAATACTTCCACCTACAAAAATAATTATCAAGAAACTGAATACACTAATGTTAAATTTCCTATGGGCACCTAATAGACCTAGGATTGCATTAAAGAAACTTACTAATAGCTGGTCTCAAGAGGGTATTTCTTTTCCAGACTTTAATTTATATACTATCTCTTCTATTGTAAAAGTTATTACTTTATTAATACATCAGTCATATGTCATAAAATGGAAAGATTATTGGGAGCTAATTAGTATGCACTTCATGAAAATCTCATTAACACATAAAAATATGATTGTAAATAACTCCATGTTATGGTTACTAAAGGAATTTTGTACTTCACCTATTACACCTAAACATATGGTTTGTTACCCATTAAATATTATTATTAGCTATCTTAACTTTATATTCATGCACCCTAAGTATAGGGAATGGAATTTTATTATATTCCCTATAATGTATACTCAGGGTATGCTTTTGTCATCTACTTCTGAAGGAACTCATTTAGCTATAGATAATGATCTAAAGTACTGGTATCAGTTGATATCTGATAATAAAGTTAAAAATCTAGATTTCTTAAAACAAGAATTTGATCTAAGAGAAACTTGCTGGTTAGAGGTACAGACCTTTAGACAACATCTCATTAATAAAATAGATCTAATGTCTATAACAGTTAAAGAATCTATTCCAACACTGATTGATTATTTGATATTAAATTTACAACATAAAGTTTCTGATAAAGGTAAACTTTCATACATACATAAAATTATCAGACAAGAAACTTTTTACAGTGTAGATACATACTGAAATTATTTCACTTCTATTAATGGGGACCCACCAAATCAACAAGATAAACAATATATATTGGAATGTGCCTATAGAACTACGTCTTCCATTGTCTGGAGACTTTATACATGGAAATTTTTACATAGATCTTTTTATACACCTTTGATGATGAATAAAATAAATAATAAAGATAATCTATGTAAGAGATGCAATGTAGAAATTAATGCTGACTGGGCTCATATGTTTTATGACTGTATAAAATTGAAAGAATACTGGAAGTCAATTAATGAATTTTTGCAGGCTCTTTTTACAGATAATTTCATTATTTCTAAATCTCTTATATTATTCAACACACCTGCACCTCAAAGTGTTAAAAAGATTAAGCTTCCCTTGTTATGGTCTATTCTAGCAGTGGCTAGGAAAATAATAACCAGAAATTGGATTTCAGATACACCTCCTTCGTTCAATGAATTTAAAAATGTTATGAATATAGTGTGCCATATGGAAATAAACACAATTAGGTCAAGAACAACTAGAAAAACATCTTATTATATTGTATGGGATAATTTACAAAATTTGTTAAAAAAATCCTAATTTCAATAGCATGGTATTTTAGTTTAATTAATTGATCTGGTTGTAGTGGATGCCTTTGTAAATACCTTAGTTGTTTTGTTGAGTGTTATAGTCATATCTATTTTTAATTACTTGTATAAAATTGTTATGATATTTCTCTTGTATGTTAAAACAATAAACCTGTTTTGAAAAAAAAGAAGTCAAGGCCAATGTCAGTGGTCTCTGGCTGACCAAATTTGCAGATGATTGCAAATTATGAGCTGTCATTGAATCTCACACTGACACTAATATTCTCTAGGAGGGGCTAACACAGACAAACAACTGGTGTCAGAGTCATGGACTAAAACTAAATGCCAAGAAATGCATAATAGTATCCTATGGCAAGTCATCCATCCCTGGTAACTATCATATTGACAACACACCTCTTAGAGTTGACCCAGTAGTCAGGGACTTAGGGACACACATAGATTGTAATCTAGCCTTTGATCATCACACAGAGCTAATTGGAGGAGGGGCACTGACCAAAACTCTGATCTGAGATATATAACATTATGTATCCTGTTTTTTTTTTCTTATTTTTACTAGTTATTGATAATTCTAAGATATTTATAGCACTTTTACAGTCTGCTGCATACTTTTTACTTCACTGTGTAGCTAGAAACTAATCTGCATGTTTGTACTAAAATTGTCTGCCTCACAGGACCTGATAAAAAAGGTTTTTGCTGTCCCACTGTTTGTAAATCTTTCCTACTAGTTTCACTGTGTGTAAGGTATTAACTGGAAATTTTCTCCATTTGTTAAACATCTGTTCATTTGTTCTGATGTCCTGCCAAATCATATAACTGATTTTGTTTGCCACCCTCCCTCTCTGTTGGTGTTTTGTTCTTATACTTGGTGGCTTTGCAGTTGCCCGCCCCTAATGTAAATTTGATCTGAGAACATTTGAGAAGGTCAACCCACTTAGTTTTGTAACCTTGAATTATCTTTTCCTCCTCCTTTCTCCCTTTCCACTTTGCTAAAAAAAAAAAAAAAAAAAAAAAAAAAAAGTCCAGATACAGATTTGCTGTGTCCAGGGTGTTTTGTAAGCTTCTGAGCCCCAGAAGCCTTTCTGTGTTGGAGGGAAGCCTTCTAGCTTATCAGTTGGAGCGGTAAGCACTAGGTAGCCTATCTACATCAAGAGGTGTGATTTCTGGCCCAGAAATTGTAGTTTATTGGCTGTTTGGTCAGTTTTTCCATTTCTTTCAACTTTCTGATTTAAAAGCCCATGTTTGTGCTTGTTTCCCACCTTTCCTGTA
Organism: Protopterus annectens; assembly: GCF_019279795.1. Taxonomy (NCBI): domain Eukaryota; kingdom Metazoa; phylum Chordata; order Ceratodontiformes; family Protopteridae; genus Protopterus; species Protopterus annectens. The sequence continues at coordinate 1,229,631,138 of NC_056733.1, forward strand.
ACTAATCTAGTCCACATGCAGTTTGGTGTATCCAGGATTCTTTGTAAGCTTCTGAGCTCCCCCAAGCCTTTCTGTGTTGGAGGGAAGCCTTTTAGCTTATCAGTGGGGGCGGTAAGCACTAGGTAGCCTATTTACCACAAGAGGAGTGGTTTCTGGCCCAGAAATTGAAGTTTATTGGCAGTTTGGGCAGTGTTTACATCTCTTTCAACTTTCTGATTTAAATACCCTTATTTGCACTTATTTTCCACCTTTCCTGTAACTAGTCTAGTCCAGATACAGATGTGCTATATCCAGGACTGTTTATAAGCTTCTGAGTGGTGCCAAAGTCTTCTTTTCAAATTTTCCCTTAGATCTGCTAGTTCTCTCCTTTCCTGCACTTTTTCTAGCTTATTAGTCTAGCACTTTACCAGACTTCTTGTAGCAATTATTGTAGCATACAAACATGTTACCAGCACAACATGTTCTACAAGGAAACAGCTCCAGTACTTATTATTAATGGCCACCCCTTCTGGCATGACTAAAGGTCAGCTCCCTGTGCTTTCTCCTATTAACCTGGTGAGCGTAGGCATCCTGAGGCAATGTAGCAACTGCCTTATGTACACTGACAATCCTCTCATCTTACCTCCCCACACTCAGACTTCTGAGAGATGCACTTATATATCCAAATTGGAAGCCACGCACTCTCCAGCCAAGACTGGAATAGTTGGTCAAGAGGAGAAGGTCAACAATTACACAACACCACATGGAACACATAGTCCTTCAGAACACACACCAGCACTGCCTTCACATAAAAACACAAACCACACACCCACCTTTGCAGAGGCTCTCAATAAAAATCTACCTAAATAGCAGAGACCTCCAAAGCAGAAATGCACTTGACCACCACAACACAACACTAATCATGAGACACATAACTCTCCTAAACAGTGTGCCACTCAACCAAAGCTCCTTAGGCAAAGCAGCATGCCCAACACACTAGTCATAGGTGACTCGATAGTGAGGCACACTGATGTCCCACTCACTAGGCTGAGTAAGGAGAAAGTAACATTTAGCTGCCTGTCAGGCAGCAGGATCTGTCAAATAATGTATGCACTCATTTCTCTCAAAAACAGGTAAAATATGACTCTGTTATTGTACATGTGGGTGTGAATGATCTGAGACGTACCTCCCTGGACTACATGAAAAGAGACATGGAGGAACTCTCGGATTATGAAGACTAGGCGGGTATGGCCCTAGCCCTGAGCAGCATCCTATCATCACCCAGAATGATGTCACAGTACAAGCAGAAATTGATTGAGTTCAACAATTGGCTAAGTTTCTGGTGTCATTCTGAGAGGATCCAGTATCTGTCTGCCTGGGATGACATGATTGACAGACCTCAATGCTTTGCCAGAGATGGCCTGCATCTGTCACCCCTGGGCTTCTGGATACTGGCCAAGGCTCTTGCCACCCCTATAGTGCCCTTTTTAGGTGGTGTTCCAAAGACCAAATCACCACTGTAACAGCCACAAACATAAGCAATCTGAGGGTCATGCTGCTCAGCTCTAGAAGTCTAAATCTCAAAATGCACTCGCTTGAAGCACTTCTTAAAATGGAGAACATCGACATTTGTGCCATAACAGACACCTGGTTCAAGGCAGCAGAAAGCACCCCTGTACTACCAGGCTATAACTTATTCTACACCTTTTGGCCCCAGAACATGGACCAAAGCTCCAAAGGCGGTGATGTTTCCATACTCATAAAGGATGTGCACACCTCGAGATTGGTAGCCCAACATAACACATCTGAGATACTTCAGGTGCAGCTAACATTGGGTAAGACAATGATTCAGGTCATAGCCTGCTATAGGTCCCCAACCATGTCCCAAGACTCACACTCTATGTTCCAAAGCACCCTGGAGAAAATTAGAGCCCAACTTAACACTCTCATACTGGGCGACTTCAACTACCCCTCCATTAACTGAGAAAACTACAAATGTACCAGTACACTTGCCCAACATTTCCAGGAATTAATTAATTCCAATGCCCTGGACCAGCTTATTCTTACCCCCACTAGAGGTAGCAACATCCTTGACCTGGTCATTACTAACATGGGCAACTGTTGCAATACACCAATAGTCAACTCCTCCCTGGTTAGATCTGACCACAAACTAATCACCTTGGCAATTCACATCCCTCCCACAACTCCCACTCCCCACCCCTGGAAAGCTAACCACCATGAAAAACTTCTCCAAAGCTAACTTTGGGATCCAAAAAACAGAGGTGGCTAACTTCACGGCACCCATGCAAATGAAGAATAGTTGCATGACTGCCAAATCATACAGTAATGCACTGTATGAGCACGTACACAAATGCATGGATCTTGCCATACCCAATAGAACCAAAATGCTCTCCTCCAAAAAAGAAGCCAATCTGGTGGTCCTCTGCCATAAACATACTCTACAACAGAAGGAGGAAACTAATGTGGAGTAAGGTGAAGTCCCAACATTGGAAAAAACCCTTATCAACCTCAAAGAAAAGTTGAGATCCCTCATCAAATCCTCTAAAACTAGCTATGAAAACAGAATTGTAGCAGTTGGTAAAGACAACCACAAGGCCTTCATTAGTTATGCAAATAATCTCCATGGCAATACCCAGATTTGCTCTTAGCTACTACACAATGGCACCTCCTATACCAAGCCAACAGATATTGCCAATATATTGGCCGACCCCTACCCCCCCAAAGGAACAGTCACAATACCAGTAGATTGCCAGGCACCCAGTATTACTGCTGCATAGGTTAAAACAGCACTGCCCAATGCCAAGAATACAGCTTCTATGGGACCTGATAATATCCCTGGCTGTGTTCTACATGAATACAGAGTAAACTGGCACCTCACCTATGTGCCCTGTTCAATCACAGCCTCACCTCAGGCTTTGTACCTACTGAATAGCGCACTGTTGCAGTCATCCCTCTCCACAAAGGAGGAGTGAATACAAAGCCTGGGAACTATCGCCCCATTAGCCTGTTGATTCTAATATACAAAGCTATGGAACGCATCATCATGGACCGAATAAACAAGGATATAGGGACTCTCCAAACTCTGGATCCCACACTGTTTGGTTTTGTGAAGGGTAGATCATGCCTGCTCAAGTTGGTCAACCTCTTTGAGTCAGTCACCAGAGCTGTGGATGAAGGCAAAGTGGTTCATACAGCCTGCCTTGATCTGACCAAGGCCTTTGATACCATTCCCCATTCAGGAATCTTAGAAAAACTCACTAAACTAGGCACCAACCCCTGTATCACTATGTGGGTTGCAAACTGGCTCACAGGTAGAACCCACAGTCTGAAAGTAGCTGACTCCAAGACAGACTGCCAACCAGTCACAAGTGGAGTCCCACAGGGTTCAGTCCTGGGTCCTCTACTGTTTGGTATCTACTTCTCTAAAGTGCAGGCAAACACAAAGGGACTCTGGCTGACAAATTTCATAGACAATTGCAAGTTGGGAGTTATTAAGTCTCCAAGTGATGTTGACATCCTACGGAAAGGCCTCACTGAGACCAACAACTGGTGTCAGAGCCATGGCCTTAAGCTCAATGCCAAAAAATGTGTTGTCATCCTGACATTGATGGTAGTCCAATGAACACAGAAGAGATTTGGGAACACAGGTTGACAGCAACCTCTCTTTTGACCACCACATTGCCACTGTGGTCAGAAAGTCCTATGTGACACATCTCATTAGAAAGGGTTTTGCATCCAGGATGAAGGACGTCATTGTCTCTCTTTACTCTTCCCTCATTAAGCCAGTCATTGAGTATAATGCCCCATTTGGCATGTACCTCACTAAACACCTGCAACAACTGGAGATGCTGCAAACAAACCTCACAAAGAGGATCCTAGGCCTTAAACATTTGTCCTATATAGACAGACTCAAAAAACTCCAACTATTCTCTTTCTCATATCGCCTACTTAGAGGCAATCTTGGCTTGACTTACAAAGCCATGTCTGACCCAGTTCTGTTAGAAATGCTACATCTTAAGAAATCCCAATCCCTCCACACAACATGATCCAGAGACCTCACCCTCATTACCACAATCAACAGAACATGCTGGAGGGACAGGTTCATAACCCAGAGAGTGCCCATGCTATTGTACAGACTTCCCATAAATGTCAAGCAGAGCACCTCACTGGTCCTCTTCAAGAGAGATCTTGATGAGTGGATGGGAAATAGAAAATTCACCCCAGGGAGCACTCCAGTGGCTTTACTCAACAGTGGAATGGGAACTAAGGTTGGGTGGCAATATACCAGGGTAATCCTATGGGCTAGGCTTGTAAAGGCTCCAGGGCCATTAGCCTAGTACACACCAATGAACCTATGAACATGTCTACAGTGGTGAGGAAATCATTCTATCTTGCGCAACTTATAAACAAAGGTGTGGCATCTAAGACCTAGGATGTCATTGCTCCATTGTTTTCGGCATTCATCAGACCTATCATTGAGTACAATGTCCCCTTTGGTATGTATCTAACCAGGCATATCCAACAACTGGAATGTCCACAGAGGTTCCTCACTAAAAACATACAGGGCATAAGTAATATGTCCTGTGCAGACTGCCTCAAGACCCTATCCCTGTATTCTGCCTCCTACAGGCTTTTGAGGGGAGATCTATGCCTGGCATACAGGGCATTGTTAGACCCCACTCTGATGGAATCCTGCATATCCACAAAACAAACAGTACCAGAATTACCTGTTCTAAAGAATTAAACCTTGCCTGTGATATAAATAGGACCTGCTGGAGAGATAGGTATGTATCCCAAAGACTTCACCATGTATGGAACAGGCTCCCCATCTATGTAAACAGAGTCCCTTCCTAAACCAATTCAAGTGCAACTTGGACAACTGGATGGGAAAATGGAAATTCGTCCCTGGTTTGGCACCTATGTCTCGGATGCAAACAGGTAACTTGTAAATGGTTCATCTCCCAGGCCCATGCTTACACTTATCTAGGGTATCAGAACTCATTAGAGATTTGGGATGCATGGCTAGGCTTAAAAAAGCCCTTGTGGTTGTTAGCCTAGCAATCACCTTTGAACCTATGAACCAGCCTCATCAAGACACTTACCTAATATATGGGATTCCATTATCCCCACTTCTGCACCTCCACATTGTTCCTATAGCTAAGTCCACAACAAACATGGATATGAGGAAACTGCCTACTTATTCCCACTGCAGAAACAGGTGCTGGATGCCTTTGATCTGGAAATGACAATTTTAGTACTCCTGGTCAGCAACTTATCTAGAGAGAAGCATTCCCATCACCCTTTCTTCATGCTGCCCCCCTTATCCTGGTCACATACGATCCTTTTAAACAGTATCACTAGGAAATAACTTTTCCAACAGGGTCTATACCCATTTCATATAAAAGCTATATAGTGTAATGCTGAGTTATACAAACCAGTTATTTCTTGTCAGAATTGCCTTTCTCATCAAACAGAAAAAAGTCAAAATTGCTTAGGCACCACATCCAGAAATAAGCAGGTATTATGCTTGCTCTGTCCTAAACAGCAGTGCTTTCCTCCATCTACTTTTCCTTATTTTTAAGTCTATGTGCCTAACTTAATATCTTATTACTTTTTAAAATGTATTTTTTGTGTCTGAATTCTGTTTTGTTTTTGGTACTTTCCCTTACTACTTTGTCTTGTTAGCAGGCCTTTCTCCCTGCATTTCCTCTGGAATTATGTTCTCCTTTCAGCATTCATTAAAACAGATGTCCCTTTATCTACACACCCTATTCCTAATCCGCCATACCCCAAATTCTACCTATCAATACCTATCTCCCTATTAAATATATCACTACTAACAAGACCAACAGAAAAAGTCTCTAATCTTCTTTATATCCTTCTCATAGTCCTATCACTTGTTACTGCCTTAAAAAATGAGCAATACAACTGCCACACATTTCAGACTTTTCATACATTTCTGCTTCTATATCCCTCTAGCAGCAGATGAAAAATCTCCTCATTATCATTATCATATATTTCTAATAAAATAATTTCATCCTGTAAATTGCCTGTTAGTCACCATTTCATTCATGGCTTCCTTCTACATCCTCACAGGTAAGTAGTAGGTCTTGTGGGCCATTTTAAGTCTAGTCCTTCAAATGTGAGAATCAAACCCTGTACCTTGTGTCTAAGAGGTAAACACATTAAGTATTACACAAACCCCCAATCCCATACCTTTCTTTTCAATAGAATATCTTACAAATAAACATTTACCCCAAGATTTTTTTGTAGAGATTAACTGTACACTCCCAATTTTATGGTTTATAAATATATATATATATATATATATATATATATATATATATATATATATAGCTATATATATATATATATATATATATATATATATATATATGGCTACCATGATGATCCCACCCTTTTGTGGTAACATATGTATATATTCAGACCTGCCACACCAAACACACCTTATTAAAATTATAGTAATGATTAAGACTGATTATGAGTGGCATACCCAAGGCAAAGGTCTTGAGGTCTCTGTTGTTTGGAATATACTTTTCTGAGGCACAGGCCAATCCAATGGGCTATGGCTAACCAAGTTTGCAAATGACTACAAGCTGGCTGCTGTCATCAATTCCCCTAGTGATGTGGACATCCTCCAAGAGAGTCTCACCCAGACAAAATGACTGGTGCCAGAAACATGCCCCAGAAGCCAGTCTAAGAGTAAGATGGCAGCATGCCATGCATAATAATGAGGATGCGCTACCTCGACTCTAAAACTAACATGGAGCATGGATGAGTGTGGGGGGTGTGTCAGACTGCCGATCAGTCCAAAAATCCATGCCCCTGCAAGTTTGAAACTCGGGAAATGTCTAGTTACATGAGCGAGTCTGCTCACATGTGCACATTCTAACACTAAACTCCCCCATATAGTAAACCCTGTACAAATATAAAAAGTAAAAGGAAATGTTCTTTTTTTTTCATTTACGATATAGCTGCCCATATTTGCGCATGTTTGCATGGGTTTGCCCATTGCTTAGCTACAGTTAGCAGTTTAGTCACAGAAGAGGATAATAAGAAAAATATATGCAAATTAAGCAAAATAGCGATAGTGTAGTGGTTAGAGCCTTCGCACAAAGAGGAGGCATTCCCGGTTTGAGTCCCACCACTACACTTTTCATTTTCTGCTGGAAATCTGTATACAAAAATATTTCCTGACATGTATTATTTAAAGTTTTGTAAAAAGCATTGGAATATTATATGTAGTAGTGAACTAATTATATATATATATATATATATATATATATATATATGAAGGTGAAATGGTTATGCATACTGATGCATGAGTAACTTATTTTAAGTAATGTAAAGCACTGCTAAGCATATTTTACCAGTATTGAGCATATTTATATTTAATTGCTCGTAGCTGAGCACTGCGTTAACTAGCGCAATGTCTTTGCGCGGAGCTGCGCATCGCGCAAACTAGTTCAAATAGAACATGTTTGCGCATAGCTGCGCACCGCGCTAACCAGCGCAACGTCGGGCAATGTCAGGCAATGTCAAGCAATGCTGAGCAAAGTCGGGCAAAACTGAGCAAAGTTGGCTACACACGGCCACACCTCCTTTACTGTACCTTAACCATTCAGGTCTGACCAGTAGGAAAATAAAAAATAGTGACAGGACTCGAACTTGGGATACTGTGCAATATAGTCCCAGTACATAACCATTAAGCCATGACAGCATTTCATAACCATGCACTTTCAACAGACACATATCTATCAAAGGAATATTAAACATTGCCAACATCAGCTAATCAGGTATGCCTACAGCTGAGTTTTTTCAAAACTGGCCAATCACAAATAAGTGCAGGAAATGAGGCATATTTAAGATCCACAGGCGGGGATACTTGCCATAACTGGCTGTAGCTCCCTTCTGCAGTCAGCATGGGCAGTGTTGGAGAAGGCATTCGATTTTGAGCGCAACGTTGGGGCATTGAGGAGACCAAAGTAATCGTTTGGCTCCTTGTCCACAATCATGAGGAAAGACTCCTGTGGGGCCAGTACTAGTGCACCCAATACAAAATGGTGTCCTGGAACTGTCTAGCTCATGATCTCACCAGTGCCACTGGCATTCCTCACACTGGTGAGCAGGTCACGCACCATTACTCTGACATGAAGCGACGTAAGGAGGATCAACTGGACCAGTGGATCCAGGAGGCCCATGGGATGGCAAATGCCCCAGTACTGAGTAAGTAGCTATTGTATTAAGTATTTAAGAATTGCTATTCTTGTCTATACTGTGGATAGGTATGTCTCATTATCACTGCATTTACTTCACAGCTGCAGGTGTCCGGGCTATGAATCATCAAGCCCATGAAGATAGGCTGCAAAGGCTGCATCACCAGGCAGGTTAGTAATTATTCTGCATGTACTGTTATATAAAATGAATGAGAGAGCCTTCATAAAAGTGTTTTAACACAATAAATAAAGGTGTAATAAATCTTTAATAAAGGTATAATTCCTGGAGTGCGTCTGTGTGATTTTCTTTGATATGTTGTTTTACTGTTGCATTTTAGAAATAGTACTGTTGTATTAAGCAGTGTTAGTTAACCCACACTTGGGTAGGCCCATATAAAGTGGATGAAGGGAGTGCCAGTAGCTTTTATGCATATTTACAGCCCTTAACTGTTAGTTCATGCCCAGCATGTACAGGTTAATCTGGCACATGAGTAGCTTGGTATTGTGTTCCCCAGAAATGTCAGTGTGCTGCCAGAAATATAGGGAGCTGTTAACATATAACTGATAATTTCACCTGAACATATCTAGATAATTATATGAAAGTAGAGCTGTCAGTGTACCATTTCAGCAGTAGTTGAGCAACTCTTAAAGTATGTAGCAGTAACATCTGCATCCTGGACAGTTTGTATGTCAGATACAGCTCATGTATATAATGATCTAGCAAAATCCAATTGCACAATAGAAGGACATTGGGTAGTGTAATAAAACATGTAAGGGACATATAACTGCAGTTAATAGGAATGTAGTGTAAACTAGAAGGATACATAAGTTGTTAATTGAGCTATATTTTCCACCCTACTGTATGTGCATAAAAAATGCAATTCCACACCTCAATAGGTATCTCTAATCTCAAAACATTTGCTGGGACATATGTCCTATTGGTTTATAAATATTTGCATTCATTTCTATGCATGTGCTCTGTTCAAATACCACAATATTGGTGGCCTGTTGCCATCAATTAAACCTGCATGCTGTTGTAATGTCCACTATTGTTCTATATATGCATGTGTTATGCTTGCTTTTCAACTGTTGATACTCTGGTGTGTTGGGTTAATGGGAATACTTCTGCATGCTGTTATAACTAACTGAGAATGCTGTTGACTGTTACTAACCCATATCTTTATTAAATTCTCCAAAACACAGTTCGAATGAGAAGGCCGGTCCCAGCGAACCCACCTGTTCCACCACAGCTGGCCATGGCACCTGGCACCAGCAGGTCTGGTGCCCAGCCTGGGACCTCCTCCTTCATTGGCCTTATGACAACTTCGGGTGTAAGCGCTGCAGGGGACGGGACTCGGCCCCCCGTGCAAGCGCGGGTGGAAGAGGGCCACCTATCACCCTTCGAACAGTCCGGGTTGTGGTGCATAGAGAGCTTGAGCGTTCTGTTGCAGAACCTCTACGCCAGCTTAAGGCACAAGTAGCGCAACTCCTCAGTTCCACTGTTGCCATCTGTGGGCTCATGGGCTTGCGATTTCCAAACATCCCTCCCCATCAATGATGTTCACCCACAACATGTGTCATATTCCGCCGCTGTATGCATCTTGATTGTCTTGTCTTTTTACCTCCCCAAACTACCTCCCCAAATATACCTACTTCCTCTACCCCACTTTTCACTCTCACCTGAAAAAAAAAAAAAGGGCAATCTGCTCCCAAAAAAAAAATTACGCCCCATACATAGCTTCCCATTTTGCACACATGTCACCTGGATACATAAAATGTAATTTAATTGGCATTACAACATACTTTGTTGTCCTCACCCCTCTCTCAGGGGTTGAAGGTTTCATATTTACCTCCAAATTTATTCCATATGCACAGTTGTTGCTGTGAAAGGAATGGACAGCTATGGACCTTCCTTACACCCGTCATGCACATCCCAAGCTATTTTCCCTGCTGTCTTTCTCTCTTTGTGCCCCTTTTTCACCACTTTCCTATCTCTCCATTTTTCTTTTCTTTCAAAGAAATGAGAGCGGCTGTTAGCGGGAATAAGCACTATTAAGCAGTAGTTAGCGGGTTTGCATGAGTGTGCGCTTGTTTGCGCTTAGCTAAGCATTGCTAAGCATCGTGTAAACCAACGCAAACCCACTTACAACTGCTTAAAAGTGCCTTAGTCACTCTGTATGTGAGGGCCCTTGTTCTGCTCAGCAGCAAAAAAAGCACCTCGATCAGTTTCGAACCCGGGACCTTGTACACACTACACTGCATGAAGTACCACTAAGCCACGGTAGATATACACTAAAGTTGGCACTGAAATAAATATATCATGCATCAGAATGAGTGAATGTAAAGGAAAATAGGAATGCCATACCACACAACTTGTTTTTGTGGATCTTTACCAACAGTTGTTGTGGAATTACATTACATGACTGTGATAAGAGAAGCAGCCATTCTAGCAGGAAATAATGTTACACCATCACTTTACAACCTCCACACAGTATCACAGCAGGACAAACACTGGCATATCTGTTTAGGGCAGAGGCCATACCTCCCAACTGTCCCTAATTTTCAGGGATGTCCCTGATTTTAAAACAAAATTTAGCTCTGTCCCTCTGAATCCCTCCAAAGACTACTGACTTTGGCCAGAAAGGTGGTGAATTACACGTAATGAGTAATGACAATAATTAAGAGATAGACACTTCTTTTACTTCAGAAAAGGTGTATTAATCCATATGCTCTGGTTCTCTCAAAGTCTCAACTTAATGGCACTAATATTTTAAAGGTGTCCCTGACTTTTTCTCTACTTATCCCTGAATCTGTTCAAATATGTACCTGACTGAGAGGTCTGGCAGAGGCAGAAACACAGAGGCATAGCAGCCTTTCTGCTGTTACACACTGTGCAAATAGCTTTGAAAGGAGTTCCGGAAGCATACCCTTATGTAGGAATACAACACTGAAATACAAATGGATGTAGCCATGTACTGGTAGTAACCAACTGTAACAATGCCATTGCTCTATTGCTGAAAAGACCTGTGTGGTGCACAGACAAAAAATAACAGGCTATTCTCTGGCTACCATGTGGATAGGTCCACAGTTGGGAGTTACGCAGACAGACTACTTGCCTTGATAAACTAACATTTACACAGCAACCCTGTAAGTCCAGCAAGATAAAATTCACACAATACTACTTACGCTCTCTGTACTTCTGCACCCCTACCCAAATGTAGAATATACCTGTGTGTGCAGGGTCTACCAAGGATGTAGGTAAGCATACTCACAGTACTGAAATGTGTCCAGTTTTCTTGAGCAGCTTGTGCTAATGTCAACGCTAAAAACGCACAAACTGTTTAGAACTGAGAAAATGAATATTCACAGTATAGCAGTTCACAAACAATTCTGGTGCCAAAGGAATACATCTCAATAACTAGCTTTGTATGCCAGTTAATTGTAAAAGTTGAAAAGAAAGTACATCCTCCCATGTATTTTGGGTTAGCATTTTGGGGGGTGAGTACATTTCTTCACTGACAAGTGTGTACTGGAAGCAGCAACGTTTAGGTCTGAGTACAAAATGTAAATCTCTGGCTACACCCCTGGCTTCTGATATAAGAACTATACCAAACTTATGTCTTAAACAATGATGTCCACAGCAAACAAGGATGATCTCCATCTTGGAAAGCTGAAAGGTCCACGCCTACCTGAGTTAGCAATTTATAGTACTTGGTTGCTATGACAGTGATTACTGCAATTACTACACAGCAGGCTGCATGCAACTAGCAAATAGTGGCCACTAACTGGTGCAGAGGCCATCACATGCTCATGTGCAAATACCTACAAATGTCGGCTGCAATCGCTGCCAACAAACTCAATCACTCTATTGCAGAGACTGACAGAGAGAGAGAGACAGAGAGACAGAGAAAAGGAAAAAGAAAAAGAAATAATACCAAGTCATACAAAGGAAAGGTATGTGACACATATGTATTTACTGGCATGTAGTAGATGTTTTTGAAGAGTAGTCTACATAATGTGAAACATTCATATGTGGCAGCAGTACTTCTTTCCGCACAGATGTTCTGCTTAACTACTGCTATGGATAATACTGTGTGTACCTGTGGGCAGTAGGGCATATCTGTGAAATGTGTAGCTCAGCATTAAATGTCAAAGATCTGATCCATGTTATCTGTGTTCTGTACAGTAGTGTGCCCAATTGCTGTTGGGGGGATTAGCGCTGCCATTATAGAAACATGGGTGTGACAGAGCAACACATGCATGATAGTCATATTAAAGTGTAGTTTAACATTGGCAACTGCTGTAGCAGTCCGTTATGCTTATCTATCATTTGTAGCTATATATACCCCCTCTAATGTTGGTGTGTGTTTACATGTGGCACCTGTTTGTGTTGCAGCAAGGCCCAGCAGTTCAGCTGTGATGTCCAGGGACTTACAACAGTATGGAACTTGTGTGTGTATGCCACACAAATACGGAGAAATATATATGTGTCATATATATTCACATCTGTATATGTGCGAAGAGCAGGGGACATATTGCAACTGTTTGTGAAGGGTGGAGATATATATGTTGGTGAAGGTTATTATGTGCATATTTGTATGTAGGTTTTAGTGTGTGACAAACAAGACAGCTTACAGTGCTGGTATATGACATGTGGTGGTTAAACAGTGTGGGCGGTTTGTTCAGTTTGCAATGTTGAAGCCAGTGAGGCCTGCTAATGCTACCTGGGCTGTGAACACTTTCAATGCATTTCTCACAAGACTGTGCGATATAATTACATTACTGTACACCTCACATCCTTTGCATAATTAATATTCCCACCATGAAAGGTGAAATGTATATGTGTCTACATATATTTGTATATGTACACCAATGGATGTGTATATGTATATATACATACATATAAATTTATATATATATATATATATATATATATATATATATATATATATATATATATATATATATATATATATATATATATATATATATTTATATCTATATATATATATATATAGAGAGAGAGAGAGAGAGAGAGAGAGTCATATATACTCATACACACCTACATCTACTTGTTGCAATAGATTCTCTGTACTGTTGATTGACTCTGATGGTAAATGTGTTTGTGAATACGTCAAAGACATATATTTGTGGGATAGTTTAGTGGGAAACTGTTTATGTCATGGTATTATGGGTCCTTGCTTTGATCCCAGCAAAAGCTGTGTATTCTATTGCTAGGCAGAAAAAGTGCTATGGCATACAGTGTGGTTAAGTCCCTTGGTTTTAACTGGGATGTGTCAGTGGAGGCTAAAGCACTACATCTATGATTATTGATTGGTACTGATAGGTTCATAGGTTCATAGGTTCATACTGGGCTATCTGCCCAAGGGCATTTACAAGCCTAGCCCATAGTTTTGTGGCTTACGCCACCCCTTTAGTTTGGAGAAACTATGCCCATTATTTTGCTGTGCCTCTATCGAGCAGTGACACTGAGGTAACCCCTGGGGTGTATCTGCGATCTCCCATCCATTGGTCAAGATTCCTCTTGAACAAGGCCAGCGAGGTGCTCTGCCTCACATAAACCGGGATTTTGTTCCACAGCATAGGAGTCTTTGGGTGATGAATCTATCCCTCCAGCACGTCCTATTAATAACCGTGTCGAGGTTTAAGTCTCCCGCCCTTGTGGCTTTGAGGGATCTAGATTTTTGAGATGAAGCATGTTCATCAAATCTGGGTTTGACATGGCCTTGCATGTCAGGCACAGGTCACCTCTGAGCAAGCGGTAAGCAACTGAATATAACTGGAGTTCTTTCAGTCGGGCAGCATAAGACAGATTTTTGAGACCCTTTATCCTTTTGGTGAGGAACTTTTGTGGCCTCTCCAGCTGCTGCAAGTGTCGGGTCAGATACATTCCGAGTGGGGCATTGTACTCAATCATTGGTCTGATGATTGATGAGTATAGGGAGACTATGACCTCCCTTGATCTAGATGTGAATCCCTTCATGATAAGGTGGGCAATGTAGAAGGTCTTCCTAACTACTTTAGCAATATGAGTGTCGAATGAAGGCTACTGTCAACCTGGGTTCCCAGGTCCCTGATAACTTCTTCTGTGATCAGGGGATTGCCACCTATATGGTAGCTAGGGGTAACCTTGTTTTTCCCGAAGGGTATGACTATGCATTTCTTGGCATTTAACTTTAGGCCATGGCTCTGGCACCAGTTATCCGTTTCTGTGAGACCCTTCTGAAGGATATCTGTGTCAGATGTGTTTTCACGGCGCCCAGTTTGCAGTCATCTGCAAACTTTGTCAGCCATAACCCTCCTGTGTTTGCTTGTACTTCAGAAAAGTAGATGCCAAACAAGAGTGGGACCAGGATTGAGCCCTGTGGGACACCACTTGTGACAGGCTTTGAGTCTGACATGGCGCCAGCAACTCTGACCCTGTGGGTTCTGTCACTCAGCCAGTTTGCAACCCATCTTGTAATGTATGGGTTTACATTTAAGTTGATGTGTTTTTCAATGATACCTGAGTGGGGTATTGTATCGAAAGCCTTCGCCAGGTCTAGGTAGGCTGTATGGACTGCCTTTCCCTCGTCAATGGTCTTGGTGACTGTTTCAAAAAAGTCAACCAAGTTTAAAAGGCATGATCTGCCTTTGACAAAGCCAAACTTGGTTGGATCCAAAGTCTGCAAATTCCCTATGTCTTTATTTATGAGATCCATTATGATCCTCTCCATGGCTTTGCAGATAAGGCTTGTCAAGCTAATGGGATGGTAATTTCCAGGGTCGGTGGAGGCACCGCCTTTGTGCAGTGGGACCACAGTCGCTGTGAGCCACTCCCTAGGTACGTATCCAGAGGTGAGACTAAGATTAAACAGCTGTCCTAACTGTGGGTTTAATTCCTCATTGAGTTTGTGGAGCACACAGCCGGGGACACCATCAGGTCCCATGGATGCTGTGTTCTTTGCCTTGGAGAGAGCAGTTCTCACCTGGGCATTAGAGATGTTTGGGGGGCTACAATCATTAGGTATAGATATCTCTCCTTTAGGGGTGGAGGGGGGGGAGTTTGCACTGAACCTGTTGAATCCAAATCCTGTGTGTACTGTAGTATTATTTGAAGCTCTAGGCCTGTACAGCAAAGTATGGTGTATGTCCACATTGCTTGCATCCACTGTTTTGTTTGGTCCCTGTATTCATCACAGATTACATTCCTCAAGATTAAGGTTTTGTAAGCGCTGACACACAGTACTTTATAGTACATACGTAAAGCTTATCTAGGTTGCCATACCTTTGTGTCCTGTAATTATGTCTGATGTGTGTGTGGGTATGTCTGTAACATGTCCTCTGTCATATGTGTGGTAAAACATATAACTGTGTATCTAGCAACATTTATAGTGGACTACAGCAGTATGTAACCTATATTCCCAATTGTGCACACATTTTGGCCATGGATTTGCCATTAACAAGTTGTGTGGTTTAATAGTAATACATTTACTGGACCTTACACTCATTGTGATGGATGACATATTTCTTTAAACATCAGCTTGATGTATATCTGCTGTGGCTAGATGGTGCATTGTGTTGCATACAGTGTGTCAGGTACTCATGTGTAGTCGGATATAGTGATTTTATTTTGTTGCTGTGCAGAACATGGTTCATTAGATAGAGTGAGCCAGGCACTTTCAAGCAGTTGTGGGGTGAGCAGTGATAAGTGGTTAAAGTGTTTCACTCTCAGCTAGCTAATAGGTTGCTATATATGTCAGTTCAGTGATATCTGTACTGTATAATGTTAAATGTGCCATATGACTTGCTCAGACATATTTTTTCTTTATGTCTTCCAGGGATCATGGCACATCACAGAAATCTCAGCTAGAGTAGTGTTGAAGATGAGATCATTACTAGCTGCATGATTCAGCACTACAGCCTAATATTCTCATGAACCAGCCAGAACCAGCAGGAGCATACTGCAATATGGCAAGATGTTGTCCGGAGGGTAAATGAGGTAGGCCTGCATAACCGGACATACTACCAGTATGATTCAGCACTACCATGTCATGTTCTCACAAACCAGCCAGGACCAGCAGGAGTGTACTGCAATGTGGCAAGATGTTGTCCGCAGGGTCAATGAGGTAGGCCTGCATAACCAGACATATGAGCAGGTATGCCACCACTGCAGTGATCTACTCAGACATGTCCATCAGCGTGCTTCTGATGTGTGGAGACAACAGCTTGCAACAGGAGGTGGTGTTAAATCCATCCCCCCTCACCAGAGTGAAGGAGCTGCCATGATGGAGGTTGGAGCCACCCAGCAAGCACATATGGAGCATGCAGGTAACATGGCATATCTGTAGACAACTGTTATCTGTATCAGTAGATCATGCATATGTGAGATGTGGAGTATGTAGTTAAAAGATGTGAAGCCTGTTGTGCAATACTGATCATTTGGAACATAATCTGTAGGCCTGTGAATGTAAACTGTTGTTCTTCTGCAAGATTGCAAACACACAGTAGCAATGCCACAGTTGTGGCTAGTGACAAACTGTCTCATCTCTATGTAGGTCCCTCTGGGGTGATATCAAGGTAGCAGACAGATGCTGGTGAGTGTGTTCTTCATTTATTATTGTAAATAAAAAGTGCATTTCATAGTTAAGGTGTATGCCATGTACACATGTAACACACCTACCCATAATGCATGCTGTGCATGTTTGGTGTAAGACCACACGCATCTCATTAATGTGATTAGCTTCCTCAAACACATGCAATACCCAGATCATCTCAAACAAATGTGGCTACACTGCAGTGACCATTGGATAGGCAAGGTTGATACTCAACATGCACATAACATACACAACTATGTCATACACAGAGCATTTTAACATGCTACACATAAAGGATTCACAAATCCTCTGTAAAGACACACTCCAGTATCCAAAATCTCATCCACACATTACACATAATATACCTGAGTGGTAGAGGCCTATCATGGGGCATTTAACCACTCTGCAACACACTACACATTCATGTCAGGGAATGCTCCTTACTGGCCTCCTTACAAACTCATGTAACAACTGGTTGTGAAATGGTGAATATAGCCAAGGTAGTACAGTTCCGGTACAGCATGATTAGTGATGGCTTGGGAAACATTTGTAGCCTTGAGTGACCACATGATACTTCATGATGATGGCTTATGGTTCTATACCTCATCCAGTTATTGTAACCACAGTACTGCACATAGCTTTTATTGCTATACACCTCAATGTTGTGTGTGTGCAAACATATGCACCTCTAAACAATATGCATACCAATCACCATTTGCACAACTGACACATATATGTCTTGCAATGCTATTGAGTGACTAGGTCATATGAAACACATTGGGTATATGTGATGTTTAAATATGCAGTTGTGTTTTAGCATGCCATGTCATGGATGACACTGGCATGTCCACAATATGATCTACACTCACCATAACTACTGTACATTGGGTATGTGGAAAAATGGTGTTCCATCAATTATACATGCACCACTGATGATGTTGTGTGAATACTCATCATGCATGTGCTAAAACTGTGTCCACAGTTATTTGTTAAAGACACAGAGGCTGTAATCAGCATTAGATACCTATCAGACACACAGATACACATTCAGCCATGGTATGTAGACCTGTGAGTTATGGTGCACAGTACATTACAGAGTTTTGAATACTTGCAAAGCAATGTTGTGTCCATGTATGCACTGCATTCCAGGGGGAGGCCAATCACCTCATAACAAAACACATGCATCAAAGCCATGTATACTGTTAGTAACAAGGACTGTTTACACTTGCACTGCATGCTGTTGAGCAACACATGTCCTGCATGCTGACATGTGTGATATGACGGTTTTGCTTGTGATACTGTACCCCACCATCACCTGCAATTGTTATGTTCTGAGATTGCTGGTGTTGTGTGTGTGTGTGTGTGTGTGTGTGCGTCTGCTTTAGGGAGGAGTGTATGTGTGTATGTGCATGTGTGCATGTGTCATTGTGCGCATGTGCGCATGTGTGCATATGTGTGTGCATGTGTGCATGCTCATGTGTGCATGTGTGCATTTGTCATTGTGCGCATGTGCGCATGTGTGCATGTGCATGTGTGCATCTGCACATGTGTGCATGTGTGCATGTGCACATGTGTGCATGTGTGCATGTGGTCTGACATCATGTTCAGGTCTTAAAGTGTATTTCCTGTTTTCCTCTCACAGGTGCTAAGGTGGGGCTGGTTCAGTACAGCAGGGAACCTGATGTCACTGAGACAGACAGTGATCATGAGGATAGGTGTGTTGAGGCACAGGCAGTTTTGTCAGGGTCTGTTGTTGGGCCACCAGTTGACAGTACACAAGTCTCCACCCCATCCATGCACACAGTCATACTACCTGTACATCCATCATCACCATTGCCCTTAGCTGAGGGACAGTGTACGGTTGGCACTGGCCAGGACAATGTGGTATCTATGGCACATGTATCAGGACACAGCAGGCTTAGCCAGATGTCTGGATTGGTACCACATAGGCAGATGCCCAGGGGTACTCGTCAGAGCACTGCTGGTCATCATGACCCTGGCAGACATGCTACAACTCTTCCAACCACACGCATGTTCCAGGCTGTCATGGAGGGACAGGCACAGATGGAGTGGTATACCAGACAGGGACTAAGGGCACAGAGGGCTCATAACACCTCTGTAAATGACAGTATCTGTGACCTAGCAGGTGCCATACGTAATTATACTGAGGTCATTGATAGACGTTGGGGTGAGACACTGGATGCCCATCACAATATCATGTCCATGTATCAGGACAGTGCGAGACGGTTAAGATGTTGATGTATGCCAGCAACATCAGCAGCTGGAGGTCACCGTGGACATCCAGTAAATCACAGCCGCTCCCATAGTGCCAGTACCAGCCCCAGCAATGTTGGGGGGGGCTGTCCATAGACTGTCCTAGAAGACCATGTGCTCGTGGCTCTGGCCAGTCCCAGCAGGGACCTGGATCCAGTGGACATATGTCAACCTCTGAGGATAGTACCCAGTCTGGATTAGTACCTGATACTGTCTGTAGCACCCCTGCCAGGCACAGGTTCTGTATCAGTGGCCAGAGACGGTGATCTGTAATGCCTGCCAGGTACAGTCTGTAGCTGTCCCACACATTCCCGTATATGGCAGCCACATGGTGGAACTGTGTACATGCAGACACACACACATAAACCAGAAACCTAGGGCAAACACAAACCCGCACACATTACATCAACATTGACCCATAACAGTACTCTTGGCCCTCACACACACACACTCAAACACACATGTCAATTGTATGGCTGAGTGTAGGCCTCTGGCATACCAACAACACACCCTGTGCACATGATGAAACCTGTGCCACCTCCTGTCATCTGTAACATTGATGCAGGAACAGGCTAACATTGTACTGATGCACAGGGTGACTTTGATAAAGTATAGCAATGGTTGAATGTGTAGCATGTCGTCAGCAGTAAAGTGTAATGATATCCTTGAAGGTGTAGCTGGGCAGGCATGATGCATTAAAGCTGTAATTAGCAATGTTGTATTGTTTCCACCAGTGTTTATTCCAACTGTGTTTTGTTTGCCCATGTGCCACTTGGCTGATATATGTAGTTGTGTCAGCATGTGTTATACAGAGGACAGTAAGTGTGGGGTGTATGCAGCACAGGTTTGCAGGTGTACATTTGTGAACATGGCTGAGGTGCACTGTCTGCATGTACATGCATACTGGACACATGGGCAGGGTGATATGCCCTGTATTGGCCAGTGATAACACTCCATAGTTTCTATTGGTGGCCAGTATGCATTATACTGCACACGTTTTGGAATTTGAGTACGCATGTGTGTGTATGACACGGGTTGACACTATGCTGTGGGTGATGCTGTTGTCACTATCTGTCATTGGTTTGCATTACTAAGGTCAACACTGTCCCAGCTGCATAATCCTGTATTAATGCACACTGTTCACCTATAGGGTTGCATGGACTGTTCTATCACAAATACAAGAAATTCTCACTTATACAGTAAATGTGCATTTGTCTCATGGACCCCTGCTGTAAACTAAATATATAATAGAAGGTGTGATGTTATACCATAAAAGAGTTACATACCAATTAGGGATAACTCAATAAACATACAAGGCAAGCTTCAAAATACAAAATGGCAATGATTCCAAAGGCAACACTAACACTTTCTTTACTGTTGTTCATAATCTACAGGGGAAATCTCAGACTGTGTCACAGCTAATGTAAATGGTCACAAAGTACACTTATCTGACTGACCTTACCATTTCCTTGTCAGACAGACTGGATGCGGATTTCACCATCCTGTTGCTATACAAGGGCCACATTTCCAGACCTGCAGAAAGTAATACCTGATGATTCACAGACACTCTAGTTAAAACATCTCTTTAACAAGGTCCACACCACAGTGGCAATGGTACCGGACAGTGTCCCTGGCTGTGTCATACACAAGCTGACATATGAAGTTACCACTCACCTAAACGCTATGTCCAGATGGAGCCTCTATACAGGTTACATACATGTGGAATGATGTATGGAAGTGGTGTTCACAGTCCACAAGGGTTGAGCTACAATGTCTTCTTCTCCTTTCGGATGCCCCCATTAGGGGTCATCACAGTACATCATCTGTTTCCATGTCTTCCTGCTCTCTGCATCTTGCACTGTCACACCATCCACCTGCATGTCCTCTCTCACCACAGCCATAAACCTCATGTTAGGCATTCCTCTTTTCCTGTTACCTGGCGGCTTCATCCTTAGCATCTATTTCACAATATACTTTGCATCCCTTCTCAGCACATGTACAAATCAACTTAATCCTGCCTATCTGGCATGGTCTACTAACCTTCAAACCTGGCCTGACCCTCCAATATACTTATTCTTAAACCTGTCCACCCTCGTCACACCCAGTGCAAATGTTAACATAAATTGATTAAGGGTAGAACTACAACAGGTCCTGGAAACTCTCACCCTGTAAGCCAGTCCATTGTTATCTGGAAGGCTATGGAGCACAGCATTATGGAACTCATTAACAGAGACATTATGAACCTGCAAACACTGCACCATACCCACTTAGGTTCTCTAAAGGCCAGATCATTGCTCTTACACCTAGTAGACTTCAAGCCAGTCAACAAGCTATAGGTGAGTGAGGGGAGGTCAACACAGCAAAGCTATAGCTCACCAGCAAATCATACCCATCTCACATAGTGGTATTAGACATAACCTCAACAGACTGACCATAAACGATTGTTAGATGATGGCTTGACAACTGACACACAGATGTAGGACACACAGTAACATTTGCAGCCTCCATGTACTATTCTATGCCAGTAACAAGTGCTATTCACCTGCACTCAGTCCTGGGACCAGTCCTGTTTGACATATAGCTGTCTTAGGTACAAGCAAACACAGTAGGGATATGTCTGCCCACGTTTCATTAAAATGCATACTGTGGGCTATGCTTTATTCTCCAGATGACACACACATCCTGCAAAAGGGTATCATACAGATAGATACCTGGTGTCAAACTCATGCTGTAAAGGTATAAGCCTAAGAAAGCATAGTTAGCCACTTTTAGAAAACAAAGTATCCCTAGAGTATCACATAGGTAGTAGCCCCAAAATGTGGAACAGGTACTAATGTATACATAGAGCCATGTGTTAAGTCATCTCTCCTTTGATAATCACATTACCATAGAGTTTTGGAAATCCCTCTGTGCAGCACATAAGCAATAAAGGGTTTGCATGCAGATCCACAGAGGTTGTTGCACACCTATAATGATTAGTCATCTTTGCCAGACTTTGCTTGCTTTGAAACAGATTTCAAATATACCTCAAGCATAAATCCTCACACACACTCTTCAATAGAAACTGTGATGAGTGGATGTGAAACAGAAGATGCAGCCCAGGGATCACTGCAGTGGCTAAGCTTGTCACAAGCATACAGAAGTGATCTAAGGTCTGGAAAGTGCCAGCACGCTCTGGCAAAAATAACACATGCATTCATGGAGAAAGCAGAGTACCCACCTATGAAATACTTGAGGTCACATGTATGTATATGGATTTGCTCCACAGCTACCTTACTTGTGTAATGCACATACAGTTGTCATTGTAATATGTCATACACTATAAAAATCAAAACCCACTTCACATTGGCCAATGGTGTCACACACCTGGAGCACAGACAGCAAGTGCAAGATTCAAACTCTTTCTTAATTACATTATGATACTACAGCACGCATTTACACAATGCGCTATACACATTACTGGGATTTTACTTTTCCACAGGTATATTTGTAGGATGGTGACATCATCGGACTTGACAAAGATGAGTATACCACTTTTAAGGTGTTTGAGTAGTCTCCAAAAAGGTTGCTCCTCCCCAGGGAGACACACACACATAGCTGGCAAGTGAAGGATTCAAACCCCTACCTAACTACATTATGATATTACAGCAGCACAGCATGCATGTACATGACACACCATACATATTACTGGGGTTTCATCTTTCCACAGGTATATTTGTAGGATGGTGACATCATCGGACTTGAAAAAGATGAGTATACCACTTTTAAGGTGTTTGAGTTGTCTCCAAACGAGCTGCTTTTCCCCAGGGAGACACACACAGTGTTGACAAGTGCAGGATTCAAACATCTACCTAATTACATTATGATACTACAGCAGTATGCATTTACATGATGCGCTATGCACATTACTGGGATTTCATCTTTCCACAGGTATATTTGTAGGATGGTGACATCACTGGACTTGACAAAGATGATTATACCACTTCTAAGGTGTTTGAGTAGTCACCAAAAAGGTTGCTCCACCCCAGGAAGACACACACAGTTGGCAAGTGCAGGATTCAAATCCCTACCTAACTACATTGCGACACTACAGCAGTATGCATTTACATGATGCGCAGTACCCATTACTGGGATTTTACTTTTTCACATGTATATTTGTAGGATGGTGACATCATTGGACTTGACAAAGATGAGTATACCACTTCTAAGGTGTTTGAGTAGTCTCCAAAATGGTTGCTCCTCCCCAGGGAGACACACACACACACACACACACACACACACACACACACACACACACACACACACACACACACACACACACACACACACACACACACTCAGTTGGCAAGTGCGGTGTTCTTAATCCAAACTAAGTACATCTTTACACTTCATCAAGCAATATGGAGTTACAGGGTGCAATACAGTCATTACTTGCTGACAGTTTGTACAAAGGTTTTTTTCACATTTGCTACCCTCAGCAGGCTTATCATACTAGGTGTATTGTGAGTGTATTGTATGCATAGGCCATGACCATATCATATATGGGTTGATGCACCACCTGCTGGTACACACAGGGTCAAACCTTGAGTAGCATCTTACCTTCACCAACATGATACTGCAATATAACAGAAAAATGATAAACTTCAACAGTTGGCTGAGCTTCTGGTGTCATTCAAAGGGGATCCAGTCTCTGTCTGCCTGTGATGACATGATAGACAAGACTTGTTGCTTCACTACAGATGGTTTGCACCTGTCACCCCTAGGCTTCTGAATACTGGCCAAGGCTCGTGCTGTCCCCATATTACCTTTTTTTAGGCAAGGCTCAAAGGTTCATAGGTAGGTACTAGTCTATTGGCCCTGGGGCCTATACAAGGCCAGCCAAAAAGGTACCCTGCTTTTGACACCCAAGAAATTTATTTTCCTGTGCCACTGTTGTGCAGAGACACAGAAGTGATCCCCAGGGTGAATTTCCTATTTCCCATCCAATAATCAAGATTTTCCTTGAAGAGTTCTAATGAGGAGCTTTGTTTGATATAGATAGGTAGTTTATTCTAGAGTATGTGAAGTCTGTTGAACAGGAATCTATCCCTCCAGCATGTTCTGTTCATTGTGGTGACAAGGTTTAGAACCCTAGAGTGTGTAGGTTCATAGGTTCATAGGTAGGTACTAGGCTATCTGTCCAAGGGCATTTATAAGCCTAGCCATAATGTATTGGCTTTTGCCTCCCTTTTAAAAGGGCCACTAAAGTGATCCCAGGGGTAAATGTACAATTTCCCATCCACTCATCAAGATTCCTCCTGAAGAGAGTCTGCAAGGGGCCCTGCCTAACATCAACTGGGATTCTATTCCAGAGTGAGGGAAGTCTCTGGGACAGGAATCTATCCCTCCAACATGTCCTGTTTATTGCTTTGCTGAGGTTTAATTCACTGGAGCATGTGGCTCTAAGAGATTTGTTTTTTTGAGGTGGAGTATGTCCATTAATTCCGGGTTGGACATGGCCTTATACATCAGGCATAGATCACCTCTGAGCAGGCAGTAGGCAACTGAGTAGAGCTGGAGTTTCTCTAGTCGAACTGCATAGGGCATCTCTTTGAGGCCCATGATCCTCTTGGTGAAGTATTTCTGCTGTCTTACCAGCTGTTGCATGTGCCAATTAAGGTACATACCAAATGGGGCTTTGTACTCTATTATGGGCCTCATGAGTGATGAGTAGAGGGGCACAATGGCCTCTCTTAATCTAGAGGTGAACCCTTTCATGATTAGGTGGGCTACATAGAAGGAATAACTAACCACTTTGCCAATGTTATTATGAAAGGAGAGGTTACTATCTACCTGTGTCCCCAGGTCCCTAATTACATTTTCTGTACCTAGTGGATTATCACCTATGTAGTAATTTGTGGGCACTTTGTTTTTTCCAAAGGGGATGACTATGCATTTTTTGCCATTCAGCTTGAGATCATGGTTTTGACACTAGGTATCTGTCTCTGTAAGACCCTTCTGGAGGATGTCTGTGTCAGCCAAAGAGTCGATTATGGCCCCCAGTTTACAGTCATCTGGGAATTTGGTCAGCCATAGTCCTCCCGTGCTTGACTGTACCTCAGAGATATATATACTGAACAGGAGGGTTCCCAGGACCGAGACCTGTGGGATGCCACTTGTGACTGGTTTAGAGTCAGACATGGCACCTGCAACTCTGACCATGTGTGTTCTATCCGTGAGCCAGTTGGAACCCATCTCAGGACATAAGGGTTAATGTTCAAGCTGGTAAGCTTGTCTATGATGCCAGAGTCGGGAATGGTGTCAAAGGACTTAGTGAGGTCCAGGTAGGCTGTGTGGACTACCTTCTCTTCATCTATGGCCTTGGTAACTGTTTCAAAGAAGTCAACTAGGTTTAGGATGAAGGATCTGCCTTTAACAAAGCCAAATTGGGTAGAGTCCAGTACCTAGAAGTTCAAAATATCTCTGTTTATGAGTTCCATGATAATTCGCTCCATAGCTTTCCAGACCAGGCTGGTCAGGCTTATAGGGAGATAGTTCCCAGGTTCTGTTGTGGCATCACCTTTGTGGAGCGGGATGACTGTTGCTGTATGCAATTATTTGGGTACATAGCCTGTGGTAAGGTTGAGTCTGAACAGTGAATGTAGGTGAGGGTTCAGTTGCTTTTGGAGCTCGTGTAAGACGCAGCCTGGGACACCATCCAGTCCCATTGATGCTGTGCTCTTAGCTTTGGAGAGGGCTGTTTTTACCTGCATGTCCATGAAGTCTGGAGCTCTGCATTCTTCTGGGATGGACACGGGCCCTTTTGGGGGTGAGGGGGGGTGAAGTTTGCAGTGAACTTATCCACCAGGATGTTGGCAATGTCAGTTGGTTCAGTGCATTTTTTTGCCATTT
Organism: Protopterus annectens; assembly: GCF_019279795.1. NCBI lineage: Eukaryota > Metazoa > Chordata > Ceratodontiformes > Protopteridae > Protopterus > Protopterus annectens. The sequence goes on from NC_056733.1 coordinate 1,229,657,137, forward strand.
TGCAGTAGCTGAAAGCATATCTGACAGTTGACAACTAAATGTTTGATACAGCTAAAGAAGGCTTTGTGGTTATCTTTAGATTCCTTGGCAATTTTTCTTTAGAAACTGAACTTGGATTATTTTATGAGCGATTGTAGTTTCTTGCTAATAATGATCAGTGATGCCTTTCCTTTTTGGAATTTTGCTCTATCATGTGTTAATTTCCTCCTTCTGTTGTATAGCTTATTTATGGGCAAGGACCACCAGATTGGTTTCTTCTTTTTGGAGGAGTGAGTCTTGTTTTTTATTGGAATGGCTCAATCCATGCATCCCTGTAGATGCTCATAGAATGCAGTTGTAAAGGATTCTGCAGATTGGATAGCATTATCCTGTAGCAAGGAGGCTTTGAAACTTTCCACTTCGGTCTTGAGAAGTGTGAAGTTGCTTTTGAAAAGTTTTTCATAGTGGTTTTATTGACTGGGAGGGGGGGGGGGGTTGGGATGTGAATTTCCAGTCTGATTACTTCATGATCTGATATTACCAGCGAGAGGTTTACCTCTGGTGTGGAACACTGATCCCCCATGTTGGTGATGATCAGATCCAGTATGTTGTCACCTCTAGTGGGCATTGTGACTAGCTGTTCCAGGCCATTTGAGTTTATAAACTCTAGGAAGCATTGGGCAAAGGACTTTGTACTCAAGTAATTCTCCCAGTCAATGTGTGGATAGTTGAAATCTCCTCATATCATGGTGTTTGGTAGGACCATTATATTTCCCAGTGTTCTCAGGAATACTGAGTGAGGGCCTGAGACAAGGTATGTGATCTGTAGCAGGATACAATCTGATAAGCAGCTTTGCCCAATGTTAGTTGCACTTGCATGGTCTCCAAGGCCTCGTGCTGTGCCACTAACCTGGAGGTGTGGGTATCCTTTATGAAAATGGATGCACCTCCTCCTTTTGTATTTCAGTCTGGGTTTTGGGGCCAACGCTTGGAGGGATTGGGATTTCTTTAAGTGGACCATGTCCAACAGCTCTGTGTTTGACATAGCTTTGTATGTTAGGCAGAGATCACCTCTGAATAGGTGATATGCGACAGAGTAAAGCTGTAATGTTTTGAGACAGTCTGTGTATGGCATGTATTTGAGGCTGCTAATCCTCTTTGTGAAGTATTTCTGCAAGCTTTCCAGTTGTTTTAGATGTCTTGTGAGGTACATAGCAAAATGGGCATTGTACACTATAATGGATCTAATGAGTGATGAGTAGAGGGGAACAATGACCTCTTTTATTCTGCATGAGACACCTTTTGTGATGAGGTGTGCCACGTACAAGGATTTCCTGACTACAGTGGCGATGTGATTATCAAAGGAGAGTCTACTGTCCACCTGGGTCCCAAGGTATCTTATCACACTTTCAGTGTTAAGTATACTACCACCTATGTTGTAATTCATGGGTACAGTGTTTTTACCAAAGGGGATGACAATGCACTTTTTGGCACGGAGCTTGAGGCCATGGCTTTGACACCAGGCATCTGTCTCAGTGAGGCCCTTTTGTAGGATGTCCACATCGTTAGTAGTCTCGATTATGGCTCCTAGTTTGCAGTCATCTGGGAACTTCATTAGCCAGACACCTTCCATGTTAGCCTGTACTTCAGGGAAGTAGATACCAAAGAGGACAGGTCCCAGGACTGAACCCTGTGGTACTCCACTTGTCACTGGTCCGAAGTTGGACTTGGAGTCTGCTACTTTCACATTGTGGGTTGTGTCACTGAGCCAGTTGGCAACCCATCTTGTGACTTAAGGATGTTTACCTAGTTTAGTGGGTTTATCCATAATTCCAGAGTGGGGGATAGTGTTGAAAGCTGTAGCAAGATCTAGACAGGTTGTGTGAACCACCTTACCCTTGTCTATAGCATGTCTTTTGTGCCATTGGGATGTGTGTTGGGTGGGACATATATATATATATATATATATATATATATATATATATATATATATATATATATATATATATATATATATAGGTACATAGGTAGGTAATAGGCTATCTGCCTGAAGGCATATATTAGAATGGCCAGAGTGTGCAGCTATCACCACCCACAGAGTTAGTTCCCTAGGCCTCTGTGTAGTAGAGCTGATGAAGTGATCCATGGTGGGATAGTTCAGTTTCACATACACTCATGAAGGCTCCTCTGGAAGAGTGTTAGTGAAGGACTCAGCTTAATGTAGGTTGGGAGGGAGCCTGTTCCAAAGAAAGGGAAGTCTGCGAGTTATTAATGTATCCCTCCAACATGTTCTATTTATTGTTGTGATGGTGATATCCCTAGTGCATGTAGAACAGTGAGCTTGGGGTTACTTCAGATAGCACATGTACATCCATTCTGCATTGGACATGAACTTGTCTGTTGGGCAGAGATCACCTGAGTAGACAGTATGCAATAGAGTACAGATTGAGTTAAATTCATTCTTGTTGCATGGGGCAACTGTTTGAGGCCAGTAATGCTCTTTTTGAGGTACGTCAGTGGTCTTTCCAGCTGCTGAAGGTGCCTAGTCAGATTCATTGCATGTGTGTTGTGGTACTCTATGATGGGTCTGATGACTGATGAGTAGAGGGAACCTCCTTTGACCGACATACAAAGACCTTGGCAGTTTGTGGGAACATATAGCATGCTTTTCTAACCACTTTGTGAATGTGTTTCTGGAAGTAGTGATGACTATCCACATGTGTCCATAGATCCCTTATTATTACCTCCATATTTAGGGTGTTGGCACCTATGTGGTATTTGTATGACTGTAGCTCGAGCCCATAAGTTTGACACCACATCCGTCTGACTGAGACCCTTTTTAAGGATGTCTCTGTTGTCCCAAACATCGATTTTGACAACCATTTTGCAGTTATCCACAAACCTTGCTAAACATAGCCCTTGTGTTTGACTGTCTTTCTGAAAAGTATACACCAGACAGGAGTGGTCCCAGGACTGAGCCAGGGGGACAGCAGTTGTTACCAGCTTGAAAAGGAGACCACAATTCTTATCTTGTGGGATCTATCTGTTCCCCATTTGGCAATCCATCAGATGACATATGTGTTTATGCACAGGTTGTTGATTTTGTGGATACGATATGTGTGTGGGATGTTGGAAAAGGGCTTTTCAAGGCCCATGTAGGCTGTGTGTAGCTCATTTCATTGATGTATGTCCTGGGTAACTACCTTGAAAAATGTCTAGCAGGTTTAGGAACCATGATCTGCCCCTGACCAAACCAAAATGGGTAGTGTTGGGTGTTTGTAGGCTCTCAATAGCTCTGTTTATGAGTTCCATAATGATGGACTTCATGGCCTTGCACATCAGGTTTATAAGACAATACTTCCCATGGTCTGTTGTGCACCAACACTCTTGGAGTGTGCCAAATGTTGCTGTAACCCATTCAACAGTTTCATATCCTGTACAGATGGTGAGTCTCAACAGACTGTTCAGGTGCAGGTCTGTTTGTTTTGGAGTTCACATATGACACAGCCAGGGAAACCATGTTATCCCATACACACAATGTGTTTAGGTTTGGAAAGAGCTGTTTAACCATTGTATATGTGATTTCTAGGTTTTCACAATCTCCAGGTATGATAATGGGCCCTTTTGTCAGTAAGAAGGGGTAAATATGTATGAACCTGCCTGACAAGATGTTGGCAATGTCAGTCTTGTACATGTATTCATTTACAGTTTGCACTGACTCAGAACATATATGAGTTTACATTGATATTTATGACATAGCGAAAGAAAGCTTCATGGTTCTCTATGGACTCTTTGACCATGGCTTGGATAATGTTAGGAGTGCTCATTGTTTCTTGATGATACTGATTGGAGAATTATTGATCTTCTTTGGTTTTTCACTTTCTTTGAACAACTTAAGTAGTTGGAGTACATAGTTTGATTATGACAGGTGACCAATATATTATATGGGTCTGTTTTCATATCAGTGTGTACAGAAGGCAGGATTGGTGAATAGTGACAAGTGTCTGGAGTAAGAACTGCAACTGCCAGATATGTGTGACCCACTGCTGTACTCAGACATGGCCTAAGTGTGTGAGCATTCCTAGTATGAGCATATATACTATATGTGTGTGAAAATCAAGTTGGTTTTTACTTCAGGGCTCACCTTTGTGTTCTACATCGACAGGAAGCACAGTGTGCCTGCAGGCCTTACATGAGTCATTCTACATACAGTGGGGACAGCTATTATTTGTACATTTATACCCGGGGGGCACACCTGATTGTTACTGTGGGTGTACATAGGATGAAGGGTTCATCTAACACTTATACACATTTGCTAGGCCTGCACTGCTATGTCAGGTACTCTATTTCAGTCTGTACTGTTGCCTATCGTACTGGCTTGAGGCATACCACTGCACTACAGACCTTAGCTTCCAATTACACGCATATTAGTTTGTGACTTCATAGCCTACCAAACCCACATCACACTGCCTGGCCTGCTGATATCTGTCTGCATAGGCATGGGGGGAGGTTACTCATATTTATTTTTATTTATTTATTTTATTTTACATTTGTTGACCGGGCTAGTCTGGCTGGATACATGTCCATTTTCAGCAGAGGCCCGGGGAGAAAAGCTCCACTATATACTAGTAACTTACAATAAACAAAAAGCACAGGAATATACAAACACATAAGCAAATAAAGCAATATTCTCATGTAGTATAGTAACAATACAGAAGCACTTTAACAAAAACTAAAAAATAGTGAGGAATCAATATCCCATAATATTTGCAAGAGTAGGACTGTTCTTCTTCTTCTTTTTCCCATTTAGGGGTCGCCACAGCGGATCGCCTTGTCTGCACATTGAATGGCAGTGGAGTTTTACAGTGTCGAGTTGCCAGCCCGGCGCCCAACCTTCCACAGAAGGCACACTCACACGCACACCTAGGGCCAATTTAGAGTGTCTAATCCATCTGCAGCATGTCTTTGGGATGTGGGAGGAAACCGGAGCACCCGGAGGAAACCCACGCGACCACAAGGAGGACATGCAGACTCCGCACAGAAGGCACCCCAGCCGAGGATCGAACCGGAGAACCTCTTGCTGTGAGGTGGCAATGCTAACCACTGCACCACCGTGGCCGCCCTGCAAGAGTAGGACTGTTAAAAAAATGAAAAAGAGAGAAAATAGTAACACGTAAAGAGTCTATAAATATTTACACTATTAAATTAAGATAAACATTTTGTGCCAGGGCACTAGTTTTAAGATAGAGATTTGCACAGTTTAACCAGAGTACATAAAAATCACAGATATCAAAAGTTTAGATTAGGATGCAGTTTTGCCTACCACTATGGCAAGAAAGTCATGGGTTTTAGTCCCATGCCTGGAAGATGGAAATCAACACACTTCCAATAGAATGTAAGCAAAGTGTTAATACAATGTTGAAACAAACTATACAGGCTTGTAGCTAATACTAGTATTGTGGCCCGTATTCAAGACAGTCAAACAAGACACTACAAAATCCTCACTTTAAGAAAAACAAGTAAGATGCTACTTTGCTTCATTTCCCTTGTAACAGGAGAAGAAAGCAGTATGCCTTCACAAATCAAATGCAACAGAAGCATAAAATACATTGCACTTATATACCTACTAATACAGAGCATATACAAACACTAGATCAGCTTTAAAACATTTCTAGTTTAAAATCAGAAATAAAACACACCACTTCCTCAAACCCCCAACAAAAAGGCTAGAGTTTAAATGGTCTGCTCTAACCTCTGCTGCATAATAAGGCCTTGGAATTATACAAATATTACCTACATGTAAAGTAAGATTTATCTGATCAGGACTTGTGCAGAATAAGTTGCAAAAGTGCTAATAAATCCACATGCAGGAATGAATACACAACACAAACTAGTCTATAGAAAGGGCCTTACAGAAACAGATGCTTGGTGCCAGAGCCATGAGCTCAAGCTCAATGCCAAGAAATGTATAGTTATCCCCTTTGGGAAAAAAACATGTACCCATGAATTACCACATAGGTGGCAGTACACTAAACACCGAAAGTGTGATGAGACTTGGGACACAGGTGGACAGTGGTCTCAGCTTCGATAAACACATCGCCACAACAGTCAGGAAATCCTTCTATGTGGCACACCTCATCACTAAGGGCTTTTCATCCAGAAAAAAGGAGGTCATTGTCCCACTGTACTCGTCCCTCATTACACCCATTACAGAATACAATGTCCCGTTTGGTATGTACCTCTCAAGACATCTGCAACAACTGGAAAGGCCACAGAAATACTTCTCTAAAAGAATCACAGGCCTAAAGCAGATGCCCTATGCTGACCATCTAAAAAAACTCCACCTATACTCTGTCGCATATCATCTACTCAGAGGCGATCACTGTTTAACATACAAGGCCATGTCAAACCTAGAGCTGTTGGACATGCCACACAAAGAAATCCCAATCCCTCAGAGAGACATGCTCCAGGGATCTAAACCTTGTCATCACAATGAACAAAACATGCTGGGGGGATAGGTTCCTGACCCAGAGACTCCCCAGACTCTGGAAGAGACTGTCCATGCATGTCAAGCAGAGCACCTCTTTGGCCCTCTTCAAAAGGAACCTTGATGATTGGATGGGAGATAGGAAATTTACCACGGGGATCACTTCAGTCTAAATACTGTGGGAAGAAACAGCCAGGGAATTGTTACTGCATAAGCCTGGTCAATGACAACAACATATTCCTCTACTACATAAGACACTAAATAAAAAAATTACCTTTTTTAATTTTTTGAATTGGTGTCATAGGACTGCCATTGGTTGCTACTGCTAAACCCAGAGAAGGTACCTGAAGTTTAGGAGAGGAAAGAATGGTGGGTGCACCTGTAGGTGAATACGTAAACAAAGATCCCCCGAAACTATTTCTCCGTCCTTCTCGCCTGTTACTGTCGATTGCAGCCTGAAGTTCATATGCATATTTAATATATATTTTTATATATATTTAATTCATATGAAGTTCATATGCCTCTTCAGAGAGCATGACACAGCATTTGTTTGTGTTTGCGTTTGTCTACATTGGTCCCGCTGGCTGTGACTGTTAGGTATGTGACCCCCCCAACTGGTATGTGTGAGTGAATTAAGCTGTGTCTGTGTCAACGAAATGTTGTCATGGCTTAGTTGTTCAGTACTGCAACTATAATGCACAGTATCCTGAGTTCAAGCCCTGTCACTGCTTTTTATTTTCCTGCTGGGCAGACCAGACTGCTTAAGGAACAGTAAAGCAGGTGTGAGCATGTTTACCCAACTTTGCTCAACTTTGACTGACTTTGCTCGACTTTGCCCGACTTTGCCCATCATTGCCCAACATTGCTCAATATTGCCCAACGTTACACTGGTTAGCGTGGTGCGCAGCTATGCACAATTGAATTTAAATATGCTCAATATTGGTAAAATGTGCTTAGCAGTGCTTTATATTGCTTAAAATAGGGCACTCATGCCTCAGGTTGTGCTGCAGGGCTGCCTATGTCAGATGCACATAGTACACTCCCTATACATGTTTGAAAACAGGTAGTATCAAGATAGGCATCCCTTTTACTGTATGTGCGAGTCAGAGAGAGGTGTCATTTCCAGGGTTCCTACTGAGTCAGTGTATGTGCTATGCGTTGCCTCTATGCCAAAGCCAGGGCATACTGGGCATGCCTCCTTCTGCCTAGTGGGGCAGGCCCAGGTTGTTCCTCCTCCTCTGAGACAAGCTGTGCCTGTGCAGGCCTTGGCAAAGGTGGGGGGGGGGCTGTTTGGCCCTGCCCCATGCTGTTCCTGCTGCAGCTGTTTTCGCAGGATCATATTGTATAGCATGGTACATACCATGACAATTTGGGTACATGTAGTTGGTGAGTACTGCAAGGATCCACCAGATGTGTCCAGGCACCGGATCTGTGACTTGAGCATCCCAAACACATGCTCAATAATGTTTCTTGTTTGTGTGTGTGCCTCATTATGGAGTTCTTGTTCGGGTGTGTGTGCATTTCTGATGGGTGTCATTTGCCATGGCTCCAGTCCGTATCAAACATCCCCCACTAGGTGACCGTCAGGGATGTCCCCATTGGCAAATCTCTGGTACAGCTGCGTCAGATGCCAGCTGTGGGAATCGTAATAGCTTCCAGGGTAGCCAGCACACACATTCATTATTATGCCCTGGGCATCACATATGACCTGGCAGATGATGGAGGGGAAACCCTTGCGTTTGATGTAGACCTTACCCCGCTCAACAGGTGGTACTTTGATGTGTATGTGCATGCAGTCTATTGCACCCACTACCTCAGGGTATTCTGCTATTTGGTGTAAAAGATGCATATTGCTGTCCAATGCCTCATGGGAATTGGGGAAATATACATGATCACCAACATGTGCTGACATGGCATCCAGGAAATGGTGCAGTACCCTGGATGCTGATGCCTGTGAAATCCCCATCATATCGCCAGTTGGTCTCTGGAAGGTACCTGTAGCTAGTATTCTTAGGCCAACACATACCTTGGTATCCACTGGGATGGGTTCCCCTCTGTTGGTTCTATGTGTGAGGCATGGCCGGCAGAGCTCAACAATTTGCTGCAGGAGGTCTCTGTCCACCCTATAGCGCTCCACTATCTCCAGCTCATGTAGCCCCTGGTAGGTTACCCTGGGTCTGTACACTCTTCTGCGTCTCCTCAATGTGGGTTGCTCAGCAGTATTCACAGCATCACCACCCTCAGCACCTTGCACATGTTGGTTTATGATAGCAAGAGCAGCCCCTAACATTTTGTCTGACTTTAAAGTTTTTAAGCTTTCCCTCTTTGTATACTGCAGTGTTGCAGAGTTCTTTGGAAAAAACAGGGAAGAATGCTGTTTGCAGAGTTTAAAGTGCTGGGCTGGGCTGGGCTAGTCTGCTATCTGTGTAATTGGCTGATTCTGCGATATTTCACCTGGCAGCTCTGCTAGTTCTCCTTGGTTAACTTCCTACTACTTCTTTTCCTTCCTTTTCTCTTTCTGTTTCCACCCAGGGCAGCATCGCTCAAACAAGCGCACATGCACGCACATGCTGTGTGCATGTTTGCAAGAAATTTCAGATATATTCACGGCGTATGCCTTTGGTTTCTGGTTTTCAAAAAGGACAACTGTAGACACGCCTCTTGCAATCCTGAGCAACTCAGGGCAAACACAAGACACTGTGCTCCAATAAGCTTACAGCCTTTCTGACACATCCCCTCATGATGTTACCTATATTCTACTCTACTACTCCCCTACTTCTACACTTACACTCTTGGGACATGGCTCACATGCTGGGGAAAATTGGGATTCACTATCCTTATCCTCATTTGCATAGGATTGCCTACTAATGCATGGTTACATCTCTCACACTGAGCTTCCCCTCCTTAGCAACCACTACTCAGTGGCCATGTTGTCTTCAGCCTGCCATTCACCTGCATGGCAGGAAAAGCTTTTCAGTGAAAATGACTATTTTTGGCTCTTTTTAAATTATTTTCTGTTTTCTTAAGTGCCACACGTTTGCACGGTGCTGTACTATGCTGAAACATCAGAGATTGGGGTAAAAAAAGTTAGATTTTAATAATTTTAAACATTTATAAATGCCAATGGCCTTATATTTGGCCATTGGCATGCTTCCTTAACTGTATGCATCCTTTATTTGGAGCTGTCATAGCTCCGTTTAGCTATTTGCAGAACGGTACTCCGTTACCAACGGAGTACATTTCTGCAGATAACACTACTCTTCCATGGACAGGTTAGTGTTTCCTGGATACAAATTTACCTCATTTGCATAGCTTTCAGCAGCAAATGAGGTAATTTGCATACCATAACGTTGTCCATGCAAGAGTAGCTTTAGAAGCTCTCATGCATGCCCCTGCCAGCTGTTGCTGGATCCCTCGGCAGACATATTGGCTGTCTGTTGTCTTACTCTACTCTACAACTCCATGCAAGCTTTCATAAATCCAGCCCATGGCCTCAAAATGAATGCCAAAAATGCATCATCATCACCTTTGTGGAGAGTGATGTGTCTACAAATTATCACATTGATAACAAGGTCCTAAGCATGGAATCAGTCGTGAGGGACTTGAGCACCCAAGTTGATAGCAGCTTGACTTTTGACCACCATATTATCTCCGTTTTATGGGAGGTTTTCTACAAGTCCCACCTCATTAGGAAGGGTATCTCATCCAGGGACAAGGAGGTCATAACTTCCCTTATAAGACCCATAATTGAGTACAATGCCCTTTTCACCATGTACCTCACAAAGCACATGCAGCAGCTGGAGAGACCACAGAGGTTCCTCACCAGGAGAATCTAGGGCCTCAAAGATCTACCTTACACAGATAGGCTAAAAGCACTGTCCTTCTACTCAGTCTTATGTAGACTCCTCAGAGGTGACCTCTGTCTGGCATAGAAAGCAATCTCAGACCCCACCTTGATAGGACTGCTACATACCTCAACCTGGTCTGTGACATCAATAGGACTTGTTGGCAGGACAGATTTGTGTCCCTGAGACTCCTCCTTCTGTGGAATAGACTCCCTTTGCCCGTCAAGCAGAGTACCTCATTATCTCTGGATAACTGGATGGGGAAAAGAAAATACACCCCCGGGATTCCAGATATGTCCCTGCTGGACAGGGGCATCAGGTGCTGACTTGTTGGAACATGGGTTAAATTCTTGGCTAGGACTGTAAGGGCCTCAGGGCCAATAGCTTAGTAACTTTCTATGGTCCTATAATCCTATTATCATTAAGATGATTTCCATGCATACACAAAACCTATGATCACAGTGACAATTATCATAAACAGCAAATAACAGAAATAAAAAAAACATTTGCAGGTTTGTACTATGTGACTATACCACACTTTGTACATATACCCCTGAATTTCATATAATCCCATTCCTGGGATAATCACCACATTTCAAATAAAAATTTTAATTTAGAAATAATTAATCCTGGTCCAGTATTTGGAAAATATACACAGACAAAATAGTTTTGGAATAGCAATTAGTGTCCATTAGTACTATATAATGTCACTGTGCCACCATTTTCAAAAGGTCTTTATTTTCTAAGACATGCTTCTTTTCAATGTCTGCAACATGTTCTAATCATTAAAAATATTGCTCTTGTCCATGCAGTTTTCTTCTACTATTCATGCAATTAAACAAGAATATAACCCTTAATTTGCAGAGTTACCTCAGGCAGAACCCCCACCCCCCCAAAAAAAAAATAAAATGCCTCTTGCATTTGTTCAAACCACCTTCTTAGGCCCATTGCAGACTCAGCCATCTATTAAACACAATCCTTTTCTGCAGCTTCATACACACATTAAAATTCTTCTGCATCCACTCTTTCCTTTCTCTCTATCTCTCTCACTTAAACATTCACATTACCAATGCTGACAAAAGAAAAATGGCTTGTAAACTTGTCATCAGTTAGTCATCACTAATCCCAACCAACCCCCATCTTTAAATACCTCTCAGTTACAATATTTCCACTCCATACTAAGCACCGCCCACTTCATCTCCTCTTTACCCAATTTTTCCATACCCCCCTTCATACATGACTCCTTTCTCTGATGTTAATCTAATTTTATCCTTTCCTCTATTAGCAAGTCTTTCATTTTCCACTGTAATCCTTCTGCTACAACATCCACAAAATTAATTTAAATGTCTGTCTTCCCAAGTTTTCCCATCTGCTCATACTCTATTAGAGGAGGCCTGTCTCTTATGTTCTGGACCATGGGTCTTCTCTGTCTCATTTTCTCTGTCTCTGTCTCTTTCCATTCCTTGCTATTCACTGGAATAGGCTTTGACCTTCTACTCCATTAACTCCTGGTAACTCCCAGCTCACTTTCTGCTACTTAAATTATAGAATAAGCTTAGCCATCTTTTTGACTTTCTTCCCATGTATCCCTCTGTCCATACCAGATCACTGATTAATGGCATCTGCCCCAGTTATCTGAACTATTGACTTATTTCACTCTTCTCACTTTTGCTTCTTCCATAATTAGGTCCAACAGATTCACCAGCCACTTATATGATCTCATTGCAATAAAATTTATTCTGATTTCATCCTTCAAAATATATGCCCAGTGGGTCTATCCTTTCAAAATTACTTGTAAAGTCAATGAGTATAACAATTATAGCCAGGTTTACAATTAGATTTGCGAACTGCAGTTGATCGAGAGTGTCATTGTCGACTTGAAGTTTTCCAAGAGGCAGTTTTGCGAACCCAAATACATTGACTACATTACATCACATGGGTAGTGTCGTTCGAGTATTTGCATTCAGAATTTTGAGTGGAGATCGCGGTTCAGTGAGGAACAGGGAATTAACCCATTTCCTCACTGTAGTGCAATCTCGGAGTTGGTATATATAACTTGCAGGGGATGTGTGGGGAGTGCAGCCCCCCACAAGGGGGGTGCAGGGGGGCTTGCCCCCCTGTAAAGTACTAAAAGTGATGTACCATTGACTGTAGAGTGTCACGGTACATTATGGTGCATAGCTTGAGTGACTGACATCACCTGCTATGTCGAATACATCGAACTACGGGAATCAATGTATTCAGTTTCAAGTTTCCTGCTTGTTGACTGTTGCAGTTTTCAAGATATAGGTTCAACGTTGAGGCCAATCGACAGATGCAGTTTCAAGGTTTCAATAGTAAACTTTACAGCCCATATGGCTGGGGCCATCATAATTTGCTTTTCATAAAGCTGTAGAATGTAATCTTCTAAGACTTTTACTGTCTCTCTCCTTGCCATAATAAACCCCTTACTCAAAGCTGCTTTCTTTAAGAACCTGTTCTTAGCAGTTATAATTCAGGAATTTGACAAAAAATCACATTGGTTTTGCACTATTTGTCAGCTGTCCAACCCTAGGGCACTGTCTACCTGTCATTTCTGTCATGGCAATTTAGCTACTATTTTTCATGGCCATTTTTCCATTACATAAACGGCATCCTGTTCAATTGCTCCTTCTTTTAGCAAAACTGTCCAAATTTTTCTCGGCAGCTACTATTTCCAATATCTTTCCCTTATCTGCCAAAACTTCAGAACTCTCCTTCATTAGCTGCACGTTTATTTCCACTTCTTCAGTTATATGTTGAAGTCAGCCCACTGAACCATTTGTTGCTTCTAATGTCTCCTTCAACTGCAAAACTTCATGCCTCACTTTCCCAACTTGCCTTAAAAGGCCCCAGTTGCCATGGCCAGACTTTCCAGATGTAAAAAAATCGTTACAAGTTTCCCTTTATACAATGCAGTGATGCTCTGCAAACTACTTCTCAAGCTATTCCATCCTATTTAGCCAAAGTGCTAAACGTATCTCATCAGCATTGCCTTACCCAACTAACTCTTCTACCCTATCAAACTACAACCTAAGATGGAGCTCTCAAATGAAGCAGGCATCTTCCTGGCTGGCTCAGTAATGCCCCTTTGAAAAAAAAACATTTGTACAGAAATGTCTCCACAGTTATTAAGAAGGTGTAATACTGAACTGTGGAGTAAAACTGTTCAGTACAATTATTATTCCACAGAATATGAACATGATGTGTTTAAATAGCTCAATGGTTATGAAATTATTCATGGATAAAAAAAATAGAAATTAGAGTCTGTTATCAACTTGTAATCAAATTGTCTGACTGACTTTTGGGTTCATAGGCTCATAGATTCTTTCTAAGATATTTTTCTGTGAAGATCTTAAGAAGCCTTGCCTTATATTCCCATGCTAATTTTAGCCATTATATATTTTCTGTACAAATAACCCACAAGTGCACAGAACAAGGAAATGTTGAGCCACTTATTTGTTGTCCCTCTCCATGAAAGAAATGGGTGCTAAACCCGGGATGAATTTGCAACATCCAAGTCATTTTCCAAAATTACATTTGAACAGCATGTATGGAGTGGTAGATGCTTCCATAAAACAGGTATTCTCTGTGATAAATACCTATCCCTCTAACATGTTCAGTGTATGTTGCAAAAGAAATTGAAATCCCTTTAGCTGGTGTTCATAGCCAAGTTGGGAGAACATACTGAGATTTTAGCTAGGTAAGCCACTTTCTTCATTAACACCAGTGTGGCGTGGAATGTTACACTTCTATTCCATTCTATTTAGCATTTTGAATTTCAGGGCATTTTCTGAAAAGTATTTTGCAATTGTATTTGTACTTGTATTTTGTATTGTGGAGCTTTTCTCCCCTGGCCTCCACTGAAAACGGGCTCTCTGGGCCCAGTGGACTTCCCGGTTATCAAACTGTAAATCAATAAATAAATAAATAAATAAAACTCATAAGTTAAACAAATGTAAATATTATGCGAACAATAAAAGCTATTAAAACTGTACAAATAGCAGTGCTACCACTAAGAAATATCCTTTACTGTAACAATAATCAGTGCATTTAGTCATTTCCATAAATACAACAAATTACAATACACATAGACTCTAAGCTATTTTTTGTAAACTTTCACAAAACCGATGTTCATGTCTTGAAATTTGTACAACCTAAATATATATTGTTACAACATTTTTGTTTACCAGACATAAGCTTTCAAGGTGGGAGGTTGTCATATTGGTTAACAGGTTAAGGTGTTTAGCTTACAGACACAGAGCAGGTTTTGATTCTCACAGTGGCTAGGCTTAAAATGGCTCACAAGGGCAGTTAGCCTAGTACTAATCTTTGAACATGACAACAAAAGATTCCTGTATAATATATACATGTTTATTGAAACATTTACAGAAATATGAAAACATGTGCTAAATTGTATAATTAGCTATATAGCTTTTGATCATATTTTATTTTTATTTTATAAATAAATTAAAATTGTGTAAACATTTTAAAACAACTCAGGATATGTCTCATGCAACTTACGGTGCAGATATCAAACTGCTTTGTTGAACAACATCAAAGGTTTCACTTAATGTCATGCAACAGTTTGTAAGTCACTTGTTTTTTGAAGTATTAAGTACATATGAAAATATTGCTTATTTTTATAATTACTAGCAAACAACTAGCAATATTTCCAATAAAGTATGATACAAACCAGCATTGACAATGAATTATCCTGTCACCCAGGTTGGTGTTTCACGCCATACACATTTCTCTCAGTTACGAAAATCTAACCATAAATTTAAAAAGATGAATAATTATTTGCAAACAAAGTTTATTTTCTCCATTGCAGGACATCCTAGACTAACCATAGGTTCATAGGTTTATAGGTTGGTACTAGGCTATTGGCCCTAGGGCCTATACAAGCCTAGCCATAACAATTCCATTGCTATTTCTTCCCACCCTATTTACTTTCCTGGACCCCTGTCTAGCAGGGCGACTGATGTGATCTCCGGGGGGAATTTCCTTTCTCCCATCCAATCGTTAAGGTTCCTTTTGAAGAGGGCCAAAGAGGCGTTCTGCTTGACATGTATGGGCAGTCTATTCCAGAGACTGGGGAGTCTGTGGGCCAAGAACCTATCCCTCCAGAATGTTTTGTTTATTGTGATGACAAGGTTTAGATCCCTGGAGCGTGTGGCTCTGAGTGATTGGGATTTCTTTAAGTGTAGCATATCCAACAGCTCTAGGTTTGACATGGCCTTGTATGTTAAGCAGAGATCACCTCTGAGTAGACGATATGCGACAGGGTATAGCTGGAGTTTTTAATAACTCCTTGCTCTTTCTCATATTGCCTATTATTATCTGGTAAATCTCTTAGTTAAAGAAGCCAGATCACAAAAACTCTGGATGCCATAAGGTGGTATGATTGTGAACTGGAAGTGTTCACAAAAGGCATTTTAGGCTTGAGTGAGTTAATGTTTCACTTTTCGGTGATGACACATTGGTGTTGTCTGGTTAACGTACTTGGTCAGAGTCTCACAATATGCAAATGGAGACATAGGTAATCTAACCTAACACTTTAAAATACAGTTCATTAGTAATGTACAGTATTATGCTTTAGTTGACACAGTTTTGCCCTCATCTGGACATTTTCTTGCCTTGTACTGCCATTGTGTTTTATTATATTGACCTGTAATAGACCAGCTTAACTACTACATCAGCAGAGTCAGTCTGTTATACAAAATATTAATCTTTGGTAGTGTTTTCTTAAAAACAAACAGATGCTATTTAATTTCCATATGCAGAGGTTTTAATATTCTGTTACTCAGTGACACAATGGCTTGAAGTTTAGCTTAATGATTAAACACTGAAGCTTAAATAATCTACTTTATGTGTAACTTTGATTGCAGAATGTAAGAGTTATAATAAGTCACCTGGCCAGATTAATGTAGTTGCATATGATGGTTTTTACCCACCCTATTAGCATTACATTCTTAATTAATAAAATATGTTCTATTATAAAAGAAAAAAAGCTGAAGAGTAAAGAGGCTCTGTTTTACAAACATTTGAATATTGACAAAAACTGTGCCTGTTAAAAATGCATTTACTCTTTTCTATAAGTTGATTACCAGTGCGAGACAGCATAAAATAGTTTCCCAGCTGGAAAGCTGATTGTGACAATGAGGGAACTGCAGGAAAGACTAAAATCGTATTAATTTTCTTATAGCTCAAAACGTATCTGCCTTACCCAGAAATGATTAGCTTCTGCTTGCATTAACAAAGTCAGGCCAGAAAACGGGGCAAAAGACTGGTTGCAACAGGTTAGGGGGCATGATGGTAAGTCAATGATGGGCCTTTATTGCTGATGCTGTAACTGCTGGCAGGGTGAAGCATGGAAGTTTTCAGTGGGTGGTATTGCAACTGTATGATCTGATTGCTACATACTTGCAAGCAGTCTGTTACATTTTAAAGTGAAAGACCAGGAAACCTTTTTGGACCTGTTTTGCATGACAACAAAAACTAAACCAATTATAGAAGTCAATTCTTTTTTGTTCATATTGTAGCATCATCCTTGGAGAAGGTAGAATGTTGCCCAATGTTAGACTCAAACCTGCCTTAAATACATAGTTTGAGAACTCTATTATGTCTCTCTTAATATAGTCAGGTATGCATATACGTACATATGTAATATAACTATGTATGAGGTGCAATAATTAAAGTTGTATAAATAAATATGCATAAGTTTACATGTGTTGTAAACAAACGTGCTGCAAGTATGCATGCAGTGTAAGCATACATGTGGTGTAAGTACACATGTTTTAAAACTACATGTAATGTAAGTATGCATGTGGTGGGGGTATGCATGTGATGTAAGTATACATATGCTGAAAGTCTACTTGTGGTATGTGTACACACACAGTGTATGTATATGTGTGGTGTAAAATATGTGTGATGTAAATATACGTGTCATGTAAGTATATGTGTGGTGGGAGTACTCATGTGATGTAAGTATACTTGTATGTGAACACATGCAGTGTATGTATATGTGTGGTATAAAATACATGTGATTTAAGTATACATGTGGTGGGTGTATGCATGTGATGTAAGTACGCATGTGTTGTAAGTATACGTCTGGTATGCGAACACATGTAGTATATGTATATGTGAGGTATAAAACACGTGATGAAAGTATGCATGTGCTGTAAGCACACATATAGTGTAGGTACACATATAATATGTGTGTATGTATGTGTGTGTGTGTGTGTGTGTGTGTGTGTGTGTGTGTGTGTGTGTGTGTGTGTGTGTGTGTGTGTGTGTATGTGTGTATGTATGTATATATATATATATATATATGTGTGTGTGTGTGTGTGTGTGTGTGTGTGTGTGTGTGTGTGTGTGTGTATGTGTGTGGTGTAAAATATAGGTGGTGTAAATGTACTTCTGATATAAGTATATACTGGGTGCAGACATACATGTGTTGTATGTGTACATGTTAAGTAAATATACATATTTGGTTTAAGTACATGTGGTTTAAATATACATTGTATGACTATACATATGATGTAGGTCTACACATATTATACTTTTATGCATGGGGTGTGGCTTAGGTATGTTGCATCCTGTGGTAGGAATCATATCTAACATTAGGGCTCTGCTTTGTAACCACTGCTTGTCAGATACACTCAGATCCACATCATCCAGAATAGGGCAAAGCAGTTGTCAGTGAATAAAAAAAAATGAATAAATGGCCAGAGTGATTCTTGCCCATCTCCTGCAGCAACTACAGTGCATCAGTGAGATGGAGCACAAGGGTCTGAGTTAGGCCCTGGCATAGCCTTCAGCTAACATTTATTGCCAGAACATGACTGAAATATGTGAACGTTAGCTAAGAATAAAAGTGGTCTCAAATATTCAGTCATTTGTTGGTGAAAATACTAGTAGGGGCCATACAAGCTCCTGATTAAGATAAAGTTGAGGAGAGTATATGTGTATATTTGCACTGTGATGCAGCTGAGGGGAGTATATGTGTATATTTACACTGTGATGCAGTTGAGGAGAGTGTGTGTATATTTATTCTGTGATGCAGCTGATGAGAGTACATGTGTGTATATTTGTACTGTAATGCAGTTGAAGAGAGTATATGTGTATATTTGTGCTGTGTTTTTGGAGCACTTTGTTGGAGATTTTCATGTAAAGGAAATTTTAAGTGTCTGCTGCCAATAATTATTTCTAATCCCATTTGTTGCTTTCCTAAGGACATGCTAAGATTCTGGATGAGATTATTTTTATGATACATGTATATGCTTAGTGGAACTCTGCCTTTCTGCTTTGGATTTAAGTTTGCTTGGACAGCAGCCTAGAAAATATTGAGATAAAACAAACATTTCAGACTGTACTGATTAATTTGAAAAAAGGGATGGAACTCACCATGTTTGCATCTTATCACTACTGTAAGTTGCACATATCCATAACAGTAAATGTTCAATAGCCCTCTGGTTATATGGGTTGTTTCCCCATCCAGCCAGCTTCAAAAAGCTATGCTGCCATGTCCCCTTACACTCACAATCCTTCACTCTGACAGGCTAAGTCAAAAGATGGAAATCAGCAGTCAGAGTGAAGCTTTTGTCAGGACTTTCTTGCCCATTCAATGCCAGAGGAACCTAAAAATCCTAAAATAATCTACCACTAATAAGAATAAAAACATATAAAATAGAAACAAACACATCCTTACTTTATATCCTAATTACAACTCTATACAAGAGTGGGGGGATGGAGGGTAGGTGCAACTACTGCAGCAGTGAGGAATTCAAGCACCTACTGTGATAGACAACTGCAACTCCCATAACTCTACCATGTTCATAAATCCCACTGCTGCACAAGCCCTTAATTTGCATGAGTTGAATACCAAGTCCTACCCAGCTTGGGAGGAGAAGGTTATAGATCTAGAATCCCCTGGAGAATAGTCCTAGAAAAGCTTAACTTGGATCTATAAAAGGAATCCTGTTTGTAATACTTTACAAAAGTATGTAAAGATGGCAGTGCAGCTGCCTCTAGTATGCTTCTAGATAGAGTCCACCCTTTCTAGTATGCCATCTTGCCATCTAAGAAGACAAGGCTCTAGTGGAATCTGCCTCGATACTGCCTGGTATGGATTTATCATGGTGTGAATAACAGAAAGAATAGCTGAGCATAACCACCTGGAAATCATCTGTTTGGGCACAGGGTATCCCTTTTTTGGCCATCTGATCAGCTTTTCTGAAGGGCTTAGTTCTGTGAGGAAAGTACCTCATCTACTTATACATGTCCACAGTATGCAGAAATTGTTCTCCCTGGGTTTGAGGTTCTGGGCTGAGACCTGGGAGATTGATGGCTTGATTCAAGATAAACCCTAAAATCATTTTTGGCACGAGTGAGAGATTGATTTTAAAAAACACCAATCCCAAAGGAAAATCAAAAAGGGTTCATGCACCATGAGAGCTTGAAAAACAGATACTCTTCTTCAGTTTAATGGGCATGTTCAAAACATGACATAGTCAATTTGTCTAGCATATAGTTGAGATCCCAAGTTGGAGCAACATGTTTATGAGGAAGTATCAGGTATAAACTTCCTTTCAGAAACTGATTCACAACAAACAGAGAAGAAAGAGGAGGATCCATAGGCAGACATGCTGAAATAGCCTCAAAATTAACTTTAATATAGGAATGAGTAGCACAAATTCCCTGATGGGGCACTGGTTATTGTTTAGGCACTAACTATAGATACCACTTTGGGACTCCTGTGAACTACTAGGCTTGTGGAATTAACCTGCTCAACAAAGGATAAATAAATGAAATAAAAAAAAAAAACTTGAAAATTGTTTCCATTTGCTAATATATGGTTTTCAATAGCAGGCTCTCTTGCCTCCAATAGTTCATGCTGCACATCGTCAGTAAGCAGGTGCTTAAAAGTATTTAATTTGAATAATTCAGGCAATCAGTTCAAGCTGATTGATATTATGATTTATCAAACTCCCAGTCTTGTGTGAGTAGATCCACTCTGTGAGTAAATGTGTGGTACTTGCCCTTGACTAATTCCATAAGAAGGGAGAACCAATGTTGCCTGGGTCAAAGGGGTCATCAGAATGATTTTGAGAATGTCCCTTTGAATTTTCAGAATCACCCTGGATATCAGTGGATAGGGTGGAAAAGCATGAAAGAAAATTCCCTTCCAAGGGAATGAAAACATATCTATTTTCTAGGCTTGCTTGCAAGGAGCACTGGAACAAAACTTTATAGTTGTCTGTTGTGAAAGAAGGTGACTAGATCCAGCTGAGGTGTTCTCCAAAACTGGAGCAATTCCTGAAAGGTTATCTCAGTCAGTTTGCATTAGTGACCATCTGTCTTGGTCCTGCTCAGCTTGTCTGACACTAAGTTTTGCTCTGAGAGAATATAAGATGCTTGGAGGATTAAGGAATGCTGAAGAGCTAAATCCCAAGCTATCATTGCCAGCCTGCACAGGGGATTTGACATTGTTCATCTCTGCTTGTTTATATACCACATGACTGTGTTACAGTCTCTAATCATTTGACGAGGTCTTGGGGACTAAAGGTGATAGAGAAAGAGAGACTTCAAGGCATGGATCACAGCCAACATCATGATTGTCGCTGTTGAAGTGACATCCTGACCCCGTGTGCAAAAATGGGAAAAGGGAGTGTGGATGGATAAATCTTTTTTACGTTGATGTGTTTTGGTCTGTAGGAAGAATTCAAAAGACTTTGCACTTTTACCCCTCTGAAAACTGCTCTTTAAGCAAAATCTGATACACTTGTGGTGATAGATTTGTTTATGGTCTGAGGAGAGAGGGGGAGACCTGGGTTCAGCTGAGTTTGTTGTCTTTACAAACGCAGTCCCCTTTTAATTTTATGTTTAATATTTTATTCAACTTTAAAAATATAACAAGCAATCAACTTTTAGACAACAAGAACAAGTCAGATAAGATAACTCTCCAATAAATCAAAAAAGGCAATATCTGAAAAAACATATTATCATTTAAAATCAGTGATTATGTATAGAAGTAAAACCAAACAAAGGTAGCACTTAAAACTATTTACAATGGCAAGCTTAAGTGTCTCTCTACTAAAAGTTAAAATAGAAAAGAAATTATAAAAAAAAGGAAACACATCACACTATACAAGTACGTATGGAAATAAAAAGTAACAACAGGATTATATTGCAATAAATTGAGAGACATCCTACAGGCCTATAATACCTCTGCTAAATATAATAATAATTATTATTATTATTATTATTATCATCATCATCATCATCATTATTATTAATAGTATTGTTATGCAAAACCTATTATAAAATAGTTCCAAACATTATTGATGGAATGGCCAGAAGTATAATCCCTCTTCCTGGGATTATGGTCTTACTCAATATCTGGTGGCTTTCATATGAAGGATCCCTTGTGTATAAGCCAAAAACAGAAGTTCTTCTAGAAGACCGAGGAAACTGACCTCCATTCTGATGCATATATACTAGAATCGCTGCACATAACTGCAGACACCAAAGTCTCCAGGCTCCCATTTCCCTCTGGAGGATGGAGAAATATCTGTCCAAAGACATCTCTTGATAATGGAAAGGAAGATCCAACAGCATATTGCACCCAATTTATAAGAGAACTCCAGAAGGAATAAATGTAAGGGCACTCCCAAAATGCATGGAATGCAGTAGGATTATTCAGTGCAGGTCCACTACACCGATGATCATGCTTTATTACTTTAAATAGTACTGCTCAGGCTGTTCCAACAGCCACTATGGATAAACAAAATTGTTTTCTCATAAACATAGGGAATTAGCCTGAGAAATTCAGACATTCCTTAAGAAGTCATTCAAAACCTTTTGAGGGTGATCATTTTTTACCTTGTTTATCAAAGCGTCAATGTTATTCCTAATTAATGTGTTCCAGCGAAAAAGTTAAAAATATATATAAAACTCTGATGCTCTAAAGTTAGAACGAGGATATTGTGGGTATGTTTATTCCTGAGAAGTCACCTATAAAGGTAGAATCTTGGGGAATATGTTTGCAAATTGGGGTCTAAAAATCATGTACCCAAGCCAGACGAATTTCCAGCAGTTCCCTTTATATAAAGCCTACAGTTTGCATTTGATGCTCTATAGAATGCAGATACTGGGGGACAGCTGTTTTAGAAATCATTATATCTTTCTTGTGCAATATGACAAGAGGTTTCATAAGAATCATAGAAACAATAAACCCTAAGATCCTGAGAAATTCTCTTGCAAATGTTTGCAACTGATTATAGAAGTTTAGGAAATTCCAGACAAAGATCTAACTGCTAAAAAAGCCTTTTGAGGAAAATAATCTATATGGCATTCTAGAAAAACAATCATGTGAGACAGAGCCTAGGATAATTTTCCAATATTTACCTGGAAGCCCATATGGTCAAAAGATACATAACCCATGCTAATGACTTTTGGCATATGGCTAAGGACTCTGCAAAGATGAGCAAATCATCTAAATAAGGAAAGATGCTATGCATTTTTTCAATTAGCTATGACTGGGACTATACATTTTAGAATAACCTGGAGTAGTCAATAAACCCATGGTTTAATGCAGAAAACTGCTAATATGACCTACAAACAGAGAAACATGGAACTTTCCTTAAGCCTATGGATATCAGAATATGATAGTAAGCATATTTTATGTCTAGAGTTACCAAGTGATTCATGATGAATGAGAGATAACGGCTTCTTAAGTTCATTTTTTTTTATCTTTGAAACTTTCACATACAGATTTAGAAATTATAGATCTAGTACTGATCACCAAGAGGCCTCATTCTTTGGCACTAGAAATATTGCGGAATTAAAGCCTTTTATCCATTTCACTTAAAAGCACTGGTTATATGACTCCTTGGGTGTGTAAAGGCTGAAGGTCCTCAGGAAAAAAAATGGTTTGGTTTAAAGTGTGGGGATGTATTCCCCTTAAAGGAGGTTTTTGTATTCTGTGCCATTTGTAACCCCTGTCTCACTTTTAACACCCAGGAGTCCAAAATGTGAGGGTTATTTTTTTTTTTTGGGGGGGGGGGCAAATTTGAAGAGATACTGACTGGGGAAAAGAGAAGAGGGTAAGGAATGTTGGCATAGTCATTTTATCTCTTTGATGTATCCCTTTTTCTGAAACTATCCATGTTTTTTTATTGCTGTTAACCTCGGGCCATCTCTTTTTTACATTTTGTTTGCCATAAAAGGACTGGTTTCTTTATTAGGCTTTTTGTGTAAGAGGGAGACCTATAAGGTTTGTTTTGGTGTTCATCAAATAACTTTAAAAAATCCATGAATTAATCCCCTCTTTCATAATATTGTTCAAGAATCTGGGTAGAAGAAGAGCCAAACAACACCTCTTTATCTAAAGTTGAAACCAAGATTTCAGACTTTACATCATCAGCAAACTTTTGGTTATGTACACAAGTGCATCCCCTTAACACTGTATCTGTAGCCATGGGGATAGACACAGTATGTGCATAATCATGCACACTCTCCAAAACATGTTTAGATGCCTGACAAAGTTTAGTTAAAAAAAAAGAGCTTCCTTTGTTGGAAGAGTAGAAGAAAATTCCCTTAGACATAGCATAATAGTTCTCATGCCTGGTAATACAGAATTCTAAAGACTAAAATGAAAGAAGAAAATATCTTGTTACCTCTACATTCCAGCATTTTACCGTCCTTATCACCAGGTGAAGGGTCAGACGTGAGCACTAACCTGTTGCCTAAGCTGGCTTAAGTATACTTTTCTCTGCACTTATTTAAGATTAGAAATTTGTAGCTAATTTTTATATATAATATAATACAGGGGGATAATACTCTGTCTCTAGCTACAGTTAGTTGCCTGAAGTGTGAAAAAGTGTAGCCATCTGGATTCACTGAAACTTGTTAGACTGCTTTTGAAATTCTGTGTTAACTTAGCCTGGGGGGGGGGGGGGGTCTGCTTGCATTATAATCTGTGCTGGTCACATTTTTTTTATCATTCTGCTCATCTTCCGAGTGATTGGCTGCTGAGATTCACCTGCATAAATCAACTGACAGAAGCTGATTTAAGTATACTTTTCTCTGCACTTATTTAAGATTAGAAATTTGTAGATAATTGTTATATATAATATAATACAGGGAGATAATGCTCCCTGTCTCTAGCTGCAGTTAGTCCTCCCCCCCTCCCTGTTCTTGTTGTGGTATTAATCTTGGTGACTTTGGAATTACCCGCCCTGCTGTAAATCTGTTTTTGGACACTCCTACTGGGCCCATCTCATTTGCTCACTCAACTGAGTACAGTGAGATCATATTTTGATTTCAGTCACGTCTACCAGTCCCATCTCCTCTGCTGTGTACAGAGAGAGCTCTTGGGAAGGACATCCCCTATAGCATTTTAATCTGCGCTGTTCCTTCCTTCTCCACAAAAAAAAAAAAAAAAATAAATTCCTTATAGTTTCTTGAGCTGCTCTTACATAAATGTCTTCTACCTTAATACCTTAATTTGCTGTTCTGTGTGCTTTTAAGTGTTCAAGTGCACTTATTTGAATTTTCATAAACTTGTTTTTGTCATTTTTAACTTATCTGCATTTATTTAAACTGTATTTGCCTTAACATTGCTACACACTCAAGTGTGCTAGCTTACTGCGGTGGTGGTGCTGTGGTAGCGTTGTCGACTCACAGTTAGATGTTGCCTATTCGATTCTCAGTTAGAGCGTCTTCTGTGTGTCGACATGCGTGAATGGGCGTTCCTTTGTTGAAGGTTGTGCGTTAGGCCCGGCAAGCCAGCATGTAAAAATCTACTGCCAATCATTAGCGGACCGGAGTTCCGCTGTGGCGACCCCTAACCGGGAAAAGCCAAAAGACACAACAACAACAACTCAAGTGTGCTGCTTGTAATGCATTTAAAGTGTTTTTGCTGCTGTCATTAGCTCATTCTTTCTAATACAGAGACAACTTTTTGAGAAAGCCAACCCACTTAACTAATAAAATATATATATGTGTGTATATATATATATATATATATATATATATATATATATATATCTATATATATATCTATATATATATCTATGTATATATAAATATATATATATATATATATATATATATATATATATATATATATATATACATATATATATATATATATATATATATATATATATATATATATATATATATATTTATATTTAAATTCCAAGCTTGTTTTCTGCCTTAAGTAGTCTAATCCAGATACAGATTTGCTGTATCCAGAACTGTTTGTAAGCTTCTGTGCACCTAAGCCTTTCTGTGTTGGAGGGAAGCCTTCTAGTCTATCAGTGGGAGTGGTAAGCACTAGGTGGCCTATCTACAACAAGATCCAGATCCAGATTCTTAGTTTTAGCACTTGAATTAGCTTATCCATGCTCAGCACTTGTTCACAACTTGTAAGCACTAAATAAACTACAAATTACTACATCACTCACCCTTCCTCATTACCTAGCGGAAAAAGTTTTGGTACTTACTTTCCTCACTTGCCTAGAAAAAACAGCTCTTGTACTCACTTTCCTCACTTATCTAGAGGAAAATAGTTTTTTATTCAGGCATGTCCAAGGGTCAGCTCCCAGTGTTCTCTCCTGTCTATCTGATGGATCTGGGCATCTTGGGGCAATGTAGCAATTGCATCATGTACACAGACAACCCTCTCCTCCTACCACCCACTACTACAACCTGTGAGAGATGCACTTATCTAGCCAAACTGGAGGTAAACCTCTCTCCAACCAAGATTGAACTTGATAGTCAAGAGGAGAAGGTAAACACTTGCACCACACCACACTCATCACCTAGTCCCACTAAACCTACACCACCAAAATCCACACATGGAAACACAAAAACATTTGCAGAGTCTCTCAATAATAATCTGCACAAGCAACAGACACCTCCAAAGCAGAAAACCAAGCAACCTCCCACCACCAACACAACCCAAATGACACATAGCCTACAGACTCAGTGTGCCACTCAACCACAGCCCATAAGGCAAAACAATGTGCCCAACACACTAGTCATATGTGACTCTATAGTCAGGCACACTGATGTCCCACTCACCAGGCTAAACAAGGAGAAAGTCACTGTCAGCTGCATGTCGGGTGCCAGGATCTGCCACATAACCCACGCACTCAGGTCACTCCACAATAATTACAAATATGACTTTGTGGTTGTCCATGTTGGTGTGAACGACCTGAGATGTACCTCCCTGGACTACATGAAAAGATACATGGAAGAACTCTCTGATCTTGTAGCCCAGGAAGGTATGACCCTAGCCCTTAGTAGCATCCTGCCATCTCCCAGAATAATACCATAGTACAAGGACAAAATGATTGACTTAATCAATTGGCTAAGCTTCTGGTGTCATTCTAAGGGGATCCAGTATCTGTCTGCCTGGGACGACATGGTCGACAGACCATGATGCTTTGCCAGAGATGGCCTGCACCTGTCACCCCTGGGATTTTGGATACTGACAAAGGCTCTTACCACCCCTATATAGTGCCTTTTTTTGGCAAGGTTCAAATGACAAATTCACAACCATAATAGGAACAGGCAAGCAAAAACTGAGGGTAATGCTACTCAATGCTAGAAGTCTAAATCTTAAAATGCACTCACTCGAGACACTCCTTAAAATGAAGAACATCAATGTCTGTGCAGTGACTGAGACCTGATTCAAGGCTCCAGAGAGCACCCCTGCATTACCAGGCTATAATGCATACTGCAATTTTCGGCCATCTAACTCGGACAGGAACACCAAAGGTGGAGGTGTGTCCATATTCATTAAGAATATCCACACCTCCAGGTTAGTTGCTCAGCATAATGCAACCGAGGTTATCCAGGTGCAACTAACTCTGGACATAACTGCAATCCAAATTGAAGCTTGCTACAGATCCACCACCATGCCCCAGGATTCCCATTCCTCTTTTCTTGATATATTGGAAAATATAAGGGTTCAACCAAACACCCTAATATTAGGCAATTTCAACTACCCCACCATTAACTGGGAAAACTACCTATGTACCAACTCCTTCACTCAGTGCTTTCTGGAATTCATAAATTCCAATGCCCTGGATCAACTTATCCACACCCCACCAGGGGCAACAATATCCTAGACCTAGTCATTACCAACATGAGTGACCAGTGTTCCACATCTGAAGTCAACTCCTCATTGGTCAGATCCGTCCATAAGCTAATCACCCTAGATATCCACATCCAGCCCCCACCACCCATTAAGGAAACCATGGTAAAAAATTTCTCCAAAGCCGACTTCATGCTTCTTAAGGGATGAACTTCATGACACCCATACAGATGGAAAATACAGTTATGACTGCTGAATCCTACACAAATGCACTCTATAAGCACTTACATGAGTGCATGGATCGTGCTATCCCAAACAGAACCAAGATGCTATCTTCCAAAAAAAGGAAGCCAATCTGGTGGTCCCCTGCCATAAACAAACTCTACAACAGAAGAAAGAAATTGTTGCAAAAGAGAGTAAAATCCCATGAGTGGAGGAGCTCCCTGGTCAGCCTCAGCAAGAAGCTGAGATTCATTATAAGATCCTCCAAAGCTAGCTATGAAAACAAGATTGCCAATGATTCTAAGGACAACCACAAAACATTCTATAGCTATGTCAAGAATCTCAAGTGGCAACACCCAGATCTGCTCTGAGTTACAGCACAATGGCACAAAAATTACAGAACCATCTGATATTGCCAACATCCTGGCAGATAGGTTCAGTGCTAACTTTACCCCCCCCCCCCACCCCCTAAAGGGCCCATATCAATACAGGAAGAATGCAGAGTCCCTGTAATTACAACTTCACAGGTAAAAGCAGCACTCTCTAAAGCCAAAAACACAGCATCCATGGGACCGGACAACATCCCAGGCTGCGTTATACATGAACTTCAGAATGAACTGGCTCCTCACCTAAGCACCATGTTCAGTCATAGCCTCACATCAGGCTTTGTGCCCACTGAATGGCACACAGCAACAGTTATCCCACTCCACAAAGGTAGAGCCACCACTGATCCTGGAAACTATCGCCCTATTAGTCTGATGAGCCTGGCCTGCAAGGCCATGGAACGTATCATCATGGAATTCATAAACAAAGACATTGGTAACCTCTAAACTCTGGACCCCACCCAGTTCAGGTTTGTGAAAGGCAGATCTTGCCTCCTGAACCTGGTCGACTTCTTTAAGGCAGTCACCAAAGCCGTAGACGAGGGTAAGGTGGTTCACACAGCCTGTCTTGATCTCGCCAAGGCTTTCAACACCATCCCCCATTCTGGAATTATAGCTAAACTCATTAAACTAGGTATAAATCTCCATGTCTCAATATGGGTTGCCAGCTGGCTCACTGACAGAACCCATACTGTAAAAGTTGCAGACTCCAAATCTGACTTCAAACCAGTGACAAGTAAAGTACCACATGGTTCAGTCCTGGGACCTCTCCTGTTTGGTATCTACTTCTCTGAAGTACAGGCTAACACAGAAGGCCTCTGGCTAACAAAGTTCGCAGATGACTGCAAACTAGGAGCTATAGTTGAGTCCCCACATGAAGTGGACATCCTACAGAGGGGCCTCACTGAGACAGATGTCTGGTGTCAGAGCCATGGCCTCAAGCAAAATGCCAATAAGTGCATTGTTATCCCCTTTGGTAAACACTCTGTACCCATGAATTACCACATAGGCAGTAGTCTTCTTAATACAGAATATGTGATAAGAGACCTTGGGACCCAGGTGGCAGTAGTCTCTCCTTTGATAATCACATTGCCACAGTAGTCAGGAAATCCTTTTACATGGCATACCTCATCACAAAAGGGTTCTCATCCAGGAAAAAAGAGGTAATTGTTCCCTTCTACTCGACACTCATTAGACACATTATAGAATACAACACCCCTTTTGGAATGTACCTCACATGACATCTGCAGAAGCTGGAAAGGCCACAGAAGTACCTCACAAAGAGAATTACTGGCTTCAAACAGATGCCCTACACTGATCATCTCAAAAAACTCCAGCTTTACTCTGTAGCATATCGCCTAGTCCGAGGTGATCTCTGTCTAACATATAAAGCTATGTCAAACCCAGAGCTGTTGGACATGCTACACCTAAAGAAATCCCAATCCCTCTGAGCTACATGCTCTAGGGACTTAAACCTTGTCACCACAATAAACAGGACTTGCTGGAGGGATAGATTCCTGTCCCAGAGACTTCCCATACTCTGGAACAGGCTACCCATCGATGTCAAGTAAAGTTCCTCATTAACACTCTTCAAGAAAAATCTTGATGAGTGGATGGGAAATAGGAAATACACCCCAGGGATCACTTCTGTGGCTCTGTTTGACAGGGGCACAAGAAATTAACTTTCTTGGGTTGGTGTAAGCCAGGGAACTTTGTTGGCTAGGCTTACTTAGGCCCTTGGGCCGATAGCCTAGTACCTACCTATGAACCTATGTGCCTATGAGATATAGTGGAAATGGCAGCTGGGTCTAACTTAAGGTGAGAGAAAATAATTTTATTAACCAGAGGTAACTTATAGAGCTTATCTGTTTTTTTAGGGACTGACAGCAGCATATCAAGACAAGTAGAGGTATCATGCCACACATTCTCCAAGACTGGCAGTATAAGGGGGTTGAGAGAGGAACGAGGTATATCCATTTATAACATATAATTATATCTCCTCTCTTCAAGTGGAAGGTCTAATTATTCCCATAGAAATACCACATTCATCTTTGCAATGGTCTGATTAAAAGAAAATTCCTCCCCAGGAGGATAAAAAAATAAAAGTTTTGCTCATAGCTGCAAGAGAAGAAGCCATATCTCTCTCAAAATCAGAAATATCAGATCCTATTTCCTCAGGAATAATGTTCCAGGAAATGCTGATCTGTAAAGGTTTCTGTGTATCAGAACATTTTGTCTGCTGTGCCTGTCTAGCCAAGGTATAGGACTCATATTTTTAAGAGTAATAACTGAAGAAGAAGAACAGTGGCCATACCTCTCAACCTCTTAGAGCAAAAAATCTGGACAAAGCCTAAAATGATGGGGGTACAAATAGGGACAGATTTTAAATATTGCTTCTACAAACTTAGAAAGTTGATAGGATAATATGTTTTTCATTGGCATGAATTTTCTGAAGGATACGGAGTCTTAAACTCAAATGTTTGTCATTATTTAATTACTTCAATCCTCAGCTATTTGCCAGAAAAGTACAGAGTTTAGGAGTAACACACCAAAAATGTGACGCAAAAATCTGGACATTCTGTGAAAATCTGTGCAGTTGAGAGGTGT
This sequence comes from Protopterus annectens, assembly GCF_019279795.1. Classification (NCBI taxonomy): domain Eukaryota; kingdom Metazoa; phylum Chordata; order Ceratodontiformes; family Protopteridae; genus Protopterus; species Protopterus annectens. The sequence goes on from NC_056733.1 coordinate 1,229,687,791, forward strand.
TGTGGCCACTGCAGAGTCACCCACTATTGTCTAAGGTGTAGACTGAGTCTACAACAATGGCAAGGACTCATTGGTTAGTGATTTTTTTCTTTCTCTGTGCTATGGCAGAACAGCCAATCAGATCAGAGTGAACATCTATGTTGTAACTAGGAAAGAAACACCAAAAGTAGTAAGCATAGTTGGAGTGAGTCTATTGGAAGTTAATTTGCTACTGAGTGTACACAATCAGCATACTTACGCTCACAACCCTTTCTGTTGTGCCTGATGTTACAAAAGGAGAACTGAAGTCCATTGTCAGTACTGTTTCAAACACCTACATACAGACTGACAAAAACAAGACATTAGGTAGGTTGCCACAAAGTGATCATAAGCATTACACTGACAAACACACTTTCCCAACCATTCTTCTGTAAACTTTATTTTCCCACAAAATTCAAAGTTTACCAGGAAATACACATATTTTTTTTCACAAGCTTAGGCTCAAATACCCTTAATAAAGTCTCCCTGAAAGGAAACTTTAGAAACTTGGAAAAAGTTTCTTAAAGGGGAAATAACACTTTTGGTCGAAAATAGATAAAAGGCTAGTTTTCTAAAAAGGGCAACATTTCTGGGTGAAGGGGTTACCCAGCAGGGACTCATCTTCCAGAAACACAGCTCTTAGCTGATTGCTGCTCCTGTGAAGCCTGGAAAATGCTTCTTCTCATGACAACAAGAAAGTACTAAAGAAAGATTCACTCTGACTGCTTGGAATTATCTAATCAGCAGTCAGAGAGAAGGAGTAGGGGTGTAGAGCTTTTGGCTGGTTGTTAATCCCTAGTAGAAAACCATACAATATTGTCTACGGCCTACTGCAGCACTGTGAATGATGAGCAGCACTACAGATACTGTGAATAAGATAGTGCTGGGGGGGGGCATACAGTAAGAATTCCAATAGATCTGTGATAAGTAACATGACCACAATTGTGCAACATGGTCCAAACGGTACTAGGTATACATAAGTGGTGACACAGTTGGGACCTGCTGGGGACAGTGGCCTGTGAAAACTGTATTTAAGTTGATTATGTATGTATGTATGTATGTGCAGACATGACAACACCTACAGATCAATAACTTTTAGGTTATTACCTGGAGGAAAAAGAGAAAAAAAAAAGTAATAATAATAATAATCCGCAGGTAACCTCAAGAGTGTCTTATATGCACTGGCATATTAGAATGAGTATACATGTGGTATAAGAATATATATAGCATACCGAAGGAAAATAATTTCCGAGTGCATTTCATGAGCAAAGTAAGCATTGCCTTCGGCTAGTGTGAAGAAAAATGCAATATGTCTTTACAAATCAAGAAAGCAGAAGGTATGCAGCAAATCTGTAAGTAAGATGAAATGCAGGAAAAAAGAAGAAAAGCAGATGGAGCAGTTGCATTGTCACTTTACAACAAGAGGTTCTCCAGTTTGAGTCTTGGCTGGGGTGCCTTCTGTGTAGAGTCTGCACGTCGTCTTTACATTCATGTGGGTTTCCTCCAGGTGTTCTGGTTTCCTCTTACATTACAAAGACATGCGTTTGGAGCATTTCTCCCTAGGCCTCTGGTAAAAACTGACTTGTTCCAAGTTGGACTTTTCTGGTTAACAAATGTTAAGTAAATTCAAAATAAATAAATAACTCAGAAACAGCCATGCAGTGTCATAAAACTGAATGTTAAAATTAAGTTACAACATAATCCCAGAAATGCAGTAATAGCAGAAATTACATTGTACCACTATGGAAGCCTTAGTGTTACAAAGGTAAAATCATATGCACAAGTCATGCTTCCAATGACTGCAGGCTCACACACACATACACACACTTACACACATGTACTCATGTAAGTCACATACCGACAATTTAAAGGGTTACCTGTCTGTCTATGACTTGTCTTTGCTATACAGAAGTTAACTGGAACAATTTGAAAAATCCACTGAGGTAAGGACAAGGGAGGGCACTGCAATTGGGAAGCAAAACTGAGAACCAAGCACTGTGAGAGAATAATTAATCCACATGCAACTGTGCCAGTATGTGTGCATGCAAGCATGTTTGTGTGTGTGTGTGTGTGTGTGTGTGTGTGTGTTATAATAGGCAATAAATAATCCAAGTGAAACTCTGCCAATATGTGTGCATTAGTGTTCGTATGTGCCAGTTCATGTATGCATCTATGCGTATGTGTGTGTGTGTGTGTGTGTGTGTGTGTGTGTGTGTGTGTGTGTGTGTGTGTGTGTGTGTGTGTGTGTGTGTGTGATAACAGTGATTTGAAACAAAAAAACACTGACACTGCATATATTTCACATTCCCCAGAGGACAGTCTTAGAGTCAGCCATATAGAGCATATCAAAACCATCCTGTCTTGGATTGTGATTTGTTGTGGAGTTGACTGGTAAGAGAAGTTGTACTCTTGTGTCTATACATCCTGGAAGAAATTTAAAGAAAATGTTTTCTTTTTATGACATAATTCTGTATATTTTTTTAACATGTTAAGTAGTAGTTAGCGGAGCTTTTCTCCTCGGGCCTCCACTGAAAATGGACATGTATCCAGTTGGACTAGCCCGGTTAACAAATGTAAAATAAAAAAAAAAAAAAAAAATAAAAGTTTTATTTGAATTTATATTGCATTTGTTATCACAATTTTTATCTGTTTGTAGGTAAGAAGAGACTGCTTTTTAACAAGCTTTACTTTGATTTATATTTTGTTGTTTTACCTTTACTTTCACTTTTGGTTGTGAGATAGGGATAGGTTTTGGACAGGCAAGCTCTAGCCACCACAAGGGGCTTAGACAGCTATAAATTTACACAGACTGCAAAGAGGAAAATTCTAAGCATATCAAAACAATCCTTTCTTGGTTTTTGATTTTTTTGTGGAGTTGACTGGTGAGAGAAGTTTTATTTATTTTTACTGTTAAAATGAGGTGTGATTGTGAGCTATAGTGAGTAGAAGCTACTGCACATAAAGAAATTACAACTTCTGTCTGGCTAGTAGAACTTGTATGGTTAGAACAACTTTATTGTGTTTTATTATTTAGTTGGATATTGCTGGTATAATTTTTGTCATAGAACTTGATTTAAGTTCCTTTGAATTCTTTGCTACTTTGTGTATTTTTTTCCTTTGCGATATTTTATTCAATTAAAGCTGAATATGGATTCCTTAAATTAGTATGCAATTAACGATTTGCTAATGCACAATTATCTTGTACAGTGTATTAAATGCTATGCATATTTAAAGGTAACAGCTAACACTGGGGATATTTGTTCCTCGTGTCAAAAGTTTGATGATTTGCTTACCATTATTAGAAGCAAATCTCGACTTAATGATGATAACTGCACATGTGCAGTTGGCATGGCTTGGAAAACTGTTGTTTCATATATTAATGACTGGACTGATGAACTAAATAATGTTAGGCATAGAACAAATAGAACAGATTTAGGAAATGATGCATCTCTTTCCTGCAAAGAACATTCAACCCCTATGAAACATGATGATGTCCCTGAGAACTATGGAATTGTGGATGCAAGTACTCAGCAATCTGAGAATCCGGTTTGTTTAGAAGGAAACCAAAAAAGAAAGAAAGGAAGAAGTTCTCAACAAATAACAAAGAAGAAAAAGAAACTGACTAATGACTGTAAAGGAAAGAGAATACGTAGTAAAAAGGATTCTGCTTTGTTATGTAACACACCGGTGACAGGGAATGAATATATCTGTCTATCAGAAAACCCTCAGTCTACAGAAAAAGGCATCACCTTTCCAATGGAAATGGAAGAAAAAATAGGCAAGGGGCAGGTGAAAAGGAAGAAATCATAACTGAACGTGGAAGGATTGAAGAACATTACTGTAAGAAAAAAGAAGAGAAAGACAGATGTTGACTACATGGCTCAAGCTGTGGATTTACAGTGCCAGCTGGATGCGAATTTAATACGCAGTGAAAACAGTGGAATTAATAAGACTAATAGTGATGAAGATTTATCCTTTGTAACAATTGATAGAGTTGAAATGACTGTATTAGAAGCTGAAGATTCTTCAGAGATGGTCAGCAGAGATATTCTTGTAATTGGAGATTCAGTTATTAGAGGAACTGATACTTTTATTTGCAGAGATGATAATGAACATCGAGTAGTGCTATGCTTGCCAGGAGCAAAAATAGAAGATGTGAAACAAGCCTTGGAATGCCTTAATGTAAGTAAGTATGGATCTGTTTTTATTCATGTTGGTACAGATGATGTCACCAACAAAGATTCTCTGACTGTTAGTCGGGAACTGGCAGCTCTCTTAGATAGTATATCAGGTACTGGTGTTAGGACATATTTTTCACAAATCACCTATAGAAAGGATAGTCAGGTCACGGTGAATGAAAAGATTTTTTGGATAAACACCTACATGAAAAAAATGCCCTGTTTTAAAAAATGGAAATGTGTAGAGCATCCAAGCCTTCTTTTGGGCACACATGAGTTCAGACAGGATGGTGTGCATTTGTCTAGATCAGGAAAGAGAATTTTTGGAGCAGATATTTTGCAATATTTGACAAACACTAGCCAGGATTTGTGCCAGGTTAAAAATGTAACAGTTCACAGACAGCAACATTTGATGCATCTCTGATGGTTGTTAATGCTAGGAGCATTAATAATATTTTTTTTTATTAGAAAATTTGCTTTGTTCCCACAAGATTGATGTTGTTATAGTTTGTAAAACATAGTTAAAGAACAATGACTGGATACCAGTTCTGTCAGGGTATAAATGTATTTACAGTAACAGACATTCTAACAAAAATCAGGTGGAGGTGTTATGATAGGCATTAAAGATAGCTATGAGACTTGTGATTATTACATGTTCAGTGATAATACCAATACTATAGACTGTGTAACTGTGACAATAAAGACAACCCTTGAACATATAACAATTGTTAGATTGTACAGACCACCAAAGTCAACTGTAGATGGCCTAGAGGAATTCATACATTTCTTACATGAAACACAGGAGGGAAGAATAATATTAGCTGGGATTTAAATTTACCAGAAACAGACTGGCATAATATTTATTCAACAATGTTAGTAAATAAATTATTCACAGAGTATATTCAGGAACAACAAATGCTTCAGATTGTAAATAAACCCACCAGGGGATGGAATATACTAGATATTGTTTGTGTTCATAAAGGTTCATTTGTTGCTAGATAATTCTGCCAAACTGAAATCTAAGCCAATGCACAACAAGGTTAATTACAGATAATAGGGAAGCAAAAAAGTTGCTATATAAAACTAACTGGAGTGAGGTGTTCAGTGGAAAAACTGCAGATGGAATGTGGAAAGTTTTGAAAGAGAAATTGTTTGAGTGCAAAAAGTAAAAAAAATGTTTAACATCAGGATCTAGGCACGTAACATCAGGGGGGTATATTTCCATAAGAAAAAGATACCTGATTAAGGTGAGAGACAAAAAATATATGAAATGGAAGAGAGGTCGAACTACAACTTTGAAAACTGAAATAAATGATCTAGACAAACAGATTAAGCATAGTGTTAGACAAGATCAAGAAAAATTTGAAGAAAATTTATATAAAGATATTGAGCATAATAGGAAACCTTTTTATAGATACATAAGATGTGGAAGGAGTAAAGATACACAAACTGATAAACTGTGCAGATTCTAAAATTTATTGTCAGGCACAACAGATTATAGATATATTTACAAAATCTTATGCAAAACAGTTTGGCTCCACAAAACAGGTGGTAAGTTGTCCTAGTGACATCCAGGTAATTCCAGATACTGGAATCAAATTAGATTATATTGAGAAAGAACTGTGCAAATTGGATTCAAACAAAGCGCAGGGAGGAGACGGAATAAGTAACAATTATTCGAGAACACTTAAGCAAGAACTTACACTGACATTACATCTATTATTTACTAGGTCATATAAATATGGGGAGATTCCTCAAGACTGGAGACATGCACTTATTAAACCTGTCTTTAAGGGAAAGGGGAGTAAGACAAACCCAGAATCATATAGACACTTAAGTCTACTTTCATGTTGTGGAAAAATAATGGAGAAGGTAATATTGGATAAGTTATTGTCAGAACAGGATAGGTTGGGACTTGAAAACCATATATCAGCATGCATATGTTGAAAATAGATCTATTACCACCTGTAACATGATGTTCTATAACAATATAATAACAGCTATGAATGAAAAATCGTGCTGTGATGTGATTTATATAGATTTAACTTCAGCATTTGACAGGGTCATGCACAAAACACTGATCAATAAATTAGTACAACTAGGTATTGATGTACTGTTGATAAGATGGATAGCTGCATGGCTTACAAATAAGACATGGCAAGTATCACACACCAACTGGACAGATGAAATCCTTGGTTACAGTCAAGGTGTCCCACAGGGCTCTGTACTAGACCCTTACTTGTTTGGATTATATCTTTCAGACCTTACTCTTTCATCTGAGGTGTTCTACAGTCTATATGCTGATGACATGAAATTGGGTAAACTGATTACAAGTGTTACAGATAAGGCATGTCTGCAAAATATTTTGACTAAATTGATCATTTAGGCACAGGAGAATAATATGTTGATAAATACATCAAAAACTAAGCATACGAGATTTGGGAGACATAAATTGAAAGGTGAATATTTAATACAGCACACATTGATTGAAACTGTAGACTCATTTAAGGACCTGAGTATATGGGTAGATTCAGCTATGAGTTTTTCTAATCATATCAACCAATTGGATAATGATAGTTATAGAACTATAGGTTGTATAAAAAGATTCATAAAGTCTAGGAAATCAAACATAATGAAGTAATTGTTTGCTAGTTACATTAGACCCAAACTTAAGTATGGGATAACAATATGGAAACCCTATAGGAAAACAAACATAAATAAACTGGAAAGAGTACAGCAGAAATACACTAAAGGCATCCATGGATGTGAAAATCTAAGTTATTATGAAAGACTAAAACATCTGAACTTATACAGTGTCTCTTACAGATATTTAAGAGGAGATCTTATTCAGGTATACAGGGCATTTAGGGACAACTACCTCTGGGAATGTTTGGGGTTATCAAAAAGTACTAGAGAATTGTCAGATAAACTATGCAGAAGATTCTATAGGAATGAGAAGTGTGCTAATTGTTTCTCTGACAGAGCAGCTGATGCTTGGAACAGACTACCAAAGTACATTAAAGCAAGTACTAGTTTAGATATTTTTAAGAACAGCCTGGACATTTATTATGGGAATAAGTGTTTTGGCATATTGGCAAGCTAGAAGGGCTTTAATGCCCATTCCTGAAACATTTGTATGTATGTATGTATACAATGACCAGCCATCACCAACCCATATTCATACTGCCTGGATATAAAATATTATTACTAAAAGTATTCCTAATCTGGATAGGGAAGGCATCTGCTGTGGTGTTATGTAATCAGGTGGAATGGGGAAAAACATGGTTCAATAAAGTGTTGTAAAAAGCAACCTAAGTCCATAAAATTGGCATTTTCTTTCATACTTCAGGATCCATTCCATCCACCCATGACATGTTAAGTTAAAAAACATTAGTTAATGGTATTGCAATTATCCTGAAACTTAAATAATTATTGGATTAATCCATTAGGCCTCATTGTTTTGACTCTCTTTAAGGTCTAGTATTTTTTCAGGTTTCTTTATTTTGTCATTAGACTACTTTTCATGGGGTCTTCAATTGCCTAAATTTAATAAATCGTCTTTCTCTTCCACCCTGATTAATCTGCAGACAGATAGCTGGTTATTTAGATGAATGAAGCATGAATTAATTTCAGATGTAAGAGAATTCACTCAAAGACTGCCTTATCAAAGCAGATTAAGGCAAGCAAAACCGCTCCTAAACCCTGAGGTACAGCAACATTGGAGGAACATTTGGGATGGGACTGTGCTTTAGCCCCCAGGAAAAAAAATACATGTCAAAATACTGTATTACATAGATATTTCACAAACCGCCTTGTTCAAAAGGCCATTCATTCTTGTGTTACTTGGCTATATATCCTAAATCCTGCAAAAAGTAGCAATATTCAGTTTCTGTTGTCATTTTCTTCTTATCCCAAGCCATTATATTTAATATCCCAAAAACATTCCCATCCCCTCTGCCAACACTCCAGCCTTATCTATGTTTAAAGTCAGTCCATTAAAGGAATTAATGTGATGGGCACAGTACTGAAAGTTACATGCACAATATCACAGTCTAGGTATATTTTCATTTAACATGTAAAATGTACCCTTCGGATGAGGAACATCACAATGACCCATCCTACTCTGCACCACTACATAATTAAGGCACTGACATACTTAACAAAGAATCCCCACGGTATGACTATTGTCAGGATAATACAAGATAGCTAATCTATTTGATAATCACTTATTTCTCTAGAAAGACCCCCCCATTTGTAATTCATCCTCTACTGTATTCTGGATTGCTTTCTTGTATGATTAACCTATATAATTCACTATCCACTTCAGCAGTGTGTCTTGCTACTTGCAATACATATTGTCAAAATATTGTATTAAATGCATTTCTCACAGAGCATATTGGTCAAAAGGCCATTCATTTTTGTTCTACTGGCTATATATCCCAAATCCTGCAAAAAGTAGCAAGATTCACTTTATATTGTCATTTTCTTCTTAACCCAATCCATTATATTTAATATCCCAAAATATTACCATTCCCTCTGCCAACACCCTAGCCTCATCTACAGTTGACTGCAATTTATCCTAGTAATATTTCTGTAAATGTATTTCAATCTGTTTTACGTTTTTGCTGTTGTGGGGATTTTCTCCCCGTATACAATTATTAGCTACTGTAAAATGTTTTATGTGGTTTTTGTGGAGCCTTTCTTCCTAGCTCATTATAAATATTCAATAAGTTGCATATATAATCACTCAACTACTGTTTAAATCTTTTTAAATCTGTTGTGTAACTTTTCTCCTAGGGCTTCTGCTGAAAAATGGGGCATTGGCTCAACTGAACTTTCTGAGTTCTCAAAGGACAAATAAAATAAATGAATAAATAAATGTTGAGTTTTTGCTAATTTGTCAATATGAACAAATGTAATATTGCATCTAATTTACTGTATCTGATAATATTTTTCCATCAGCTGACTAATGGACTATCCATGTGTTTAAAGAACAAAGAGAGTGCAGCATCAGGTGAGATTAAGGGGTGACCTGCCTTTATATATCCTATGATGAGTGACAGCAATAGCAAGCAAAGGTTAGAGTCTGGGCCACTCATTTTCGGCTAAATATAATGTATGTAATGCTTTCTAAATATAGCTTCCAAACCATATTATACAAAAATGGATCTACTATAGATGTTAGTAGTAAAAATTGTCAAAACAGGTAATTAAACCAGTTGTTTTTCCATTAGCTCTTCCACACTTGACTAATAACAATGGTCTCAGAATTACCCTGATAAATATTAATAGTGTCAACAACAAATGTGCTTTATTTCTGATGCTGTTTTGAAAAAAAACAACCAGATGGCCTCACAATTATAGAATCCTGGTTCAGCAAAGTTGTATGTTTTCCCATTGCATTAGATAAAACTATTAGTTCTCTACTGATAACAGGTTGGAAGTAAGGATTATGGGGAGGATCTATTTTTAATTAAAAATGAAGGCTAGATGGTTTTCCACTAATAAAGAATCACTGTAATAAAGTATGAAGATGCACCAGTCTAGCTACTGGTCCAGCTCATAACAGGTAGAAACTCACACAACCTTTCACACTAAAACTGTTTGAACAAATAATACAACAGCTATATCAAAACTATTTCATGAATATCTTTATTCTACTGGGGGTGTGGTCCACCCACCATATGAATGGCAGCTTACTCTGTTAGCTGACGTGACAGAAAAAAATCATTTTAATGTTTATCGATAACCACAAATCAATTTATAAAATACAATATGGAATCAGAAATGGAAAATGTTTCAGTGGAGAAGTTTTAGAAAAGCTTCTTCTGAGCATAAAAATGGCATTCTTGTTCAAAAGGCTTGGACTGATCATAATAGATGTAGAACCTTATCATAATTCAGTGCTAAAACAACAGCAACAATTTTCAAACATAGAATTAAAATGCAGAAGATGAGAAAAAAATGTTGAAAGAGTCAATAAACTTGAATCTGAACTGACAGAGATAAGTTGGAAGGTATTTGATCGGAGAACTACTTCAGGGAGGTAAATACCTGAATTATTGGAATCCCAAATTCAGTACCAAATAGAGGAATGAATACCCTATCTTCCTGAATTACTTACAGAAATATTGTTTCTTCCTCTTCAGTACAACTTAAAAAATAGAACGTACAGGTGTTTCCCTTGTTCTGTGTATAGATAAGTTACAGACTGTCATTTAACTTTTTTGTGCTTGTATGAATAGTACATACAGTTCTCCTAGAGTCTGTATTACTTTTTATTCTAGCATTATTGTTTATGTGACCTCATGCTAAGAGTTATTAAACATTTTACAAAAGGAAGCAAACAGGAAATTCAAGAAGTGCATCTATGAGCATAACTATGCTGCTAAGAATAAATGTTTAATCAATGCCCTGTCTAACTAGGCCATTAACTGTAAAACATTTTATAAAGTTTGTTTTTATGTGGTAGATTTTATCTGATCAATTTAATAGAAAAGGAGAGGATGAACTGGAGTTTAAAAATTTCAGTTATGGGTTAAACTTAATGCAGCTGTTTTCCTGGATTAAATACGTTTGTTGATTTTAGTTTTGTTTTAAAAAACAATAGATATTTTAAGAAAAGTAAATAAGTGATCCTTTACAGTATATTGATCATATTACTTATCGTGTGATTTTATTGTGTGACTTTCAACTTGGCTATGTAAGAGAAAATATTTTAACTACCTTTAGTCTGATGAAGATCTCTGTGAGGGTTGAAAATGGTTATTCTTAGAATTTCAAATGGATTTTAGCAGAAGCCTAGACTCTTCATCCAGTTATTGAAGATTTTTGTTGTCATTTTTATCCTCAAAAGGCTTGCGACATTAATTCCTTATTTAAGAAGTTGCTGCATGTGAGTGCAGTGAGCATAATGAGTACATCTACACATTTCTGTGTTCTGTTTTTGTCTAACTTGAAGTGTGGTTGGGAAAACATTTAATACACAAAGGTATGTCTGAGGTGAAGTGACAGTTAATCGGTAACCATGTCAGCACCCCTCACGTGGGGGGCTGTGCCCCCAGACCCCCAGCTAATTATATATACCAACTCCGAAATCGCACAACAGTGAAAGGGGCAAATTTCATCCTTCTGTATTTTGAGCTTTCAGTATTTTGGGAGTCAGCCTTTTGTTTTTTCAGTCTTCTGAAGTAGACCCATATCTATATATCTATATCTATATCTATATCTATACACACATACATACATACACCACACACACACACACACACACACACACACACACACACACACACACACACACACACACACACACTAACACACAAACACACACACATGCACACACACACACACACACACACACACACACACACACACACACACACACACACACACAAAGCAACACATACATACATAGAGAGACATATCAGGAAGTTGTTTTAAGTGGAATCAGAATGTTTGCTTATCTAGTTTCATAGTACACTTAGAGATAAGATGAATATGCCATGGAACTAATGTATTAGAGTTTTGTGTGGTTGGTACCTAACACTATCTAGATTATGTAGAGATGGGAGAAAAAATATTCTAGGTGCTGAAGATGAAGAATAGGATATTTGAGGAATTCATTGAGTTACCTTGGAAACATGAATTTTAAGAATGGGGGGCTGGACAAAGTATAACAGCATATTGTTACAAGTTAAATTGGTGCAACCTAGCATTTATAACATTAAAATGAATAGGAAATGGAAAAAGAATGTACATTTATACCATTACACTTTAACAAAGTGGTATATAAAGCAGGTTAATTAGGATTTTATGTACTATGAAAGCAGATGACAGAAATAGGCTGACATGCTCCACACAGATTAAAATCTTTCAAGTCTTTACATTTTCTTTTGAATGCATTTTCATAATTTTGTGATGAAAGGATGGCAATGTTTCTCCTGTCACTATGTAAGAAAACATGCTATGAATTTTCATGCACCCACCAAATTTTCTTGTTTACATTTCATTTTAGCATATTGATTATTTTTCCTAATTCGTAATTCCATTGTGAAGTTAGAGTTGCTTTCTAAGAAATGACAGGAAGCATTACAAACTCATGCATCCCTTTTGTAAGCTACCCTAAGTGCTATTTATTCAGTTGTTAAATAGTATTCATATTTTCAGACTTTTAAATATTAGATGTTTATGTTTCCTTTTGTTCAAAATGTCCAATAAAAAATGTAGATTAAAAGTAAGTTAAACCTATTGGGTGAATGCGACATAATAATAATAATAATAATAATATTATTATTATTGTTATTATCTGTATTAGTAGTAGTCTTAGCATTTGATTACCATGAAAGTCAGACTGGGTAGGAGCCCATTTTCTGTGAAAGGCTAGAGAGAAATGCTCCACAGCAATATTAAACATTTTAAGAACAACAATTTTACAGTCTTCAAAAATAATACAAAACATCTGCAGTTTAAATACTTCTATGAAATTTGACATACTATGAAAACGTTTGGTTAAAAACAGATACAAGTTATATGACAATGATATCATCTTTAGAGAAATTTTAGCCAGATTATGGAGAAATTAAAAAAAGTTAGTATAATACAAATAGGAATTGCAATATGACGTGAGAGAAAAACAGGTTTATGGTATATTTAGATAGAAAGCCAAGGGGAAGACATTGGGTCTATAACACTTTGTCAAATCACTTATTATCGAACACTTATTCATTGAACACCTGTATATCGAAGTTCCCAATCATCAAATGGAGTTTTCAGCAGAAGTTTTCCTAGGGCACACCAACAGTTGGCCACCATCTGGACTTTGCCCTTTTCCCCACTGTAGTGCAATCTCAGGGTTGGTATATTTAGTTAGGGGTGGGTGTTAAGTTTTATGATTTTGTTCACAGTCACTCGTGTGGCCTACTATTGGTTTGCCTTAGGAAAACTTTCAGTGAAAAGTCCATTCAGTGATTGGTAGCTTCAATAAATAGGATTTTGTCAAATAGGGGTTTGATCATAAATGATTCAACAAAGTGATATAGATCTGGAGAAATTGATAGCAGTAAGAAAGTGAGTGAAGAAGGGAAAGTAAGGAGGTATAAAGAATGAAAAGGTACTTGCTCACATTTAGGGATAGAGTGTATCCTGGTGCTGAACAAGAACAGATCCAGATTTTGGCTAGGAAGTCTTTCAGAATGGTTTTGAATGATGGGATGGAGGGCAGACAGGATTAGGAATAAGTATATTAGAGGGTCATCCCAGGTTGGAGGGTTTGGAGACAAAGCTGGAGAGGCAAGATTATGTTGGTTTGGACGTCCTGAGGAGGGATGCAGAGTATATTGGGAAAAAGATACTAAGGATGAAGCTGCCAGGTAACAGGAAAAGAGGGAGGCCTAAGATAAGGTTTATGGATGTGGTGAGAGAGGACATGCAGGTGGTTGGTGTGACAGAGCATGATGCAGAGGACAGGAAGAAATGGAAACAGATGATCCACTGTGGTGACCCTTAACGGGAGCAGCCAAAAGAAGAAGAAGGATGGAGGGTTTTGACCTAATAGATACATTTAAGGAGTTCCAGGCCTTAGCAACTTGGTATGAGTATAAACAATGCCTACCAGGTTTGATAGGTTTGTAGATAGACAGAATTTATTAGTCATTGGATTGAAATGACTGACTGTAAACATAGTTCTGTACAGTAATATGTAGTACTGGATAAGCAGTTGGATAACATTGCAGGTGGTAAGTACCTATGAATATGTTAGTTGATGAGGTAGTAATTGATTGAGATCCAATAAGAGACCCAAAACATGAGAGCTACTTCTCCATAAGCAAAACAGATTATGTAAAATGTAAAAGGTTCAACCTACAACTGTCTTCTCTTTGCTTGATATAGTAATTGCCATCATGGCAAATAGATAACCTGAGTATGGTTGTTTTCCATACTGGTTTGAGTGGTCTCTTACTGGTATTTTAAAAGAGCAAATATTCCCATTGTTTTTTTTTTCTCTTGGAAGTTCTTCTCTACAAAGAAGAAAGCTTTCCTGTAAATTGAATATAAAAATGTATACCGGAGCCCATTGTATGGAAAATCAGGTCTGACTGCAGAGTTTCATTTATTCATTTTCTTGTTCATGCTAGTAAAGAGAGAATAAAATCATGACTCTTTTTATGGCAAATAAGCACCAATGTTTAAAGTGTATTGTCACACTTTAACAGTGCATAGTGGCATTTAGTGAGTTCAGCACTACAATGTATCTTGCCATAGTCAAATCTAATTTACTTGGACCATTTTTTCAACTTTTTACTAAAACCACCATCCAAGTAAGTTTAGAATTTACCTCGGTGGCATCATGTGAGGCAGTGGTCCATAGAATGTAAGGTATGCATCTCTGAGCATGTATATTATGTGACTATTAAACTCTATGGAAGCATTTTGTATTTTTCCCTCAGCTGATGTCACTGAGGTTAACAGTCACACAATCTTCAGTGGTATCAGTGCTAGGAAAAGGAATTTTAGGAAGAGTATTTCTCATTAAAGAAAACAGGAAACAAGTTCACCAATGGCTAAAAAGCTTGATCGATACCTAAAGCACCAGACAATTTGGTGCAAAAGGTAACTTACATAAATGTGACTTTAAGATACTTTTAAATCTCTTAACTGTGAAAATAGTAGAGATTAACTATATATATTGCTAAATCAGCATTTTCAGAAATAAAGCAGACGTTGTTGGATCAATCCCAATCCATTTCGCACGGTGATTAAGGATCTGATCAGAAAGTTTTCTAAGGTGGTTAAGTTGTGGTATAATTCCAAACGTGACCAGGATGAGTAAATTAAGGAAGCTATTGTTTTTGGATGAATCAATAGACTTGGCAGCTAGCATCTCAGCTTAGTTGCTCCCTAGAAACTAGATAAAAGTACCATCTCTACTTCACCCCCCACCCACATTCATGAACTGTTTTTTATTCCGGAAATGTTTTATCTCAGTGATTGCCAACCATTACACTCCTTTCAATTAGTGTTGAAACTATCATTTCCTTCCTACTGAGTATCCTTAGTAAGGATGCGAGGAAACAATCAGAGTGGCCATCATACAGGAAACAATGCAGGTTGTTTGCACTTTTAACTGCATCTTCTTATGGCAAATAAAGTCAATTCTAATGGCCCTAACCCCACCAGTGAGTGCCTGATGTTGGCAGTTGCATGATCATCAGGGTCTGTTATATTGCCAGTATGCAGTGTGCTTGCTTTCATATATGTACTAATGAAGGCTACCGCTACCATTTTGGAAGAATCAAGATCACATTTTACATCCTTATGTTGTTGCTTTGCATTCAAGCATCTGTTCACTGGAGCTGTAACCACTCACTCCCATCCTCTGACACCAGACTCTTCTAGCAACTGATGTATTGGTTGAACTCAAGGCTTCTGAACAATATAGGACTTTATCCCTGTATGCCACAAAGTTGGGCTTAGTTTTATAAAGTCTCATCAAGAACCCTGTGGAAATTACAAACTCCAAACATTTTCCTGTCTAGAGTTTTCTCTACTTCAACTCAACTTTCTTAAAGATGGCTTGCCCTATAAAAGACAAACATTTGACACATATCTTCATTTTTCGCCTTGCAATAAGGACTTCACCAAAAACATTCTTGCATATCATTGCACACCAGCTAATTAAGGCATCTTCCCTAGAGGCAACGAAAAAGTACTTCCCTTTTTTCAAATGACTTGGCATGATTGTCTATAAACAAATCCTTCCGGGCCATCTGTGGGCTTCTTCCATGGGTACGTAACAAGTTTAGAAGGTGATACAATGTTCACTAACATAAAGAAGAGCTTAGTTACAGGTATGATCTTTGACGAGATGAGAATGTTTCATTTGATCAGTCATTGATTTACTTATCGATACATTTAAATTACTTTACTTTACTAATGTCACTGAAAAGTGTCTTCAAAACTTCTGTAGCAGTTGTAGTTCATCCAGATGTCATTAGTCAGTAGAGTCACATGACTAGCTGTTCAGTTCTCAAGTCTTTTCAGTTTCTCATACCATGATGGTAACGGACCCCATTCCTAAGTCAAAGTATGATTAAGTTTCATGAAATTAGTATTGTTTCAGTTTTTGATGTCAGCCAGTAGTGCTTTATGGAGCACCCGCAGTGTGTCCAGTAATGACTCCTTCTGCAGATCATATAGAGTGACATGTATTGATAATATATTTAAATACGATTGTAAATTCTTTTTTATAAGACCCGTTGCTCCCACTACTATTGGAACTGTCTGGGTATCTTTCTTCTACATTGCTCTCATTTCTGCCTGCAAATCCTGATATTCTATGACTTTGTGTCTCGCTGTATGCAAGACAATGTAGTCACTGGGCGTGGCACTTTCAGTGATCAGTGCTACTTTTGTCTTCTTTTCTTGGACCACTATATCCACTTTTTTAGCATCTATCTTTTGAACCATTGATAATGGATGATCTCATGTGATGTAGATTTCTTCATTTTCTATGATGCTTTGTGGCTCATGTTTCCAGTGTTTTTTGGCCACTTCAATACCATAATGTTTGCACAATCTCCAGTGCAACAGTCTCACTACATTATTATGCCTTTCAGTATACAGTCCTTGTGCCATTAGTGTGTCGCAACCAGCAACAAGGTGTGCAATTGTTTCCAATTCAGTTTTACAAAACCTACATTTGTCTGTTTCTCCCACATGTTCAATGGACTTTATAAACCAATGTGTACGCAGCCTACTATCTTGGGCTGCCAATATTAACCTTCCATCTCTTGGTTTGAGTTTGCCTCTCCTTAACCATTCCTTTGTTCATTCCTGATCAACATGAGGTTCTTCCCGAAGTTTTCTATACTTGCAACTATATTTATGCTTTCTCCACATTTCTTGCCTTCTCATCTGATCCTGTAACTTATATTCTTTCTTTTGTTTTTTTTTTTTTTGTTTTTTTTGGCACATTCAGTTGCTACCTGATTTTTATCTTCTTCTGGTTTGTTTTCCATTCCTGCTTGACACAAATAAGCTTCTGCTAGATTAAGCAAATAAGTCAACTTAGATTAATTCTCCTCATGTTTCAAAACTTTCACTACATTTGGGTCTTGTGAGGTCAGCAGATACCTGTGGAATCCTATGATTGCAGATCTATACATATAATCAGTTTCAAGGAGGCCCATCCCTCTTTCAGAATGGAGAATATATAATCTTGGTATACACTGAATTTTATAAATCATTTGGTGAGCATGAAGCATCCTTCTTGTTTTCCTATCTAATCTATCCAACACATTTTGGAGCCATTCAATCATCCAAAATTGTAAGTTAGGACAGGAAGAAAACATTGGTTTATAGCTTGGATTTTGTTCATAGATGTCAGTGCTGTTTTCAGGATTAATTTAAGTCTTCTGAAGTATTCCTTACGAATATTTATTTGCATTTGTTCATGTTTTATTGTTGATCCTTCATCAATTTCCAAATATTTTTACACTCCTTCTTGCTCAATTTCTTTTTTATAACATTCTTTTCCCAAACTATGTATTCCTGGCGTTGCAGTTTTCCTGCTTTAAAGGTTGCCTTTGCACATTTATCAAGACCAAATGACATTCTTATATTATCTGAAAAAGTTTTGACAACTTGCAGTTGTGCTTTTAGTTCCTCATCTGATGAGCTATACAGTTTTAAATCACTGACAAAGAGAAGATGAGAAGTCTTTACACTTTATTGTTTTCTAGGAGCCAGGTTATAGCAATAGCCTAAGCTGTTGAGAAAACAGTTTAATGGATTAAGGGCAAGGCAGAATAGTAACAGTGACAGAAAATCACCCTGGAATATCCCCCTTTGAATTTTTATCCCTCGGATATCAATTTGTCCATTATCATGGCTTAATTGCAAAGTGGTCTGCCACTGTTTCATGGTCAGTGTAATGTAGTCGATCAGTGTGGGGAGTATCATACATTTTTAAGCACTCTTTTATCCATGAATGTGGGATACTATCAAATGATTTTTTGTAGTCAGTTAATGCCATACTTAGTTTCTTCCCCTTGTAACAGTTCTCCACTATGACTTTATTTAACAGCTGATCCTTTGTTCCATATGGCTTTCTTTTATTGGCCTTTTGTTCTACTGCCATAACTGAGTTTTCTTTTTAATGACTATAAACTCTGTCAACATCAGTTTCCATGTATAGTTTATACGTCATAGCAAGGCACTGTATTACTCATTATTTTTTAGGGTAGCTTGCAGGTTCACTCTTAAGTAGGAGCATTGTTTTTCCTTTTGACAGCCAGGTTGGTGTCTGTTCAATTCCTATATGAATTTACTGATGTTACATAAACACCATTGTAAGGTGTGGATTTAACATAATATTTAAGATCTTCACTGCACAGACACAAGGTACAGGATTTGATTCTAACCTCAGGATATTGGCTAGGCTTAGCCTAGTAGTCAATGATGAAAACTCTTTTAGAGATCAAATATTTGCTGTAAATTTTGGGCCCTGTTTTTCAAATATCAAATGAGAACTGCAGTGTGTTGAGGCCTACTGCTGTTTCTTTTTTGCATGCACTGTTTATCAATGATTTGCTACTGGGACTTCTCCCATTTTGTTGCTCTGCAGTTGTTAGGTGGGGAGTAGTTAGTCATAAAAATAAAGAACATGTTAGTAGTCTTAACATGTCACAGCAATACATATGCACAGTTAATAATCCCTGCTTATATTTTTTTGGTAACCCAGCAAAACTGAAAGCTGCTCTATAGTTTTTAGCTTTTGAACCCTTTTAAAATTATCATCTCTCATGAACCTGTGAGACTGGCTTGATCTAACATTTGCAACTAAGTTTATTGTAGAGATAGATTTACACAAGGTCCTTAGGCAATTAAAATATTTTTACTTTTTTCACTTATGTAACTTTTGTTAATCGGGCAAGTGAACTGTTCTGTGGACCATTCTGAGCCATTACCCAGGACATCAAGGCAAAGTGAACAATAACAATGGCATATGCCCATCAATAAAGTGATCATAAAGTCAGAAAACTAAGAGATCACTAAAAAATGTAAGTATGTAAAAATAAATTAAAACATACAATGTAAAATACAAACACATGATGGTGTAAAGGAAAAAGTAGGATAATATTTACAGAACAATCTTTACAATTACACTGTATTTACTGAGTAATAAGCCATTGCAAGGTTTCATACGGCAGATTGTATGTAATAATGCTGAGGTATCTCTTTTAATAGGCAGAGATTCTTATCATAATGAGAAGTCTTAAAGGACACAATGGTGTATATATAGAGAAAATATTTCCTCTACGCATCTGTAATGGTCTTATCTCTCTTCTTGACTGAAATGGCAATGCTGTCTTCAGTATGGAACTTTGCTTTTCTCAATACCTCTCCAACTTTTTCTTTATTTTTAACATAATACCATTTGGCAATATTTGGCACTATAATAACTAAACAAATAGACACAAGGGATTCTGAAAAACTCAAAACCACAAAGCAGGGATCCCCAAAAAACTGGATGAAGCCAAACAACTGCAATAACTATTTTGGAAGGTAGTATCCAATTGTAAAACTTGTTTATTTTAAATTAATTTAGCACACTCCACCTGATAAAAACTTGCACTTTCATCACCAGTACCACTTATGGAATTCATGAGAATGAAAAATAACAAACCAATAGCCCATAACATTTTATAATAAAAGTCTTAAGACACCTGACATTCATCTACCAATAAAATTCAGCTCCATATTGTTTAATTTTGCCAACCTTGCCAAATGGGTGAGAAACCCCTACCAGTATTATCCTAAACACACACACACACACACACACACACACACACACACACACACACACACACACACACACACACACACACACATTCACATTCACGAAAGGGCTAGACTCCTGGCAACGTGAGCATGGATCTTGATGATTATCAGTGTTGATGTGACACCCCAAACCCATGTGCAAAAATAGGGAAAAAGGGTTGAGGATGGAGGGATATATATCTATATATATCTATCTGTATCTATGTCTATATTTATAGCTATCTATATCTATAGCTATACTATATATCTATATATATAGATTAATTCTAAGATCACTTTACCGCAGAGAAAAAAAAAAACAAAAAAAAAAAAACAAAATGCCTGACATTCAAAAATGAGCACAGTACTGAAAATTCAAAATCATATTATGTACAGGAACTTCTTATTGTCTTATACATCTTTCTTAACTGGTCTATATTAAATCATCGAACTCTTAGAAAAGCGAACAATGATTTATCGACCCCATGTAAGTGAAAGCTTACAAACTCGAATGCTTAGAACAGCAATTTTTTTTCCAAGGGAAAAAAAATCGCTGTACCAAAAAAAAAAAAAAAAAAAAACACTTATAACATAAAGTGTAAAGTGGGGGGCTTCGCCCTCCCCCACACCCCCCTACTTAAATATACCAACTCCAAGATGGCACTACAGTGATGAAAACAGCAAAGTTACGGATGCTGCCAAGTGATTTCTTTCCCTGGGAAGGAATTCACTTACATGCCGCTTCATCATTTTGCCTTTTCGTCTTTTCAAGTTTGACCAAGATGCATTTGAAAGAATGCGTCTTTGGTCATCTAATAGGAACCCTTTTTAACTTACTAGTAAATCATCTTTATCAGAGTTGGAAAGCAGTAGTAAGGTACATCTGGATTTACAGACTCTGTATACATTTCAATGGGCTACTGTATTAGAAAGAGACCAGAAAAGAGTCATACATGATTTAGAGACAGTAGGACCATGGGTGCTGTGTATACCAGTAGACAAGTATCCATGCTAAAATACATACAGCTTATACAAATGAGACAGACTGTTCACAAGTCTCCTGTATTATAACTTACAGCTAGCCTGCCATGGACCAAGTGTAATGGATATACATTGCATTGATAATGTTGTTCTGCTCAACCTATTGCAACACCACTTACACAGATTCACAGATATTCCAAGGCTACTTAGTCGCATGACCAGTCTCAGCATGTCAATACCCTCCCTCAGGCTTCACCTCATTTCTCAAGAAGGGACATGCTGATCAATCCTGGTACAAATTTGTAGATACCCATCTAATCATTTATAGGTTCATAGGTTCATAGACTAGTACTAGGCTAATTGCCTTGTGGGACATTTTAAGCCTAGCCAATTACCACATGTGAGAATCAAACCCTTTAGTTTTATGCTTAAAGGAGGATAGTGAACTGCATGCAGGGAAAGATTATTCCAGAAGTTTGGAAGGTGCTGGGTCATAAAAGTATCTGTCCACTATGTTTTATTTGTCTTTTGGGGAAGATTTAGGAACCTAGTTTTATACTGGTAGTGATGATGGATTTGTGGAGAACAGGAGATCCAGGACAATTCAGTCCTAATCATGTGGTAAGACAGACAGAGATCTCCCCTCAAAAGTCTATAAGACACCGACTAAAGGGAGAGTGTTTCAAGCATATCTTGGTAGCTAAGGGACTTAAGAACTTTTGGGTCTTTCTAATTATTTGATATGTTTAGTCAGATAAATCCCAAAGGGGACATTGTGCTCAATAACTGGTGTGATCAATGCAGAGCATAAGGCTGTAATTACATCCTTGAACCTTGATGATATTCCCTTAACAATTAACTCCACTAAATAAAAATATTTCCTGATGACTGTTATTACTCACATGATGGTTAAAAAAAAGGTGCTATCAACCCAAGCACCAAGGTCCCTAACTACATTTTCTTTTTATAGAGATATGTTGTCAAAACAATATAATGAGGAGAGAGTTTGCGTCCTAAATATGATGATGCTATACCTTTTAGCATTTAGCTTGATCTCATTTTTGTACACGAAGAGCATATGAGGAGGAGTTCATTTTGGAGGGTTTAAGTGTTATTAGGTGACTTAACAAAAACCTCTAACTTGGAATTGTCTGCAAACTTTGTTAGCCAAAACTCTTGACTTTCATTCTGTAGGGCTGAGAAGTAAATACCAAAAAAGAGAGGTCCCAGCACCAAGTCCTGACAGATAGTTTCTGACAATGCACTTGCAACTCACACTGTATGGGCTCTGCCTTTCAGCCACTTAGCTATCCATCTTACCACATATGGATCAAGTTTTAAGCCATTTGGCCATTCAGGGAATTTAGTTTCATTGAAGTAGTCATTCATTAATTTCATCTTTCGATGTTTAATGTTTGGTATTTAGCCACTTGTGACTTTTTTTGGTTTCGATAGCCGAACAAGGCTCCACCACATCAATCAATGCCAGAAGCATGGACTTTTTATTAAGTTAAATGCTTTCATCATAGATTACATATAATTTATCAGAAGAGTCATGTTAAAAACAAAAACAAAAACAATAGATAAAAACCTCGTGATCCATCATATGATGCTTACATAAATTTAAATATAATATAATATATTATAATATAATATTAGTCTAAAATCAAAAATCAAACTGTTGAAGTGAGAGACTCATAAATGCAATTGAAATACTTTGTAATAACAGAAGCTCATAGTATTGCTGCTTTCATCTGTGAAACACTATTCATAGATATCATATTATTTACTCCTGGTGCAACTGAAGTGTTTAAGACAGGTTGCCAGTTTAATTCCCTAGACTCTATCTTGGTTTTCCAACTATCCCTTCATATACATGGGGGATCTTTTTGAACACAAAAAGTGAACTGATTATAATTTTGGTAGGACGAAGCATGCCTGCTTCAAATATTATTTGTTACCTTTGGTTCTAATATAGTGAACAGGCTCTTATATTTTGTGTCTTAACTTTCTTTCATTTTTTTTTCTTCTGAAATAGAAGCATTTACACGCTAATCAGTTTGTAATATACAACCCCCTGATTATGGCAGCTGAAATTGTCTTAATTAGTTATAAGCTTTGGGTGTGCAGGGGTGATAATATTAGTTGTTTCATTAATGAACCTGCATTGTTTGCACACTCCACATTTAGTCATATTACCTATTAATATTCCTGTACTTCCTTCTCTTCCCCACCTCTGGTTCATGTTTTTTCCTTTCTTTCATGTTTTTCTTACAAAAACATCTTTATTAAATTATAACATATGACATAGGCAATCTTGCATTTATACAAATGAAAAAATGAACATTGACACCACTTTAGCTGCAAACATTGTACATCACAGACGCCATTGAAACAACTGTAGTTGCAAACATTATACATCACTTATAATCTAACCAGTCATTGTCAGTTAAGGATTATACAGCTCATTCAAATCTTACCTTCTTTCTAGTAAAGTTGGGGATGAAAGTTGGTTTTTCCACAAATACAGTGTTAAAAGTACCACTATTAAATGTCATTAATGTTGTTAAATTTATTACAAAAAAAAAAGAATGACCACTGCATTCACAGAAACATACCTCTATGATAGACTATGGCTTTTGATGTCATGTTGGTGGGAATTCCCTTTGCTCAAAATCAGAGGGCAGTCTCTCTGCCTATGTCTAATAATTTCTGATGTTGTACTATCAATAAAATCCCATGGATAAGATGTCTCCAAAAGCAAACATTTTAAACTTTCACTTCCTTCAGAAATCATTACTGTCCACAATTAACTAAAATACTTGCAGCTCATGTTAATGTGAAGTTAAAAAGAAAAAAAAAATTCAAAATACAGCTTACATTTTACATGACACCTGGCACTTTCTTGAAATGCTTGTTAAGACTGGATAAAATGGTAGCATATTATCTGTTATAGTAGATATCAAAGATCTACTTGCTTGTGTATTACATGATACAGGCATGGCCTGGTTCTCTTTAGCTTTGGTTATGGACAATACAGTAACAAATGTGGATATAAAATTGAAAGGTTTGTTTATGGAAATTATCCTCAAAAACATTTTTGTTGGTTGCTATTGGCGCCAGTTTGGAACCTGTATTTACCAATGTCACATTATGTTACTGAGAGTCAAGAGTGATATGGAGTCAAAGTTTGCCATTTCCTTTAAACTGCATTTGTGCTTCTTAGATGATAGTTTTATTTTACGGAAAGGGAAAACCAAAGATCTGAGCATCCAGGCTGCTGTAACCAGTTACTGCTCTCTGCCTAATAATAATGTGTTAACTCAGAATCAGAGTAACAGAAGTATCCATTTTCAATATATTAAGGATAATATGATGGTGTTATATACTTGCTCTTTACTTATCATTTATGCAATCTGTAAGAATAATACCTGTATAAAATAGGTTTTAGTAAATATGCAGATTAGGGAGCATAGTTGACCAGTATTTTTTCCTGATTAGGAATCTTTGAGGCCTTTCTAGTTGGAGAAGATATTTGTCAAGATTCATGACAAATAGGGCATAATTCAATGATAAGTCTGATGATGGATACATAGAAAGGAATTGCAGCTTCCATATTCCTAGAGGAAATGCCTTTAGAAATGAACAGGAATGTTCGGACTAAGAATGAGATATGGCAGATGAAGACTAGTTTGTTGTTGATGGCTGTGTCAGTTTTAAATATTTAATTATTAATATATAATATTGGAAAACCTAGGAAAATCCTGCTTCCCAAATAAAGCTATGCTACATGATTTTCCAATGAGCCAATGGTCATTACAAGGCATTAGCTTGGTCACATCCTTGATAGAGTACATGAATATCCATAGAAGAGAGTATATAGGCATCCAGATTACATTTATCAGCAAACATAGTTTTAGCCTTTGGCTGCTAGCTTTATGTTGAAAGTGAAAATGCCAAAGGGGAGAGGACCTAGGAAAAAACTGAGAAGGACAAAAATATCATAAGTATATATGCCACTAGCAATATTTTTGTGTGGAAGGGGCACCCTAAACCCTTTATATGTTAGTCCTGTTGATGAGTCAGTTGTCTATCCAGTGGATGATGCAGTCTGACAATAGTGAGCTGAGAAGATGCAGTCCTGTATAACAGTTATTTATTTATTTATTAATTAATTTGATTACATATGAAGTGTTCCCTTAATCTCCTTGAGGAGACATACTCTTTACATTTTAGGACTGCTGAGCTAAAGGGCTGGTCATTAAGTGAGAAAGTGTGATTTACTGAAAAATTGCATAATGCTGGAAAATTTGTCAAAGAGAACTGGTGTTTAGAGTTCATCATTTTGCTAATATTTGTACTTGTTTAGCAATAAAGACATTTATAGATATTTGCATAATTCATGTAAATATCTCAGGCATTGTCCAAAAAGTAGCATGATGGAACAACAGAGATTTCCTTTTATGTCAAATTATGAATATATGCCATATTAATATTTCTGATAATAACTTGTTTCAGATATGATATGGTATGAAATGAAAGCTTACATGATGGTAGAAAAGCTGTCACTATCTGCTGTCTGCTAACAGTTTATACTTATTTATATTTGTTTAGCAATAAATTATTCAAATAAACACAAATGTCATATTATATAAATATTTCTGGTACTGTAAACCGGAACACATTGTGGAACGGCATTTCATATGCCAAATTACCACAGAAGTCAGGAATGGCAACTCAGACAAGTGAGTCAGCATGTAACATAATCAAAATCCTGGTTATTTTCTAGACATATTATGTGTATATATGCCATATGTTAACTGATCATATTAATAACTTGCACAGAATGTGTCTATGTGAGACTCCATGGCATCAAATAAAAGATTATATAATGCTGCCAAAGTTGTCAGTAATATCTATTGTCTGCTTGATACCAATCTGATGACATTTAGAATTTTTTAATAATGCAAAAGGCATAATTGCATAAATATACAAGTATTTATGTAGATATCTGTGACACTTTCCACCAGAACACATTGTAGAAAAGCACGTCACTTGCCCAGTCACCATAGAGGTCAGGAATGGCTCGGACAAGAGGGATAGCCTATAGCAGAAACAATCTAGGTTATTTTCCAGAAATATTATGTACATATGTCATATGTTAATAATAATAATAATGATAATAATTTGAATAAAAGGTATTTATATGGGACTCCATGGTATCAAATGAAAGACTGCATAATGCTGACAAAGTTGTTACTATTGATTTTTTGTCTGCTCCCAATCTGAAGAGATATAGACTTTTTTATTAATGCATTAAGCATATTTGCAAAAATATCCTATTTCAGTAAATATCTTTTGAATGTTTTAACTGGACATACTGTGGAACAGGAAAGGCTCCTCCAAGAGGTGGGATACCTTGTAAAAGTGAAAAATTAGATTATTTTCTAGAAATATTATGCACATATGTCTTATGTTAATAATTACATTAATTACCTGAACAAGAAGGTGTTTGGGTGGTACTCAATAATATCAATTGAAATAATACACAATGTTGTAAAAATCTTTGCACTGGTATTGATGTCCAGCTAGTATTTTATTTGCAGATATTTATATTTCTTTTCCAATTAAATGTGAAACTATAAATAATTCAACAAATAACGCTGAGAGGTAACCAAGGACTTCATAAATTTCAACCATGAAAAGTCCACGAAAAACAGCATGTAGATATGGTGTAAAATCCAAAAGCAGTAACTTTTATTTAGATAAAAATGGTAAGCGCTTTCACTATTGCTTCTTCAGACCATTAACACTCAAATGCATTGATTAATTCAATATATATAAGACATGTGAATACCTTCTAATTAAGTTCTTTAAAGGGCTAGAAGAAATTCACGTTTCTATACCTTCATTATTAGTAGTAAAATCAACCAAGGTTCACCATATATTTAAACAACATTAATCTACATATTAACACAGTAATTTATTCTATAAAAATTTCACTTGACATTTCATGACCACGCTGATTTATAAATGTGCTTTCCTAGCGCAATGTAAAATTCATTTAAGAATATATATTATAATGCACTTCTGTTATATATAATAATCATAACTATTTACATAAAAAATATATCTTATACTAAATATTGTATTAAGCCATCTCCTACTACGATGTAAATTCATTTAGGATTGTGTATTATAATGCGCTACTATTTTATGTAATAATCAGAAATGCATACATAGAAAATATATCTTATGATAAATATTGTGTTAAAACCTCTCCCAAGAACAAGAACCATTATTCTGTTATAGAAATAAACATTTAAAAACATTAAAAAATATCACAAGAATCATGCGCACAAAGAATGCAGTTGACCAGTAAGATTTCAAACAGGCTGTAACAATAGTGCGCTAAAGACCTCAAAAACAATTGTGCTATAGATACCTAACCCATACCACGCTATAAAATCATCATATGCAACATAATTAGTTATATTAATAAAAATAATAACCTGGACACTACAAATATTGAGACCGAAGTAATATAATGCTTTATGCCAAAGCAATGAATACCTATGGAACTCGCCAACATGAACTGCTGAGAAAGGCAAATGCATAACATTACTTTTAATCATGTCTCATAGCTATTAATTTTAGCCTCCATAACCTTATGATTAATATGCTTAAAATGGAGAGCCTTTACTCAAAATAGCAGCGGATGTCTAAATTTGTCTCCAGTATATACTACTAAACTATGCGAACACATATCAATACTTTACATGCAGAATCTCTTGGCTGGTGGTATAGATATCCAAAGCCCTACAGCTATAACACTTATAATGACAAGTCAATGGATACTTGTAAACTCTAGAAGGTGAATAAGGAAAATATCAAGTTCTTTTGAGACATCTAGCTCTAAGGGTAGGTTTAATTGAAGCCCTTTTGTTAAGACCCTTACCCTTATCTGCCCTAAATATCACAATCCAATTGACCTCCCATCTCTCTGTAGTGTTACGAATATTGCCTTCCCTAATGGCGGGCACTATTTGCTCCATGACCATGAATTTAAAATTGTGTTGTATACCTGCATTATGAATATGCTTGGATAGGGCATTATGACTATGCCCTATACGTATTGCATAAAGATGTTCCCTAATTCTTGTTCGAAGCCTTCTATTAGTTTTCCCAACATAAAATGATTGACATAACTGACATGTGGCTAGATAAACTATATGTTCAGTATTACAGTTAGCAGTTACCTGAAAATGATAAGTCCGTCCTGTATGAGGATGTGTGAATTTATTGCCTGTATCTACGTAAGCACAGAAGTTACAATTACCACAGGGACTAGTACCTGTATGTATATGTGACTCACATTTATTAGTTGAGTGGCATAAGAGACTTTTAAGATTAAATTTATTTTTATATAAAAAGTTAGGTTTCTCTCCTACAATTTGCTTAAATTCATCATTGCTTGTTAGTATGCGCCAATGCTTATTAATGATATCTATGACATCTTTTCTGTCATTAGTATAAAACATAGGTATTCTTTGATATTTAAAATCACCTTCTCTGCGTATAATATTGTGACTCCCTTCTGAAAAGTATGGTGCAGCTCTGTCTTGCCTTAATTCACTAATATCGCTGAGACCCATCTTAATTTTATTTTCATTATATCCTCGTTGCATAAGTCTATGCCTAAAGTTATTAATTTCTTCTTGAAAACATCACTCTGTAGCATTTAACCTTGAAATCCTCATGCTTTGTCCTTTTATTATATTGTTAAATATATGATGGGGATGCATACTTCTTCTATGTAGAAAATGTGAAACTATGCATACCATTCATAACTATGCAAATATTTAAAAAACTGAGTGACACCTGCAAAAGTGCTTTGTAGAAAAATGAAGAGCACATCTGTGTGAACACAAGTCACACCGGTAGTTGTGGTCTATCTACTATGGCTAGATAGATAATAATACTTGTTTGAATTAAAATAATTAATTTTATATATTATCAAATTACTTTTTCAATATAAAAGTGCCATTAGATCTGACTAACATATTAGTACTACCACTGTGAAGAGAAGTGAGTGCTGAATAAATTTTGTATTTTAACTTTTTTGTAACTTTCATAGTTTTCGAGATATAAGCATTTGTTTACAGGCAGGTTGCAAAACTGCATTTTTCAGAATTTTAGTTAAGATGAACACTGTCGAGGCAAAAAGTCTACAGGTGTCAGGAGGTGTGCGCTTCCACTTAGACTAGCTGTGAAAGCATTAATAACCTGTCAAGAATATCTCCATACAGATTTGTATTTAAGGCTTTAGCTAGGTCTAGAAAGACAGTTTAGACAGAGTGTCCAATTTTCTTGCCTTTCATAATCTCTTCAAAGACGTCAGCTTGATTTAGTAGACAGGATTTGTCTTCAAGAAGGCCATGTTGATTTGGAACAAAGGAATGAAGGCTTTTTAGGTCATAACTAGTAATTTTATTCCTAATACTAATGATACTTATGGGTCTCTAATTACCTGGGTCTGTGGTGGAAGTGACTTTGTTGTAGTGGTACCAGTGTGGTCATCCTTCAAATGTCTGGCATGTAATCAGTGGAATGGTGGACGTTGAACAACTTCAGAAAGAGATGAACAAAGCTATGTTTGATACTTACTGGGATTCAGTTGACTACTTTGTCTAGTCACAAGGAGATAGTGTGAGTGTTTGAGAGTGCAGCTACAACATGATAAAGAAAGATTTTGGGAGAACTGTAGATTGTTGGGTAATAGGGGGACTGAAGAGTTAGCAGACAGGGAAGTGGGTGAGGTGAAGGGGGCAACCACAAAAGCTGGAAGGTGTTGGGGGGCAATTGTCAGTTGCTGTTGCTAATCAGTCAGTAGTACAGGATCAGCATTCCTTTCTATACCTCCGATTTTTGATAAGCTGTTTCTGACCCTTTTCATGGTGAGGGGTGGAGGATTGCTTGCATATGTCAAACTGTCTACATTTTTTCATCTTATTATATTATATGTTACTGAGGAAATCCATCATCGGGGTTTGTTCCTAAATTTCCTTTTATATTTTTTGTATATGGGGCATTTGTCTCTATCTAGCTCTTTAGATGGGATTAGACATCTGAACTGTATACATCAACTTTGGTAAGAGACACATGGGATACTTTCAAATGGGTCTATATCAGAACATCGATGTATTAAAACTTTGAATGTTCTGATACTGAACACTATTCAGCAAATGCTAAGAATAGCGAAGCTGCAGAACAGCGAATTCCTTCCTCGGGAAAGAATTTGGCTGTCCGTTTCTGTGGTTTCGCTATTCTTAGCGCTGTGGTGGAAAGTTACGGGTTGGGTTCAGGTAAATGTGGGATTGTTTGTATGTTAGGGTTGGGGCGGGTTAAGTGAGTTAGGGTTAGGACGTGGGTTAGGCGTGTGTGTGATAGTGACAGACTTTAGGGTTAGGGGCAGTTTAAGTGAGTTAGGGTTAGGGCGTGGGTTAGGTGAGTGTGTGATAGTGACAGACCTTAGGGTTAGGGTTTGAGTTAAGGTAAGTGGGTAGATAGTAGTTTATGTTTAGGTTAGTGTAGCGTTAGATGTACAAATTTAAGTGTATGTGTGTGGTTGCTGTTTATTTGATGTGCTTGTGTTGTGTGTATGTATTTCGGAGCAGTGAATTTTTTCCATGGGAAAAAATTCATTGTTCTGAATGGTCGATATTTTCATGTTTAGATGTTTTGGGGCCAATGAAATAGTGTCCGCTATTTTCATCTTTCCAATACGTGGTATAAACGCTTTCAAATGTGACTAATTTATCTGAATGTTGTGATAGATTAGCTTTGGATAAGTCACTAAAAATAGAAGTGTTAATGGGAGGAGTTGTACTACTTCTAAGAAAGATGCTAGCTGCTTGTCAGACATTACCAGGTATGAAGAGACATTTAGACAGGTGTAGGCATGAGCAACATTAGTAAGGACAAGCTCAAAAATATTTGTACCTCGAGTGGTGAGGTATAAGATTTGGTGTAGAAAACTGTCAATCACAAAATCTAAGAACTATTGTGCCTATCTGTTATTGATTGTATACATTTACTAGCCAATTTATGGGACATTAAAATCATGTAAAAGTAGTGAACTAAGTTTAGCAAATATTTTCTTTCCAATTGATTTTGGCATACATATATATATATATATATATATATACACACACACACACACACACACACATTACTGGAATGCCGTATAGAACACACCACTGTCTTAACCTAAATCATCTTGTTTGGCTTGAACTGCATAGCCTACTTCAGTACAACCAACTTATAGTGGCAAACAAAGTTCTAAACCATCCAGAAAATACTCCTTCACTCAAAATCATTATCAACCCCTATAGTAATTCTAAGCCACTTCGTTCATCTAATAAACTACTGGTCCAAATATCTACAAACAACAACTCAGCTGGAATCTCTCTGTTTGCCAACTCGGATGGTAAAATTTGGAACTCACTTCCTGCTAACCTTACTCTAGAATCCTCCCTGACTCAATTTAAAAAGAGTCTTAAACAGTGTCTAACAATACAATGGTCATGTCATTGTTCCAATCCTGACTAACTTCTTCTCTATCAGTGTGTGCTAACTTTTCTTTCTTGTAGTCTTAGTTGTGTTCTAACTTGTTAGTCAATTACTTCAAATTATTATTCATGATTATATGTATAATATTGCTGTCTGAACCTGAGGCTGTTAACTGTGCATTATATGTATATTGGAAATATTTTATTTTTCGTATATATGTCTGGAGCTTTTCTCAGCAAGCCTCCACTGAAAATGGATATATAGCCAGTCAGACTATCCCAGTCAACAAATGTAAAATAAATCAAAATAAAATAAAAATATAGATGTATAACATGACCTGCAGGAAACATGCAGGAAGACCTATAACTTGAAAGTATATGACAGGTAATTTTGTTTAATGTGACCAAAACCTTGAAAAGATTATTATTATGAGGAATTTAATGTGAGATGATGGTGTTTTATATATATATATATATATATATATATATATATATATATAGAGAGAGAGAGAGAGAGATGCCCCATGGTTATCTAAAGACTTATTTGAATGAATCTATCCAGGAAAAGCATGAGTGTTATCAATACATTGACTCAATTGTTGGAAACCTACAATGATATGGATGCATCTAGGGGTCAAGAAGGCCTCAGCCTTAACATTTTTTTATTTAAACCTCTAGCATCAAGTAGTAACACCTTGATGTAGGCTGAATTGTAATTTACTTTTGGTGCTATGTACATGAGATAGATTTTACCTAAAAAATGTAGAGGCTGTAAACATTTTAGCTAAAATATGGAATCCATGAGGTCAGGCATTCAGGCAACATACATCAGATCCCCCAAATAGCATCAGTGAATTGAACAATTGTTAAAAGCAATGTTTTGGTGTTAATACTCTGTCACCATTCATGGTGATAGCAGAATAGTGCTTAAAAGTAATGTTTTATCTGTCTATAATACCTGCATAGAGATACACATCATGTCTGCCTGTGCCTCCCCAGTGTGCAACACCTATGATTATTGATTACCTTGGGATTATAACTTTATTTATAGTAAGTAAATATAAGATCACTTTTTATATTGTGAATTATGTCATCAGTCTGAAAATCAGCTTACTACGCATTCCTTCTCTAGTTTGGTGATAGTAAAATCTGTGTATCTAACTGTAGAGTTGCTTATAACTTTGACATTACTATTGCAGGCTGCAGGCTTTAGGAGCCTAATAAGCATAATTTTCAGCCCTCCTTGTGGGAATAGATGGGGGGAATACACAATGTTGGTATAGTTGGTTTAGGTGACTACGGCTTCATAGTGAGGCATCTAGGAGGACTATATAATGATTTCTTTACTAAACCTCAGCATATGTTGGTTAGTGTTGGATTGCTCAGTATTGACAGTATGATATTTAACATCACTACTAGACTAGTAAGAATGCTACCTCCAATTTCAATAAATATCTGCACAAATAGTGTCAGCGTTAGCTAAGAATAAAGTATTATCAATAAAAATGAATTGGTTACTACAGTGCCTCAAATTTTCAGATGTAGGTAGGCTTGCTACAGAAGAAGCTAGGGAAGGCTGTGATCCCATGTGCATGTTAGAGTGTGCTCAACAATATACTAAGGTTGAAAGTAACTTTGCTACAATTATGCAACATAAATAAGGTATAAGATAAAGCTTGCTTAAATGTAGAAATAGAGTTTAGTAATATGTAATCAGCATCCATACTAAATTACCATGGCTTGGAAAAGGAATCTGCTGAATGGACATTTTTCCCTTACAGACTTAAAAACAGGATGTATGCAAGAGCAAAAATGCAAAATCTGCTTTTAAAGAATGGACAATGACACTGTGACAATGTATTTTCTCAAAAATATGTTTTTCTGCATGAAAAACAGGACATGTTTATCAGCATTGGCACAAGAACAGATGTTCTTATACAAAGATCCAAATAGAATACAGGATGTTCACATTGTCAGAAAAGCTGGTCTCTTACAATGTGTTTCCTCAAAAACATGTTTTTCTGCATGGACAACAGGACACTGTTATCAGCATTGGCAAAAGAACAGATGTTCTTATACAAAGATCCAAATAGAATACAGGATGTTCACACTGTCAAAAAAGCTGGTCTCTTACAAGACATTCTTAAACAAGGAAGCTTAGTATTGTTTCTACAGGATGAGCAATTCTCCAAAATAGAATATCAAGAGGAAATGTATATGTTTATGCATGACTAAAAGTGTATATAAAGAGCTGTATAAATCCAGTTATGTTAGAGGTATGGTAGGGACTCATTTGTCCTAAGGTAAATGTTACATCTCTCACATCATCTGTACTATATGAGAAGTAAAGTTGGAACAGTACTTTAAGCTGCAATGTTGTTCCATTTGGTTTATTATAAAAAGTTATTTGTTACTGCTCTCTAAAGTTGATTCTGCAAAGTATATTCTCTCATCAGTGTATATTCTGCAAGTTTCTGTATGCAACAGACTGTGAATGCAAATATAACCAGACTTTGAATTTTAGCAGAATCCAGCCAGCAAGACTGAGTGTCTTAAGAACACTTCAAATCCATCACACCAAGCAGTAAGCAGCTCCATGTAATTTTTCAATGGCAAGCTAGCCTGCATTTGAACCTACAATCTGCATTCAAACACAGGAGGAGTGATGGTAAGCCCTGCAGAGGGTCACTTCAGTTAAATTGCAGTAACTAACATTTGTACATATGTGTAAATCCTAAACAGAAGTATTCCAGTTTATGCAGCTTGCAGTAGTACAGTTCTTTAGGCGTCTACATCCGGAGTGAGACTGAAGTTCCAGTCGCAGTGCCATAACCGCTAAGAAAAGGTGGATATCCACTAGCACAGCAGTCCGCTGCCTGTTGTGCTTTCCCAGCTTCTTGAGTGACTTTGAAAAATTTCCAGCCATCTGCAACAACAGCCTGATCACCTGTTTTCTTGCTCACTGGTAAGACTTTTTCGTCACATTTTTTAGTATGGATGCTATCAGGCAGAATTCTAGCAAATGTAAGCCAAGTTTTACTCTTAATGTAGCAGAACAACCAGATAAAATATGGAGTAAATTGCAATGTTGGTATACACAACACATTAGTAAGTGTAAAACCTTGTTAGGGCAAGTTGACATACCAGCATTATGTAAGTGGATTGTAACATTTGATTGGTATTTGCAACAAAAAAATGAAGTATATCATAATAAATGTTTATTGTGTGATTCAAAGGAAACTGCATTTTGTGTAATATGCCATAAACAAGTATTGCATGCTATTGCTAAAAAATAGACTGTGCAGACAGATCTGTTCATGATAAAGAATTAATTAAGGGTACAGTCTTCATTATATCCAGATGTAAAGCAGTTATGTCCTGTCAGTACATTAATTTCTGAATTACAACAGCAATCAGATCTGTTATTGACAGAGTCCCCTGTAGATCTTGTAACTCCCTTTAAAAATTATGTACAAGCATGGAATGATGCCACGGCTACACATACAGATGAGGACAGGAACAAAGCTTATGATACATTGACAGAAGACTTTAATAAGTTTTTAAAAGAGAAACAAAATGAATTTAAAATGTTCAAAACTGACATCCAAGATCTCTGTCAAAAGTGCATAGGAGCTCTGCAGTCAACAGAGGAATCCAATAACAGGTATCATACATCCCTTAAACACTTACAGGTAGAAATGACAGACCTTAAACAGCATCTGAAGGAAAAGGAGGAAGAATTAGATGAATTAACAGAGACTAACCTCCAAAATACTATTTTGATATCCCAGCTTAAGGAAGAGTTAAAAAACACAAAACCAGTCCAAATTATAGAACAGGGACAGGGAACCACTACAGATTTATATACACAGTCTAGATTATTACAGAGTTTACCACAGTGGAATGATAAAAAAAGGCATATTTTATAACATGCTTACATTTGAAGAATGGGTGGCATATACAGCAGGATCTGATATATGGACAGATGCATTACTTAGATGTTTCTGGATTTTCATTCCCAAATGTTTTAAAACTTTCATACAATTAAAACAAGATGATTATCAGTTGAACACTAAAGTAGGACGTATGACAGCCATTTTAATGGCATTTACACAAGGGCAGCCTCTCACCGCCAAATTATTAGATAATTTTAAAATTACTATCACAGATAAATTAATGGAACAAAGTGATCATTTTAGACTTGCATTTCAAATCATATATAAAAAAACAGACAGAGACATGGGAAAAAGAGACATACAAAACCAGTTAATACATTGCTTCTTAGAACAAGTCAAAGGGGTTCCAGGGGATATTAAATGTATCTGCGAAGAAAATTCTGATACCCTCACTGATTTGGTACAAAAACTAATGAGGGGACGGACTATGGCCGATGATGGGACTTTATACTCACACCATATCTTTGCATTTGAAGATAATAGTGAGCCATTTGAAGTAATTGGTGAAGTCAAAAACAGGGGAAGGCAAAGATGGTGTGACCAACCACCAGCAGAAAGAGCTGTGTCAGCACCACCAGCTCCTGCCTCTATGCTTGTAGTACCAGGATCAAGCACGGGTAATGAGCAAAAGGCACCAACATGCTTCTTTTGTAAAAAAATAGGACACGTTAAGCAAAATTGTGATCATTACAAAGCCTGGCGCAAAAGAAGGAAGAACAGGAGTGTTTCAAAAGAGAGCAAACAAATTTACAAGAAAAGTCAGAAAAGCAGGATTATGTACAAAAACCTTACAATATTAGTAAAAACAGTTATAAGAGCCATCAATATACAGGAAAAGGGAAAGTATGCCCGGTAGATTTTCAAACAGTTTCACCTGTAAATCCGAAACATTTGATAGAACATGCAGAAGGAATAGCTAGGCAACAGTTAAAAAAAGAGATTGAAAAACCTAAATATGTAGATCATTCAGAAACAGAAGAAGATGACAAACAAAAACATGAGTTGTGTCATATTGCATTTGATAATAAAGGAGAGGATGAGTGGATTTCCTTACAATAGGGATGTGCCCCCCCTACTCTGGTATCTTTCCTGACTACCTTTAAAAAGGGTCGAGATGGACGACCACTGATTGATATTTGGGTAGAGGGGTCACTGTGGAAAAATGTCTTAATAGACACAGGAGCATCAGTATCTGTCACAAACAGACAGTTACCAGTAAATCCTATAAAAAAGGTTTGCATTTCAGCATTTAATGGCACAGGATGCTATGCAGTGAGCAGCCAAAATGTGGACATAAAGTTTAGTCAAGAGGGACAGATATGGAAGGGTGCATTTTTAATGCATCCATCTTGCACAAATACCATTATTGGTATGGACATTCTAGGACCTTTAGGCATAGTAATTGATTTACCTAATGAAATTCTGTGGATGGGAGACAAACAACAAAGAGAGGAAGAGCAAAATACAGGTTTCTATGCAATCTCTCTACCTGACAAACCTGAAAAACCTACAGGCTATATAAATACAGACAGTGAGGATGTATGGAAGCATTTACAACAGCAATTCCCAAATCTATGGTCCAAGGGTCCCAGTGACTGTGGGAAACTAGAAAGCCCAGTAGGAATAGGAAGTGATCAGGACTATATACCACCTTTTCAAAAACAATATCCTATTCCTAGGGAAGCAGAAGAACATATGGAAAAATGTATTGCAGAATGGGAAAGAGAAGGGATTATACAAAAGGCAACAGTCCTACAAATTCACCAATCTGGCCAGTTAAGAAAAAGATGGTAGTTATCGTCTTGTTATTGATTTACTGAAAGGTTAATCAATATACCACTCCTAGAGCACACTTGATTCCAGGAGTCCCAGAGTTGGCTGCACATATTAAGCCACAACGTAAGTGGTTTACAGTAATAGATTTAGCAAATGGCTTTTGCAGTGCCACTCAGGAAAAAGATTGGCCAAGATTTGCCTTTACATTTAAAACCAGCAATATGTTATGACAAGGTTACCACAAGGGTTTCTAAACAGTCCAGTTATTTTTCATCAGACAGTAGGATCCATTCTACAACATTTGGAAAAGGATGATTCAGTAATACATTACATTGATGATATTTTAATTCAGTCAGAAACAGTAGAGGAGCATGTACGGCTTCTTAAGAGAGCTTTCATACTCTACAGCAAGCAGGGTTTAAGGTTAAAAGTGAAAAAGTTCAGTTTATGACACAAAAAGTTAAGTTTCTAGGTACTATTATAAAACCAACAGGAAGATCTCCTTGCCCTGTACGTGTACAAGGCATTTTACAAATGGAAAAGCCACTGACTATAGCAGACTTACATAAATTCATGGGAATCATGAATTACAATAGGGAATTTATAGAGGATTATGCAGCCGTGGCTGCTCCCCTATACAAAATGTTACATGAACAAAAGAATTCCACCTTTTTGGAGTGGGGATCTCATGAAGAGGAGGCATTTTAACAGATAAAAATAAAACTAGCACAAGCTACAGAACTAATAGCGCCCACTCCAAGGTTACCATTTGTGTTACAAGCAGCAGCAGAAAAAAAAACACTGTCTGTGGTACTACTACAGGAATGGCCACATGGTAGTGACAACATAATGGAAAAAACATTACGCCCAGTCACTTTCTTTAGCAGAAAGATGACTCCAGTGGAATTGGGCTACCATCCATGTATACAGCAGTTATTAGCCATTTACTGGGGTATTAAACAAACTGAATATTTGACCGTATTTTCCAGCATTATAGTACAAACACCACATCAAGCTGTAAAAGCTTTAATAGACAGTTTTGAAATTAATAAAATTACAGATGGTATTAGTCAGGCAGTCTTTGCAAAATGGATGGCACTTTTTGGAATGAAAACTGTTACTATACAGATGGGATAAATACCATTTGTCAAACCATATGGGATATGAAGGAAAACCGCATAACTGTTTAGAAAAGATAATGTCACCTGAGGTGCAATTTTTAGCATCTGATTTTGATCACTTTAAGCCATCCATCTTTGTGGATGGAGCACGATATTGGGACCAAGGCAGATACTGGACAGGATTTGCCATAGTTCCAGAGAATCCACAACTGGGTTCTCCTGAACTAATCAAGTTACCAGGGCATATGTCAGCTCAAAGAGCTGAACTGGAGGCAGTACTGTATGTGCTAAAGTATTACAATCCTATTAACATTTTTTCAGATAGTGCCTATGTAGTAAATTCTTTAAGACTACATATGGAAACCTGGGTAAGACGAGGATTTGTGGATAATGTAGGTAAACCATTACGGCATGCTGAAGTATTAAAATACATATATAAAGTTATAACAATGTCAAAACAACAAGGACAGTATAGCATCTTAAAAGTAAAAGCACATCAAAAGCCAACCAGTGAAACTTACAGATTAAATGTGTTAGCTGATACCTTGGCCAAACAAGCAGCACAAAATGGAAAAGAACTTCCAGAATATGAGTATGCCAATGTAGAAGTTATTGTCTTAAAAGAGCTAGATAAAGAGTCAATAGAGAAAGACCTTGTAAATATACAAAAACAACAGGGCTTAAAAGAAGAAACCGATCAGTGCAGATTGGCAGGTATACCACCAAAGGAGTACTATGCATACATGACCTCCAAAGGGTTACAGTTGCCATATGTACCATTTCAGTTGGCACGCCAGTTGGTCAAGTTAAATCACCAAATACTGGGCCATATAGGAACTGATAAGTTATGGGCAGTTGTAAAAGAAAAGTATTGGAACCCAAATTTAAAAAAGGTCTGCAAACTGATTATAGAAGAATGTTTAATCTGTCTGAAGGTAAATGCTAAAAGCAAAAGGCCTCAGTTACATCGAGTACAGCCAGCGGATGGGCCATGGTATGCAGTTCAAATAGATTATGCAGGTCCATTATCAACAACAAAGGGAGGTTACAGATATCTACTAGTAGTAGTGGACGTCTTTTCAAAATGGGTAGAAGCAATTCCTACCAAAACCATGACAGCAAAGGCAACAGCAGAAGCCTTATGGAAAAATATTTTCTATCATTGGGGATGGCCACGGGTCATAGAGTCAGACAATGGCCCACAGTTTGTTAGTGATCTCATTAAACAAATGTGTAATTTGTTAGGCATACAGCAAAGGTTTCATGTACCATACCATCCACAATCTAATGGCATTGTAGAATGTATGAATCGGACGTTAAAAGAACGTCTAAAAAAGGCATGCTTGGAAAAGGGCAATACATGGGTACATCATC
This sequence comes from Protopterus annectens, assembly GCF_019279795.1. Lineage (NCBI taxonomy): Eukaryota > Metazoa > Chordata > Ceratodontiformes > Protopteridae > Protopterus > Protopterus annectens. The sequence goes on from NC_056733.1 coordinate 1,229,727,588, forward strand.
TGCCTGGTATTTTAATGGTTATCCGAGCAACACCAAACAGCAAAACAGGTATTTCCCCATATGAAATAATGACAGGCCACAAAATGCCCATACAATTACCATTTGATCCAGATTTACCTAATGGTAGGCCCATGCTAGAAATTAGCAAACATCAGGAATGGCTAAAACAACTTACTAGTATATGTGACTATAATGCAAGGGAGCAAGCGTTCCATCTATGGAAAAAGGTGCCAATAATACCAGCTGAAGAAAACCTTCCCTGTGGAATCAAAGTATTGGTAAAAACATTCCAAATGGAAGGACCATGGGCTAGCAATTGGCAAGGCCCTTTTGAAGTAGTGGAACAAATTGGACCATTAGTGTACAAAATCAAAGGAAAAAAGAAAAACAGAACAATGTTGGTACATAAAGATCAACTAAGAATGATAAAAATAGTGAACAATGTAAATCTGATTAAATGTATTCTTTTGTAGGTTTCCAACAGAGAAAACCATAATGAAATTGACATGGTTTAAAGTGCATGCTTTTGGAAATCCAGTTTCGGATGACCAAAGGCAAAATGATTCAACAGTGGAATTTCTATTTAAAGGATGTTTTTTTAAATTGATAATAGCTATCATACTATTATTGTATTGCTTAGTATTAAATTATACTTACAACCTGTTAATCAAACTGTAAAGTTACATAAGAGAGAGAGTAAAGAAATGTGGAAAAATGAACAAGACTGGTCACCATCTTTTAACACTTTTTTAGCAAGACAATGTTGGTATGCAAAAAGCATGAATGTTTCTAATTGTTGGGTATGTAGTTTAATACCAAAAATAACAGGGGTAATGCCTCTAATACCTATTCCACTAAATTCTCTTAGTAGTTGGAGAGTATTAATAAATGAAAGAGGAGATCAAGTTATAAATGTACAATTACGTAAAGCAAGAGTACAGTTATCTGCTATAGTGCAGGGGATCACATGTTTTCAACAAAATGGAACTGTTCCAGTGGGTAATAGCAATTGTATTCAAACAATTGAAATGATAAATTTTCACAACCACATACCAGTACATGGAGTATTTTCTCATGGTTTTCCTATTTTAATACCAATTAAGGGTCAGTTAATATTAAGTGACACAGCAGTATTTAATTTTTCACAAAATGAAAAAAATGAGTGTAAAACTAATATTACATGTTGGAGAAGTAAAACAGATAAAAACTTTACAGTTGTACATGATAAAACTCCTACTATGGGGCAAGTAAATGGCAGTCTGGTAAATAGCAGTGTTGCTCTATCAGATGGATTATATTACATCTGTGGTAAATATGCTTATAAATGGTTACCAAAGGGATGGGATGGCACCTGTTATATAGGATTAGTGGTACCAGCAATGCATCATGTAAAAGAGTTACCAAAAGGAAACATTAGAAATACAAAAAAGAAAAGGGATATATTACCTGTAATTGAAAGTCCAGAAAATCCAGTAGACACCTTAGATACATCACGTATATATCATCAAAATCTTAATTATATTAAATTAAAAGATATGGATTTAGGAGATGATGTAATCTCTGGAGCAGGTATTTTCCCTTGGTACGGGGCTGCAAATGCCATCTGGGAACTGAGAAAACTATCTAAACTAGTTGAGGTATTGGCAAATGCCACTTTCAATGCAGTCCTTGACATTACTGTTGAAATGACAGCAATACGAACTATGGTTTTGCAAAATCGAATGGCATTAGATTACATATTAGCATCACAAGGGGGTACATGTGCTTTAATAGGAGAACAATGTTGTACATTTATTCCAGACAAAACAGAATCTGTAAAAGCACATTTAGAAGTGATTGCACAAGTGTCTCAACATACTAGAAAAAACTGGAATGATGACTGGAGTGAATGGTTTAGTAATCTATTTACAGGATGGACATGAAAAATCACTGTATTTTTAATTTCTTTTATTGTTATTGTAATGCTTGGTTGCATATTATTTACACGTATTAAAGTCTGCTTAGCAAAAGCTAGTCAAGTTACTGTTGTTAATTGTCATAATGAAAAAGTATTACCAAATAATGCTGAATTTATTTTTCTAGTTTAAAATAAAAAAAAAGAGGGAATTGTTAGAGTGTGCTCAACAATATACTAAGGTTGAAAGTAACTTTGCTACAATTATGCAACATAAATAAGGTATAAGATAAAGCTTGCTTAAATGTAGAAATAGAGTTTAGTAATATGTAATCAGCATCCATAGTAAATTACCATGGCTTGGAAAAGGAATCTGCTGAATGGACATTTTTCCCTTACAGACTTAAAAACAGGATGTATGCAAGAGCAAAAATGTAAAATCTGCTTTTAAAGAATGGACAATGACACTGTGACAATGTATTTCCTCAAAAATATGTTTTTCTGCATGGAAAACAGGACATGTTATCAGCATTGGCACAAGAACAGATGTTCTTATACAAAGATCCAAATAGAATACAGGATGTTCACACTGTCAGAAAAGCTGGTCTCTTACAATGTATTTCCTCAAAAACATGTTTTTCTGCATGGACAACAGGACACTGTTATCAGCATTGGCAAAAGAACAGATGTTCTTATACAAAGATCCAAATAGAATACAGGATGTTCACACTGTCAAAAAAGCTGGTCTCTTATAAGACATTCTTAAACAAGGAAGCTTAGTATTGTTTCTACAGGATGAGCAATTCTCCAAAATAGAATATCAAGAGGAAATGTATATGTTTATGCATGACTAAAAGTGTATATAAAGAGCTGTATAAATCCAGTTATGTTAGAGGTATGGTAGGGACTCATTTGTCCTAAGGTAAATGTTATATGTCTCACATCATCTGTACTATATGAGAAGTAAAGTTGGAACAGTACTTTAAGCTGCAACGTTGTTCTGTTTGGTTTATTATAAAAAGTTATTTGTTACTGCTCTCTAAAGTTGATGCTGCAAAGTATATTCTCTCATCAGTGTATATTCTGCAAGTTTCTGTATGCAACAGACTGTGAATGCAAATATAACCAGACTTTGAATTTTAGCAGAATCCAGCCAGCAAGACTGAGTGTCTTAAGAACACTTCAAATCCATCACACCAAGCAGTAAGCAGCTCCATGTAATTTTTCAGTGCAGAGATAAATGAAAGAATGTATGACACCAGATGGATTTAGTAATTCTAGTAAAACAGGTTAGCAGACTTGGTGGCACTAAATGAAGTAGGTAGCCGAGAAAGCTATTAAAGTGGGTAATAGTCTCTGGATTAAATAGATTACACTGAGTTAATTTAAATTACTTGCAAAGTAATTTCAAAAAGGGATTATGGGTAATTGTAATAATATGTCCCTAGTTTGAAAAGTGTGACAAAACAATATTTTAAATTTTCATTCAAATGCAATGCATGAAGTCATCAAATATTCAAATAACTGTTTTCATTAATTGTACTAAATGAAGACATTCAGTACATGGATACTTATGTACACAATTTCAGTGGAATTTATTCTGTAAAACAGTTACAAAGGTTATTATTACATATATGATGTCTTATGGTCTTATGACATCACTGAGCAGGAGTAAGTGTGCACTCATGCCTGACTTCTAGAAACAATAATATGATATAAATTATGAAATAAAAAATGTATAATTTAAGATGAGAGAGAGAATGTCAGATCAACAGTGGCAACAGACCATGCACCACACAGCACGGACCACAGATATCACTGCATGCATTAATTATATGTGTTATTTACAATTAAGGAAACACTAACCTGACTGTCATGGTCCATAGTTCTGGACCAGACACTGCCTATTTACCTGTACAGCCATATGCTGTGCATGAGCCTGCCCCGTGGGGTCTCTTAGTACTGCCACTAGCTTGTCACCATTAGTAGCAGTGGGATAGGAACTGAGAGCTGCAGTGACAGCAGGGTATACTTCACCACCAGACCTACCCATGATCATGTTATGCAGAAGGCAACATGCAGTAGCTGGATCATACTACAGGTCACCCCCAGACTCATTCAGGCACTTGAAACAGCTTTCAGGCCAAGACCCTCTAAATGACAGTATGTGTCTGGGACAGAGATAGGTCTCTTCTGCAGCTCCACTTTGAATTCTCAGTGGTTTCATGAGCCTTGGCTGCAGTGCATATCCATCATCACTTGAAAGACAAAAAAAAGGGGCGAGAGAGAAGTGGGGAGAAAAAAAAGGACAAGTGATTTTGCATTTAGCAGTGTTCTTAGTTTGTATTTGTTTTGACTGCTTTTTTATGTGTTTGCTTTGCTAAATCCTCTATGTGATGACTAGAAAGAATCACTGGACCAGCATACCTATCTGGTTAAATACATCAGTAAATAAAACAATGAGGGTAACGTGGCCAGCTACAATTTCTTTCTTTTCATTTGTTTATAATAATTCTTAGATACCACTGTTAACTGTAAAAGTTCAAGCACAATTAAATCTTAGGTATGAGAAGGAACATATTAGCACAGTAATTTAGTTAACTACAATAATTTGTTTTTTGACTATTACATATATTGATACCAACAAAACCTGATGCAGATGTCTAAGTGAGCAGAGGAAAGTGCAGTTCCCTTGCTACAGGAAGATTTATAACACAACAAAATGTGAAGGGTGTCAGGTAAGATGTAACAAGTGCGTGGTCCTGCAGAGTGGTCCTAGCTACAGAGAACTCAGAAAAGCGACTACTTTCTTGATTTAAGTATCTTTGCTGTTTTTTTACTTGAAATACCTTCTCTAGCTTACCTTAAACAAGCTTAAACTGTTTTTTTAGCTGTTTGTTGCATTATTTAATATCTGCACTTAAAGTTACATTTAGTCGAAAATTGGTCGAAAGTTTGTTGTTTGTTTGTTTAATTTAACTGTTGAGGCTGCCCACTAAAGTGTGCTAGCCTGTGTAACTGATTTATTACTGTTTCTGCATTTTCTGTGTGTTTTCTATCTAAAAACAAAAAAAACAAAAAAATAATCCTTGTTTTCCCACCTCTCCTCAACTAGTTTAGACCAGTTTACAGGCTTTGCTGTATTCTGGGCTGTGGTATAGTTCCTGTATTGTCCATTACCTTACTTGGATAGAAGAAAGTTTCTTTGCTCTCCAGTGGGAGTGGGGAGCCTTGAGCAGCCTACCTGTCCCTGAAGGAGTGACCTCAGCACAAGAGCTGTAGTAATTGGTTGGTTTGGACCATTTCTAGCTCTTTTGAAGTTCCATGTTTAAAATCCGCATTTGCGCGGCTTTGCGTGATTGTGCGCATAGCGCAGCGCGGGTTAAACAAGATTAAACTTCTTCTGGCTCCGCCAAGTCTGCTCTTCAAATTTTCCCTTAAGGAAGCTCTACTCTTAGTATAATCAGACTACTCGCTATATTATAAGCCTAGCACTTGTTCTCAAAACTTCTCTTCTAAGTAAGCACTCATACTAAAGTAAGCACTACATCCACCTACCACTCCTAAGAATATCCACTTCCCTTAAAGGCACAGCACTCCCTTATACTATTCTAGCATGTCGAGTGGTAGATTACTGGCATCCTCTCCAGTTCAGCTGGTTAATCTGGGAATCTTGAGACAATGCTACAATTGTCTCATGTACACAGACAACCCTCTCCTCCTCCCAACAAGCACAAATACATGTGAGAGATGCAACTATATAGCCAAACTGGAGGCTGAACTCTCTCAACTCAGGGCTGGCATGACCAGACAGGAGAAGATGGTAACCACACACACAACAAACCCAGTCCCACATAGACCTACCACAACTGCAAACCAAACACATAAAAACACAAAGACATACTTGGAGGCTCTAATAAAAAACTTACCAAAACAACAGAGGCTCCCAAAGCAGACATCCAAAAATCCACCACCTCAAAACAAAACACATGCAACACATACTTCAATAAATCAGTGTGTCAAACAATCACAGCCCTTAAGGCCAAACACCATGCCTGATACACTAGTAATAGGTGACTCTATAGTCAGACACACTGATGTCCCACTTACCAGGCTGAACAAGGAGAGGGTGACTGTGAGCTGCCTATTGGGAGCTAGGATCCGCCACATAACACACGCACTCAGGTCACTCCAAAGCAAGTACAAATATGACTCTGTCATTGTCCATGCTGGCAAGAATGACTTGAGACGTACCTCCCTGGACTACATGAAAAGAGACATAGAGGAGCTCTCTGATTATGTAGCCCAGGCTGGTATGACCCTGACCCTGAGCAGCATCTTGCCCTCACCAAGAATGATGCCACAATACAAAGACAAGATGATCAGCTTTAATAATTGGCTCAAGTACTGGTGTCATTCTAAGGGGATCCAATGTCTGTCTGCTTGGGACGACATGTTGGGCAAGCCACGCTGCTTCGCAAGGGACAGCTTGCACCTGTCACCACTGGGCTTCTGGATATTGGCTAAGGCTCTTGCCACCACCATAGTGCCTTTTTTAGGCAAGGCTCAAAAGCAAACCCACCTCCTTAGAAAACAAACATGGAAAAAAACTAAGGGTAATGCTGCTCAATGCCAGAAGTCTAAATCTCAAGATGCAGGCACTCGAGGCACTCCTCAGTATGGAGAACATCGACGTCTGTGCAGTAACTGAAACCTGGTTCAAGGCTCCTGAGAGCACCCCAGTGCTACCAGGCTATACCTCGTATCATGCTTTTCAGCCCCAAAACCTGGGCCGAACCACAAAGGGAGGGGGAGTGTCCATATTCATCAAGGACACCCACACCTCCAGGTTAGTAGCAACACATGAAGCATCGGAGACCATACAGGTGCAACTAACCATAGGCAAAACTGCTATACAACTGGTAGCATGTTACAGACCACCCTCCCAATCTCAGGAACCCCACTCAGCCTTCCTGAAGACATTGGAGGATATGAATGTATCACAAAATACCATCATACTGGGAGATTTCAACTACCCTAACATAGATTGGGTACATTATTCTAGCCCTAACACCCTAGCCCAAAGGTTCCTGGAATTCATAAATACAAATGCACTGGAACAACTAGTCACCTCTCCCACTAGGGGAGATAATATACTAGACCTGATCATCACAAACATGGGGACAAAATGCTCCACACCAGAGGTATACCCCTCACTAGTGAGATCTGACCACAAACTAATCACCCTGGATATACATATCCCACCTCCACCCCCAGCACAAAAGACCACAGTGAAAAACTTCTCAAAAGCAGACTTCACTCTTCTTAAGACTGAGATGGTATCCTTTAAACCCACTGGGCCAGTGGAAACCACATCCCACAATGCTGAATCCTTCACAAATGCTTTCTATGGACATCTCCAAGAATGCATGGATCATGCAATCCCAAATAAATCCAAGACCCTCTCCACCAAAGGCAAGCATCCTGTCTGGTGGACCTCAGCCATTAACAAATTGTATAACAAAAGAAGGAAGCTACTGCACGACAGAGCAAAATCCCATAAAGGGAAGACATCTCTGATCAACACTAGCAGAAAACTACGTTCTCTCATAAAAACATCCAAGGCCAACTTTGAGAGAAAAATCGCTAAGGACACTAAAGATAACCACAAAGCCTTCTTCAGCTATGTTAGAAACCTGGGTGGGAACCCTCAGATATGCTCAGAGGTAGTTCACAATGACAAAAATTACACTGAACCCACAGATATTGCCAACATTCTGGCTGACAGGTTCAGTGCAAATTTCTCCCCTCCCTCACCCCCAAAAGAAGAAATACTTATCCCAGCTGAATGTAATCTCCCTGTCATCTCAGATGTCCAGGTGAGAGCCGCCCTCAGCAAAGCTAAAATCACAGCATCAATGGGACCTGATGGTATCCCAGGTTGCGTGCTACGTGAACTCCAAGAGGAGCTAAACCCGCACATAAAAATGCTATTTAACCTTAGCCTTACTACAGGATATGTCCCTGAACACTGGCGTACAGCAACAGTGGTCCCACTCCACAAAGAGAGTACCTCTACAGACCCTGGGAACTACTGCCCCATAAGCTTAACCAGCCTGATCTGCAAAGCTATGGAAAGAATCATTATGGAACTCATAAACAGAGACATTGGGGACCTACAGACACTTGATCCCACCCAGTTCGGCTTTGTAAAGGGCAGATCCTGCCTTTTCAACCTGGTTGACTTTTTCTAAACAGTCACTAGAGCCATTGATGAGGGCAAAGCAGTCCATACAGCCTACCTGGACTTGGCTAAGGCCTTTGACACAATACCCCCTCAGGCATCATAGATAAGCTCAACAGCTTAAATGTAAACCCTTATGTCACTAGATGGGTTGCAAACTGGCTAAAGGACAGAACCCATAAAGTCAAAATCGCTGGAGCCATGTCAGACTCAAAGCCAGTCACAAGTGGTGTCCCACAGGGATCTGTCCTGGGACCCCTCTTGTTCGGCATTTATTTCTCAGATGTTAAAGCAAACATGGGAGGGTTGTGGCTGACAAAGTTCGCAGATGACTGCAAACTAGGCGCCATAGTCGATACACCAGCTGACACATACATCCTACAAAAAGGCCTCACAGAAACGGACAACTGGTGCCGGAGTCATGGCCTTAAACTAAATGCCAAAAAATGTATAGTCATCCCCTTTGGGAAAAACAAAGTACCCACAAATTGTCACATAGACAGTAACCCACTGAGTACAGAAAAAGTAATCAGAGACCTAGGGACCCAAGTCGACAGCGACCTCTCATTTGACACCCACATTGCCAAAGTGGTTAGAAAGACATTCTACCTTGCACACCTTATCATGAAGGGATTCACATCCAGATCCAAGGATGTCATTGTACCCCTATACTCCTCCCTCATCAGACCCATGATTGAGTACAATGCCCCATTTGGTATGTACCTCACTCGGCACTTGCAGCAGCTGGAGAGACCACAAAAGTACCTCACCAAGAGGATCAAGGGTCTCCAACATATATCTTATTCTGCCAGACTAAAGAAACTCCAGCTCTATTCAGTAGCATACCGCCTGCTCAGAGGTGATCTGTGCCTGACGTACAAGGCCATGTCCAATCAGGAACTGATGGACATGCTCCACCTCAAAAAATCCAAATCCATCCGAACCACGAGAGCTAAAGACTTAAACCTCGGCACAAGTATGAATAGGACATGCTGGAGGGATAGATTCATAACCCATAGGCTTCCCATGCTCTGGAACAGAATCCCAGTTCATGTTAGGCAGAGTCCCCTCACTGACTCTCTTCAAGAAAAATCTTGATGAGTGGATGGGAGATCATAAGTTTACCCCAGGGGTCACCTCTGTGTCACTACTAGACAGGGGCACAGTAAACTAACTCTATTATATAAGGGGACCTTCACTGTGTCACTACTAGACAGAGGCACAGTATTCTAAATCTATTCTGTACATTTTTGTACCATTTCATGGGGTGGCGAAAGCCACATCACTATGGCTAGGCTTACAAATGCCCCAGAGCAGATAGCCTAGTACTAAACTATGAAACTATGAAACTAATACATTCCAGGTATTTAAAATTATGGTATTTATACAATATTGCAGATGTCGTAACTTTTTGTGCTGATGCAATTTTTGTTTTTTATTCAGAGAAACTTATTTGATAAAAAATGCATTTCCTAAAATCAGAACAATTTGTGCTGTATTTTTGTTTCAAGGTTTTGTCTTAAAAGTGAACAGTTAATATAGTTTCTTCTTATTTGTTACCAAGTTTTCAGTTAAAAAGAGTGGCCAATAAAGATGTCACTTTTTCAGTAAGGGAAATTTATTTATTTATTTATTTTACATTTGTTAACCGGGCTAGTCCAACTGGATACATGTCCATTTTCAGTGGAGGCCCGAGGAGAAAAGCTCCACTATCTAATACTTAACAAGCTAAGAATATACAAGTTATACAGTAAAACCATTTTCATAAACTTCATTAGAGGCTATCTAAGTGTCTGAGTACAGTGTGAGTCAATAGCATGAGTCTATAATAGATACTTTACTAGGTTATAAAAGTTATTAATATAGTCATAAGTAACAAAATCTATAGTTTTATATAACTAATGAGCTATAGCCAGAAACCTTTTTAAAGGAAGAGAGAGGAAAGGAAAAGCAGGTGAGAGGAAGGGAGGGAAGGAAAGGAAGAGGCAAGGTTACCCAGGGTTATTGCAAGAGCAAAGCCAGTGGTTAGTTAGGAAGAGTTTTAGATTGGTTTTAAATAGTGGAATAGAAGTCAGGGATGTAAGATCTGGTGGTAGTAGATTCCATATTTTGCCAATTGAGTTAGAAAATATGGAGTCACCTGCTACATTATTAGCTCTAGAGGTTTTTACAAGAGTTTTGTTACAGGAACGTAGCTTCCTCATGTTGTGATAGGGCTTTATGTGGGTAGAGAGCATTGGTGTGTTTTCAGGGTGGTAGAGGACATTGTGGGCAATAGTGAGTTGATAGTATTGGATGAGATGGGGTAGTTCCAGCGACCGTAGTTTTATGAGATTCAAGCAATGGTGAGTTCTGTATGGGGATGCAGTGGCAAATCTGGCGATATTGTTGTAGGATGCAGTTAGTTTATTAAGGTTGGACTTAGACAGATTAGTGTATATAGAAGAAGCATATAAAAGGGTTGATATTAAGTGGGTTCTAGCTATAGTAGATCTAGCCTCAGGGGTTAGGAAAGGTTTGATTCTATAGAGTGAACCAAGTTTCCTGTTAGTTGTTTTATAGTGGAGTTGATATGACAGTCAAATTTTAGTTGGTTGTCAATAGTAATACCCAAAGAGTTTCGTGGTTTGGTCAGGAGTGATAAGAGTGCCATTGTTTGATGTAAGTGTGAAATCAATGGAGGGTGATAGGTGAGTGGGCAGAAAGAGCAGAAGTTTGGTTTTGGGGTTAAGTAGGAGACAGTGGTTAGAGAACCATTGCTCAATGGTGGTGAAGGTGTGCTGTGTTAGTGAGTGAAGTTCAGTCTGGGTTGAGGCAGAGCAAATGATTGTTGTGTCATCAGCATATTGAATACAAGTAGATAGAGGAGTGGCTAGATGTAGATCGTTAATAAAATGGAAAACAGAAGAGGACCTAAGATGGAGCCCTGAGGAACTCCTATAGAGGTGGGGAGAAGATTAGAGATGGTTGTCCCAGAGAACTGCCTGTTTGCGTTTTTCAAGATAGGATGTGAACCAGCTTAAGGCTTGATTGTCAAGGGAGAGGGAATGTAAGCGTTGTAGGAGAAGTTGATGATTAACCATATCGAAGGCTTTAGACAGGTCTACAAAGAATGCAGAAGAAGTAGTGTTATTGTTGCGATTTATGTTGATAGAGTCAATGAAGGATAGTAGGGGTGGTAGTACTGTGGTATGGCGAAACCCATGTTGGCAGTTAGCTAGGAGATTGTTGTTTAACAGGTGATTAAGTAACTGTTTGTGAATACATTTCTCCATAATTTTTGCAAGAGGAGATAGCAATGCTATGGGGCGGTAGTTAGAATACTCTAAAGAGTCACCGCCTTTGAAAAGAGGGATGATGTAGGAGATTTTCCAGACAGAAGGGATAGTACATTCTTTTACAGTCCTATTAATTAGTAGAGAGATGGGGTGCGCTATTGCTTTGGCACCTAGTTGGAGGTATTCTGCAGGTAATTTATCTGCTGAAGGGGTTGTTGGCTTAAGTTTTTGAAGTAAGGACAAGATGTAGGAGGTAGATATGGGTTGGAGGTGAAATGGAGGAGGCGTGGAGCTAGGCTTAGTAAGTTTGGAGATGTCAGGGATTTGTTGTTCAGCTAGCTTTAGAATGGCTGAAGTAAAGAAGGTGTTAAAGGCATTAGCTATTTCTGAGGGGGAGTTGGTATTAGAGCCTTGTGGAGTAGGTGTGGCTGGTTTACCTGGGGATAGAAGAGTATTAATAGCAGACCAAAATTTATTTGGTTGGTGGAGGAAGATTTTTGTAATTGAGTGTAGAAATTTTTTATCATTTAGGATAGCTTGTTTAGTCATATTTCTTTTTTGTTTAAATGATAGATGGTCAGTTATATTTTTAGTGGTTCGCCATGTGTTCCAGGCTTTGTTTCTTTTAAGAATTAGTTGCCTAGTTTTGTTAGAGCCATGGTGCTGTTTTAGATTTTATCATTATGGAGCGCGGGTGGGGCATGGTGTTCAAGGATGGTGAGAAAGGTATTATTGAAGTGGTTAACTGCTTCATCTATTGGGAGTGTTTTAAGAGGTGACCAGTTGACTTGCATAAGTTCATTTTGAAACAGATTGGGGTCAAAATAAATGCTTTTTGGGTTGATCGAACTTGGGTTGGGATGGAAAGATTAGTTTTATGCCTGATGATATAAGTTAGGGAGTGATCACTAAGGTCATCTGGGAGGGTGCCTGTTGTATATTTTTGCTGGGGACTGTTTGTTAAGATCCAATCAAGTACTACTTCTTTGTTACTATGCTTGTTTGCTCTTGTAGGGGTGTTTATGTGTTGAGTAAAGCCATGCAGGTTAATAAGAGTAGATGGATTAGTATGTTCACATGAGTTCCAGTCAATATTCAAGTCTCCTAAAAGTATTGTTTCTTGGAGATTTAGAAAGCCAGTTTAGCAGGTCTTCTAATATAGTGGGATTTTTTCCCGAGGTATATAGGTACAGATAATATTTATATTTTTGTGAGGATTAATTTGGAGTTTTGTGATAATTAATTCAGCATTTGTGCCAGCTAATAGGGTATGATTTATTATGGTTAGGTGCAGGCCTGTTTTGTAGAGTATAGCTACTCCACCTCCTTTTTTGTTTAAGCGGTCCTGTCTGAGGATGTTGTAGCCAGGGGGAAGAATTTCGTTGTCTTTTATTGTAGGTTTTAGCCATGTTTCAGTTAGACAGAGGATGTCGAACTGTTGGACTTCAAGTAAAGCATGTATTTGTGGTATTTTATTGCAGATGCTACGTATATTAAGTTGGGCAATTGAGAGTGATTTGGGAGGTTTTGTAGTTGGGGTTGGCTTTGGATTAGCTAGATGGCAGTTGTTTAGTACTGGAGATAGGTCAGGGCCTGGGTTGGGGTGTATATCTCCATGTATTAGTGAGCTAATTAGTAAAAGGTTATAGAATTGTGATGGTTTGTACTGGTAAATGTCACGTTTTTTGGGGTTATGAATACAATATTTGGTGTGAGTAAGGCGGTGATATTTAGGTAGAAGATAAGAGGTTTTATAGATGATATTAAGATTGTTAATGAGTGTAGGTGGGGAGTAGTTAGGTGTCTTTGCATGGGATAGTAAGAGTTGTGGGTAGGCTTTGTTCATAGGAGGTTGAGAGATAGGTAGTGGTAAGGGTAGTTAAGAGTGTTAGTAGTAGGGTGGGGTGATGTAGGATAGGCATAGCTTGGTTGGATATGTGAGAGTGACTTGACAGGATGTGGTCTAAGGAGTAGGAGGGAGGGAGGGACTAGTTATGGAGGGTGGGGACAGGAAGCTGTTGTGATTGGTAGGATGAGGGGGAGTGGTTATGTAGAGATAAATGTAGAGGTGCTAGGGCGGGTGGGATTTGGGGGCAGGGAGGAGGCGGAGTGAGCAGACCTAAAAAGAGTAGTAGTGCACAGAAAACAATCAGTAAAGATGGAGAACCAGAAGGTAAGCTTGTTACAGGTATGGAAGAGGCAATACAGTGGAAGTAAGGCGAGTGGTGAGTGGTCAGACTGTGTATCAGCAGAGTAAAAGTAAGGAGAGATGTCAGTAAGAGGCCACGGAGGAAATAGAAGAGCAGATTGTGAGCTCGGAGGTCCAGGTATCAGAGGAAGGGTACAGGAGAGTTAAAGAGCAGCTAAAAAGGGAGTCAAGCAAAGTTAGAGGGTGCCACCTAGTGTCCAATAGATCAAATCAGAGTTATCCAGGTAGGAAGGGGTGAAAGGAGGACAGTAGTAGTGAACAGAAACAGTATTAAGGCTGGTGGATTTAGAACTAACAAGGGTGGCTATGGGAGCTTGTAAATAAGGGTTTAGAAGGGCCTCCAAATAAGATTAGGGTATTGGCTGCTGCTAGTCCTGGGCAGGTAGCTAGACCAGAATTCTAGGGCCAGAAGGTTTGGATTATTCATATACAGGTAACATACTTTTATAGTCTTTGTATAGTTGTTACTCCCGTATTTATTATTGGAAATATAAGCTATATATAAAGATAAGTACAGACATCTTCATTACTACTCAGTATATTCACATCATTAGATTATGCAGAACACAGGGAAACTTATGTAGACTATATTTCTGTGTTCTACTTATTAATTGTAAAATAAATGCTTTCTATTTAACTTTTAATGAAACATGCAGGACCTAGCTTTATTTTCTCATAATAAGTCATCTTCTATGCTGTTTTAAATGTTGATGTAAGATCTAATCAGCAGTGTAGAAAAATCTTATCTGTAGCGCATGGACTGCTGTGAATACACTCCGATATTGGAAAAAATACAAATCAGTTCACCAATACTGTGCAAGACCTAACCTTAACAAATGCTAACCACCCAGCTTAACATGTTAAGGTCAGGTCTCATCCTAGGCAGTCAAATATGTCAGTATTTATTAGCAAAAGACAGCAGCAGAATAAAAACAGATTTGTTTCTGTCTGCCGTCTGTACCAAAAATGTGTCCCTCACTTTCTCTCATAACTTTGGAAAGTAGGTAGAATAACAGGATGTGTGTTCACCTGCAATTTCTGTAGGATACAAAGTGTCCAACTGAAATGAATGTCATTACTTAATAACTTCAATCCTCAGAGATTTGTCAGGAAACCAAACATTTTATGAGGAACAGACCAAACATATGAGGCAAAAATCTGGACTGTCTGTTGAGATGCATAGCAAGGTGAGAGTAAAAATAAGGGAATGCGTTACATGGCCTTTCTGACAGCTCTCACTAAGTGCTTTATGGCTTTGAAAGCCAGTAAAACACTTGGAACTCTTTTTTTCCCCCTGTAACTAGTAGTACATGGAGTAGATAAAGCTCCATACACTACAAAGAATTATGATCTTCTCATATTCCTTAACTGTATTCTCAGCACTCATGCCAATATTCACCTCTCAAGCCTCTGATTATAATCCTGTATGTTGTTCTCAGGCCTAATATTTTGTAACCACCACCACCTATCATTTAAAAATACATACAGTCAGCTTTAAAAATATTGTCCTTTCACACATATGAAATAAAAAAAAAATTCAAGCAAACAATTATTTTCAACTGCTGCCACTGTTAACTATTTCAGAGGTGCATTCCTTTAACATGAGCATGTTTTATTTTATATAGAGCTATACTTGCAAACAATAGTTTAGACAGTTCAAAACATTCTGTGACCTTTGAATAATAAAGCTTCCAAAAGAAGCTCAGTAAAATGTACTCATCTGAGAATAGTGAATATGCCTACCTACACCCCGGAGGCACTGAGATTTAATGAGTACTGGAATGCTGAATGCTGATTTAATGACAAGTTATTTGAGGAAACACAAGAAGAAGAGAAGAGAAAAATACATAGACACTAAAAAAATGATGGCAGATGAGGATAGTTTGTTGCAACAAAGGCAGATAAGGACAATGTGGCATAAACAGACTGAACAATTTCATATACTTTCTGCAACACTTTCAATAAATGGCTTTTGAATGAATTATCTAGATCAGAATAGCAGTATAAAAAGTACATTTATATGAAAGTGCAGAGTTGCCAGTTTTATGAAAGCAAAACCTGTGGTTATGAAATAACACAATTCATTTAGTTGATGAGTTTCATATGGTTCTACACACACACTTTACAATACAAAAAATAAGAAGACAAATAGGAAAAATAGAAAAAGAGATTAGTAATGGAGAAGTTAAGAAATAGAAACTGAGGTTATGGAGTACCTGCGAAGTGAAGGATTCAGTGTAGAAAATCCAATGCAGAAAGCACCACAACAGGATAGAGTAATGGATATCCAAATTAAGAGGAAACCATTGGAACAGGAAGCAATTGGTCAGGTGCCATATCAAGATATTTTGGAGCCTTCCACAGGAAACCAGTATAAATGTTCACTTGAAGCTAGACAGCAAGGGAAGGAACAAGAAACTGTGGAAACTGGTGCAGTTTATGTTGAGTAGGGATAGGTCAGTGAGTTCCCATATGACAGAGCAGTGGATGGCACAGGATGAAATTGAAGAGAAGATGCCACAGGAACCTGCTATAGAACTTTCTATAGAATGCCTGCAGGAAATGGAAAACAAGGGATGTGCCCTCAGTCTGGAAGAAAATGAGCAAAGAGAAGAGTAGCTTGTACACATAAACAGATATATTAAGATCAAAGAAATAGACTACAGAATGTCAATAAAACCCCAACAGTCAGAAGTCTGATAGAACAAATTAACACAGTAATTAGGACTGTCCATAGAGACCCATGCGATATAATAGACGTAAATAGGATACACTAGTGTGCAGCTAAATTAATAACTGATAAAGTTCTAACACAAGAACATAGGTTAGTAAAGGAAAGGAAGGGGATAAATTGAATGCCATCATGGAAGTATCGAACAGAGAAAACTATAAAGCAATTAAGACAAGAAGTGTCACTGTTAGAAAACTATAGAAGAGGGAACAGATCAATAAAAATACTAAGAAAGATAGATGTGACAAAAGAAATGTGCAGTACTAGAACAGACCAGGATCTATCATGCACTGTTGCAAAGAACAAAATAAACATTTCAGCACAGGCGGAAAAACGTATAAGATACACAGATAAATATAACGGAAAAGTACAAAGTCAGCAATTTATTGATGACACAAAAAATTTATTTGGAAACAAGGTAAAAGAAATTGAAAGACCACCAAAAAAAGAAGAAATAGATACATTTTGGAGAAGTGTCTAAGAAGATCCTGTGGAACATAACAACGGTGTTAAATGGACAGAAGAAGTAAAATAAAGAATAAGAAGTTTAAACATACAAGATACAGAATGGGATGAAGTAACAGCCAGATAGAGAGATTGAAACAAAGTTAAGAAAATACTCTAATTGGAAAACCCCAGGACCAGATGCAGTACCAAACTTTTGGTTAAAAGCATTAACATCTTTGCACAAAGATTTAGCCATGAGTAAGAACTATTTATATGTGCACCCCGAACAGGCACCAACCTGGCTAACAACATGAAAAACAATGCTCCTACTTAAGAGTGAGCCTGCAAGCTACCCTAAAAATTATAGACCAATAACTTGCCTTCCAATGACATATAAACTATATATGAGAATTGATGCTGACAGAGTTTATAGTCATTTAGAAGAAAACTCAATTATGGCAGTAGAACAAAAGGGCAATAAAAGATAGTCATATGGAACAAAGGATTATTTGTTGTTAAATAAAGTCATAGTGGAGAACTGTAAAAAGGGGAAGACTCTAAGTATGGCATGGGTTGACTACAAAAAAGCATTTGATAGTATCTCACATTCATGGATAAAAGAGTGCTTAAAATGTGCAAGATATAATATATACTGATCGACTACATTACAGTAACCATGAAACAGTGGCAGACCACTTTGCAATTAAGCCATGATAAAGGACAAATTAAAGGACAAATTATTATCCCAGGGATTAAAATTCAAAGGGGGATATTCAGGGCCAGTATTAGCATTTTGGGGGGCCCAGCAAGGTTCAGGTTGGGGGCCCTACTCAAGAGAACATCAAGTGTGACCACACTGCCATCGCACCCCCTTCCCTGTCAAGCTCATCGAGCACCATTTAACCACTAGTGTCACTACATTCAGATCATTAAGAATTGATGTGCCAAGCTACATACTGGCATTTAGTACCAAAGTTACATTATGACAAACCTTGGTACCACAGCAAGGTAGCTACTCACAAGTACACACTGACTGTCATTTAGTACCAATGTTACATTATGACAAACCACTGTACGACAAGAAGGTAGCTACTTACAGGTGCACACACACTGACTGGCATTCATTGCCAGTGTTACATTATGACAAACCCCTGTAACACAGCAAGGTAGTGACTCACAGGTACTCACACTGACTGGTATTTAGCACCAATGATACATTCTGATAAACCCCTGTACCACAGCAAGGTAGCGACTCACAGGTGCATGTACATACTGTCATTTAGTACCAATGTTACATTATGACAACCTCCTGTACCACAGCAAGGTAGCGACTCACAGGTGCATGTACATACTGTCATTTCGTACCAATGTTACATTATGACAAACTCCTGTACCACAGCAAGGTAGCGACTCACAGGTGCATGTACATACTGTCATTTAGTACCAATGTTACATTATGACAACCTCCTGTACCACAGCAAGGTAGCGACTCACAGGTGCATGTACATACTGTCATTTAGTACCAATGTTTCATTATGACAAACTCCTGTACCACAGCAAGGTAGCGACTCACAGGTGCACACAGCAAGGTAGCGACTCACAGGTGCATGTACATACTGTCATTTAGTACCAATGTTACATTATGACAAACTCCTGTACCACAGCAAGGTAGTGACTCACAGGTGCACACAGCAAGGTAGCAACTCACAGGTGCACATACCGACTGGCATTTAGTACCAATGTTTCATTATGAAACCCCTGTACCACAGCAAGGTTGCCACTTAGCTGCACACACACCAAATGGCATTTAGTGCGAATGTTACATTATGGACAAATCCCTGTACCACAGCAAGGTAGCCACTCACAGGTGCAGACACTGACTGAGTACTCAACTGCCCAGATCTACAAAGAATGTCCAGGTGTGACTCATATTTGACCTGTTTATCACAATTTGTAGTTTTCTCAAATTTTTGTGGCAAGTCATCGATGACTGAATTCATTAAATGACAGGCATTTCAGTTTAACTTCATATCCTTCAGAACATGTATGGTAACACCTTTTATTCTTGCAACTTTTTCAGTTTATAAGAGTAATATTTAAAATTTGCCCAGATCTTTGGGGCTGGAACCCCATTATCTGTGGCTTTGCCCAGATTTTGTGCCATGAGATCAAGAGCTATGATTGGCATTTAGTAGCAATGTTGCTACATTATGACAAGCCTCTGTACCACATCAAGGTGACCAGTCCCACAGAGGTACACAGAGACACTGACACTGACTCCCCACAAAAACACCCGCACTGACTGGTATTTAATAGCAATGTTGTTACATTACGTCAAGCCAAGGTACTGCATCAAGGTAGCCAGTCCCACAGGGGTACAGAGACACCCACACTTACTCCCACAGAGACACCCACAAAGACACACAAAGACACACTGACTCCCACACACACTGACTTCCACACAAAGACACACAAAGGCACACAAATACAAACACAAAGACACACAGACTCCCACACAAAGACACAGAAACCCCCACACAAAGACACAAAGACTCCCACACAAAGACACACAAAGAGACTCCCACACAAAGAGTCCCACACAAAGACACAGACTTCCTCACATAGGACAGAAACACACTAAAACAGAGACTCTTGCACACAGGACAGACACCCACACATGATAAAGACTGCACTACAGCAAGTCTGGACATTAACACCCACACAGACACAGGACAGAGGCACCCATCCCACAAGTACAGAGACAAGACCAGGACAAATTTACTTCAAGACTGAACATAAACCCACACAAGATTAAGTCAGCGCTACAACAAAACAGAACTGAGACACCACTCCCAAACACCAGATAATAAAAGCAATAAAGCAAGACTGAAACAAGCAGCAGTAGATAAACTGACATCACTCAAGGCAATTACTGACATGCAGAACAGTCACACTGCAGATGTACTAAACACATCTATGAGACACAGAAAACACTACAGACACAACATACAAAGGAAAGCCATGGGGATTACAGAGCCTGAGGCAGACTCAGACCCAAACAAACCCAAAAGAAAGCCATGGGGATTACTGAGACCGAGGCAGATGACTCAAACCCAAACAGAGAGTGCAATGGGGATTACTGAGCCTGAGGCAGACAGACTCAAACCCAAAGGAACATAAGAGAGCCATGGCAATTACTGAGCCTGACACAGACAGACTCTAACCCAAAGAAAGACACAAGAGAGCCATGGGGATTATTGAGCCAAAGGCAGACTCAAACCCATGCACAAGAGAGTAATGAGGATTAGTGAGTCTGACACAGGCAGACTCAAACCCAGAGAGAAAAAGGTGAAGACCAGAGAGCCATTCATCTTCCATGTGCATTGACCTCTTCAGCTTCTGACTGCTGCCACTTGTCTGTTCTTCCTGCACTCCTGTCCTAGCCCCCGATGAGTCCTGCCACTCCTAACTGTCCTAGCATCCTGACGAGTCCTGCCACTCCCCACGAGTCCTGCCACTCCCCTGCTACTGCACATGAGTCCTGCCGCCTCCGATGAGTCCTGCCTCACCTAGCTGCCTTTATCTAACATCCTGCTAGTTCCATCCTCATAATCCTACCTTTTGGGAGGTAAGCAAAAAAAAGTGAATACACAGCATACAAGCCACTTTAAGGTGCTACCTGAAATTTACTGCCTGACAGCATTATAAAAGATTACTGGAAAGGAAATAAGAGCACATACCTACAATTTTACTGGGATCTTACAATTTTTTTTCCAGACAAAGTCTTCAATGAGGCTGCCATGTGATGCACTTTGTCGCACTTCATGCTCAATTGAGAGCACAGCTAAGCCTGAAAGTCTCTCCTGACTCATTGTCTTTATGAGTTTCAGTTTAGAAAAGCTGCGTTCTGCAGTAGCCACTGTAATGGGTGCAGTCAAATAAATGCTCAGTGAAACATAAGTATTTATATATATGTCTTGCAAGTGGTTGTGAATGAGGAAATTTAACAGTCAGTGGTGATGATTCATTATCAATCATTCGAGAAAGGCCTTTAAGTTTGTGTCGAAGGTCAGTCATCAATATCACAGTGGCCATTTATCCTGTCAGTCCTTTCAGAGCCTTGCAGTGCTGCAGCAATGTATCTTCTAAAACATCACTCAAGGCTTTAATATTTGATAAAAATCCAAAGGCCTTATCAAACTCTGAAAGCTGCTCAAACTGGTCAGTAAATGATTGATTTGTTGTGCCCAGCAGCACATTGAAGAACTACACGTAGTTTTACCGCTGGATCCTGTACAGTCTCATCTTCTTCTTCATAGTCAAAGAACTGCTTTACTTTCCTCAGTCTCTTTTCTTGAAATGTGGAGCCAACATCCAGTTCTTCCGCTATCTTGGAGGCTTTGCCCATGGCATGTTGAAATCCTGTCTCTCTGTAATTCTTCAGCAGGTCCATAGTGGATGCTAGCACTTTGACACATGTTGAAATATCAACAGATGGACCTTGCAGAACTTTGCTTGCATGATTTACCTCTGTCAGCACATCATACCAAACCGCTAAACATACAATGAGCTTGTATGACATAAGTTCTGTGCACAGTCACCTTACTTGTTGATATGTTGCAGCATAACCTCGAAAAAGGGCATAGCAAAATAAATTTAAAATGGGTGGCGAAAGCCAAACACATTCTGGCTAGGCTTATAAATGCCCTAGGGCAGATAGTCTAGTATGAACCTATGAACCTATGAAGCTATCATTTGTACGGGGTCTATGTTAGATCACTGAATGCTTAAAAAAACAAACGGTGATTCATCGACCCTATGTAAGCGAAAACTGTCAGAACAGCAATTTTTTTCCTAGGGAAAAAAATCGCCGTTCCAACAAAAAAAAATAAAATACATTAAACATTACATTACGTGGGGGGGGGGCTTCACCCCCCAACTTAAATATACCAACTCTGAGACCGCACTACAATGCCAAAAATGGCAAAGTAATGAAGTGGCCAAGCAAATTCTTTCCCAGGAAAAGAATTTGCTTAAAAGCCACTTTGATACTTTGACGTTTCAGGCTTTTGAGTTTGACCAAGATGCATTCGAAAGAATGCATCTTCGGTCTTCTAATAGGGAACCTTTGTACGTACTGCTTGACCTATCTCCTGTAATGCCTCAATGACTCCCTTCAGCTGAAATCTTACTGCCTTGACAGACTCTATCCTGCATTCCCAGTGAGTCTCTGACAGTAGCTTCACAGTGACATTTGTGTGCCATTTCAAGATCTGCCATCAGCTTGTTGATGCTGAACAGAGTACATAAATGTTCTGCAGACATCCAAAGAATGACACTGCCTGTATTGATGAATGTGTGCCATCACTAACTATAAGATTTAAATTATGGTAGGCACATGGCACATAAAAAGCCCTTGAATTCATCTGTTTTATCCAGGCCTGCACTCCAGCTCTTTTCCCCTTCATGTCACTGCCATTGTCGTATCCTTGTCCTCGACAGTAATTAATGTCCAGTTGATGATATTGCAGAGTCTGAAGAAGTGCTTCTGTAAGTCCTGCCCTAGTTGTATCATTCACTGGCACAAATCCCAGAATATGTTCCTCAACTGTGGCTGCAGTCCATGAAATATCCACATACCAAAATACTACAGTTATTTGCTCTTGATTGCTGATGTCTGGCATGCAATCAAGAATCATGGAAAAGTTGAGCTGAGTTAGAGTTGAGTGTGACAAAGTGTCAGTTGAGGCTCAATGCCAGAAATACTCCAGGAATTAATAATAATATATCTATTGTTCCATTGTTTAAACAGAGAGCTTTGAACATTTAATTAATAATAATGAAATTTTACATTAAATTTTATATGTAATTCATATAATTTTTATAACAAGGCAATAAACGAATGTCTCCCACGATGTGAACATCTCTCTGCCCACCAAAAATACGCTGATAAATAATCCAATAATTGCGGCTAGGAGATAACCAAGGCATCTAAACAGCTCATACATAAAGTGTTGACATAAACATTTAAAACTCCGTATCTCTTAAAAGGAAAAAATCTGTTTATTGAGTAACAATTCGGTAAGCGCTTTCACTATGGCTTCATCAGACCGTTAACTTTCAAAATCCAACTAATCACATTTATATAGATCACATGCTTGATGAAAATACATCTCATTATCATGTTAAAGAGATATTTGTCAAATCTATTTCTACCATCAAGAAAAAACTTTACAAATGCTTAACATACAGCATGAAGCCTTTCAATGTTTCAATTGAGAACGCACTTGACAGAAAACAAAAATTCTCCATAGTTGTCCATCCACATCTATACCGTTCTATACACAACATGCATTGTATGAGAAGTGATGTTATGTATAGAATGGTGTAGATGTGGATGGACAACTATGGTTGTTCATTGATCTGTTTTAATTTATTATATTCTTTGATTTATCAGTATAGATAACTTTGGAGACTTTATATACGCTGTTACATGATATACCATCTGGTGGAATAAGACGAGGTTCTTTATGGTAACGCGTTTTCTGTTGGCCTTGTAATCTGCAATTCCCAATGGATTTTATCACAATTATTTTTGCAGAGTCTAAGTTATATATTAGGGACTGCAACAGTTTTGTTTTGTTTTTGTTTTTTGTTTTCTGTCAAGTGCATTCTCAATTGAAACATTGAAAGCCTTCATGCTGTATGTTAAGCATTTGTAAAGTTTTTTTCTTGATGGTAGAAACAGATTTGACAAATATCTCTTTAACATGATAATGAGATGTATTTTCATCAAGCATGTGATCTATATAAATGTGATTAGTTGGATTTTGAAAGTTAACGGTCTGATGAAGCCATAGTGAAAGCGCTTACCGAATTGTTACTCAATAAACAGATTTTTTCCTTTTAAGAGATACGGAGTTTTAAATGTTTATGTCAACACTTTATGTATGAGCTGCTTAGACGCCTTGGTTATCTCCTAGCCGCATATAATTTTTATATACATGTTCTTTATTGTTGCATGTTGTTATTCATTTGATGTTTTTTAGCTTAGATACAATATTAGATTAATATTTTTTAAATGTTATTTTAATTTATTTATTTGAAAGTGGCAGCAGTTGAATATTTTGCGATGTAATTTTAACAATGTATAAAAGGGAAGTGATGACTTGTGTATACGACTCTGATGAAGCCTGGGATGTGCAGGTGAAAATGCTTAGTCATGTACTGTCATCGTTGAATAAAGCAGTGTTTCGCCTTTCAGCATTGTGGTGTGCCCTACCTTTATTATTTTTTGGTTGTGGTTTAATCATGGAAAAGTACCTAGTGTCCTTCACCTGCCTTACAATGATACTTAAAATAGCATTTGCAATCAGCTGGATAACTCCATTCTGTATGTCCTTCCCAAGATAGTGATTCTTTACCTCCTTATTCTGAACACGATGCAAATGTCAGCCATGACAGAGTCAAACTGTGACAAAAGTTGCACTTAGCCTAAGAAATTACCATTGCCATAGGTGTCCAGGGCATCACATGTACCACAGAATGCCATGTTCCATTCCGCCAAGTACTGGACAACAGCAATAATGCATTCTATCCCACCACGCCAGTGAGTTATCTACTTTTCAACCACTGCTTGTCTCTTATCGTCCATAGTCTGCCTACTCTTTATTCTATTGTCCAGTTCCTTCCACTTCAGCATGCATGCCGTATGCTCTGGTGCTTGCTCATGGCTGTGTAAAGCTCTGGACATCTCTCTCCATGCTTTGTAACCACATGACTTGAGAAGATGGTTAGAATGTCAAAACAATTTGCATGCAAAGCAAAACAATGCATCCTTTGAGACCGAATATGTCAGCCAACTGCTTCTTGCTCTCTCTCCATTAGGGAGCACATGTGAATAGTTGTCCGATGTAAATCTTCTTTTCTGCTCATTCACTAGGAACTGTGGTAACACCACTTGCACAGGTCCATGCTAAATGGCAGCTACCCTAAACTCATCCCTTATCAAGTCTGGCCAAGTCCCTAGATCCTCAAAAGATGCACCTGACACTCCCTGCAAGTCACAGGCCACATCTGTCATTACGGAAGTATGGGCTCCTTCTGTATCAAAGTCTGATGATCCAGGCAACACCTCTACAGTTGAATCTGCTTTTGCTGTAGGTCCACAGGAGGTAGCCTGTGGTGTAGCCACAACAGAGTGGTCACTTTCTGTTGAAAGGATGCTGGCCTCACAGTGGTCAGACTGTAATGCAGAACCATTGTGTTGTTCTGAAGGCAGATATTTTCCTGAATCTCCCCTCTCCAATGACCCCAGAAATATTTCATAATGGAATCCTGTCTCTTTATATCATCATTCCTCTGCTGCTGAAACTTTCTTTTTGCTGCTCCTGACAAATATGTACACTTCATCACTAACTAGGAATGGAAGTAAAGTAGAATTACTACACATGCAGACAGAGTCCTTTTGTCATACTGGTAGTAAAAATGCATAATGACTTGCATTGACATCAGTCACTATTGCACTGCAGGCAGAAGGACTGAAGAATGACTAACCTGTAGGCACAAAAAAGTAATGAGAAAGGCCCAAGGTACAGTTTTATGTTAAATACCTAACACTAGAGGTGAACCTGAGCTTTTTCTACACAATTCTTCCCCTTTCACCCCCCCCCAAACATGTAAAGAGGCCCTAAATGATGCAGAAGAGTGATATTACAAGCTCTGTGGAACAGACTAAAGTCTGAAAGGACTAATGACTCGGAGAGGCACAAGTTTGAAGGGGAACACACCAAACTGAGGCAAGACAAAGGTTATGGTACAATAAAAGACTACACATGCCCACTACCTCTCAACCTCCTAGCACACTTGAACAAACCAAAATCATTGGTTGAACAAAGGAGTGAAATCATGGATTTGCTAGAAAACCTCATTTGTGAGGGATGTAAAAATGGCACACACATTGGGAGACATTCCCACAACCCCTCTTAGCATAGGATCTGTGCACAAAAGCATAAAGCCAAGGAATGTACCATGCATTATGTGGAGGTTATGAAACATGAAGTCCATTTCTGCTAGGAGCCTCAGCCCTCTGCATTGTGCTATGCAATTATTTTGAGAGAAAACAGGCCAAAATCCAAACACATCTGGACACACATTCTCACAGGCCCTGTCAACCTCCTAAACTGTCAACATAATTCAGACAACCAAAAATAACTGCAGAAAAAGGTGTAATATCATGGATAGTTTATAACATTAACTTAGATAGCAGAGCAGTGTTTGCAGTAGGATGCATTAAGACATCAGTACATTCTGCAGATTTCTCACCTCCCCCCAACAGCCTCTACACAATAATCCTGGATAAAGTGAAACTCAAAAACATAGACATAGCATTAACAATGTGCATATACAGTGCATGGCCTCAAATTAAAAAAAAATCCCAGGCAAACACTGAACACTGCAACATTCTCACAGTCGCTAACTACTCTCCCACCATTAGTCTTTTTAAACAATGTACAGGCCCCATCAACCTCCAAATAGCATAATTCAAACAGCCATAAATAACCGCAGAACAAGCTGGAACATCAGGGATAGTTAAACAGTACTATAAACCAAGACAGCAGAACAGTGTTTGCATTAGCATGCATTAAGTTATACCAACACCATCAATTTTCAGATGAAGGTAAAATAGGATCATCTGTCTTTCCCGATTTATTAAAGGCCTTTGTCAAAGTCTCTCAACAAACAACTAACTACTCTCGCCAACCTTAATCGCATCCCCCTAGTCCTCCACTGGCTCCAAAGCTACCCAACAGGTCATAAACAGTCATAAAATATGTCTCCAGGATCTACCCCCCCCCTCTACTTCCACTCACATTAGGAGTCACACAAGACCTCATCCTTGGTCCACTTCAGTTTAGTGGATTTATTGTCAGCCTCAACACCGCCACATCCCTAGCACTCACAATCCAATATGCTGACACTGATACACTTGTGTCACATCTACCATGCAACAGGTCATGTCCCAACCCATGCTGAAATAAGCTAATCTTCACCACTTACCCCATACAACTAAGATTATTGACTTAAAACAGCAGCTCACAAGACTGCCCACCTATCCCTGCTGTAGCCAATTACAATATCCTTCTCTGTCCCATTACTTATCTCCCCTTCTTTTTGTCACCCCCTGTCCCATTCTCTCTACCTTTTACATATACAGCATAGACACTGCCAAAAAAATAACGAGCCAACTCTACCTCTTCCCAAAATAACTAACTTACACACTCTCCTAACCAATGGGCAATCAAAATTAAATGTATTTCACATTCCCTTATATTGTCACTCATACAAACAGATAAACCAAACTTAATTTACATATTTCTAGCACATGTGTACTAAGATAAGCATTTCTCCCTGGGCCTCTACTGAAAATGGGTTCTATCCCAGTCAGACTATCCAGTAAACAAATGTAAAATAAGTAAAGTAAAACTGGTATAACCCACAGCCACTCACCCACAAATCCTCTTAGCACAACACGTTGTTACACAAAAGTAAAATAAAACTGGTACAACCACAGCCCCTCTCTCCCTATCCTCTTAGCACAAGAACTCTACATAAAAGCAAATTAAAACTGGTAAAACCAGTCCCCACCTCCCCAATCCTTATAGCACAAGAACACAACACAAGTGAAATAAACTGGTAAAATCACAGCCCCTCACCCCCCCCCATCCTCTTACCACCAGAGTACTACACAAACATAAAATAAAACTGGTACAACCACCATCTCACCCCCACTCACTTAGCACAAAATCTCTACACAAAACCAAAATAAAACTGGTAAAACCACAACCCTCTCATCCTATTAGCACAAAAACTCTACAGAAAACCAAAATAAAACTAGTACAACCACAGCCCCAAAATAAAACTGGTACAACTACAGCCCTCACCCCCCAAACCTCATAGCACAAAAAGTCTACGCAAAACTAAAATAAAGCTAGTACAACCACAGCCCTCACCCCTCAAACCTCTTAGTAAAAGAAATATGCACAAAAATCAATCACCCCTGCACAAAAAAATAAAGTTTAAACTAAACCCCAGAACTTACTTTTATGCTTACTACAGAAGGTTACTTCCAATACTCTGCTCCCTCTTCACGAATGAAGGCACACCTGCTCTCCTTGCCTTCCTCGGACCACTCAGTCCTTTTGAATTTGCCCTTAAAAGGACAGTTTGTCAGACCTTTTGAGAAATTGCCCTTAGAAGGACAGTTGAAAAAATGGGTATAATCCAATGATCATGAGTCCAGGACCACTCCAAAGGCTTGAATCCACTGCTGATCTGCTCTCTGAAGTAGTCTGTCCACATGCTGGTCCAAACCCGGCTCGATCTCTGCACTCTGCTGCTGCTAAGGAACACTCCTCTGTTTAAAAACAAGAGAATTGATCCTTATTAGCTGCAGGTGCCTTTGAAAGGCAGTTTGTGCAGGAAGTGATTTGCAAGGACCAATCACATCCTTGCAAATCACTTCTTTCTTTCTTCTTCTTCTTCTTTCGGCTTTTCCTGGTTAAAAAATGAAAAGAAAAATAAAGAACTTAGTTCGCAGGCTGCTGCAGCCAATCAGATCCCTTGTTCCAGTGAGCGGACCTGATTGAGTGCAGCTTGCTAGTGAATCAAAAAAAAAAAAAAAAAACAGAAACACAGTTCTAATTTTCATGGTGACGCCAATGAACTATGTGGAGGTCCATGAGGAGCTAAGCCAAAAAACATTAATGGTCGGAGCAACCCATGGCTGCTGGATGGGGGCCCTCATTCGCGGGGAGTAAATCTAGGGCTCCCCACGGCTGAGGGTTTTGCAGGTGCCTAACACCGGCTATGGGAATATTCCAGGGTAACTGTCACCATTGCTATTCTGCCTTGCCCTTAACTCATTAAGCTGTTTACTTAACAGCTTAGGCCATGGCCATAAATTGCCTCCTAGAAAAGAAACTACTCTTTGTTGATGATTTAAAACTGTATAGCTTATCAGCTGAGGAACTGAAAGCACAACTGCAGATTGTCAAAACTTTTTCAGATGATATAAGAATGTCATTTGGTCTTGATAAATGTGCAAAAGCAAGCTTTAAAGAAGGAAAACTGCAGCACCAGGAAAACATCAATTTGGGACAAGAAAGTGATGTATAAGAACTTGAGCAAGAGGGAGGGCCAGATTCATGAAGGCTTGCACGGAGTCTAAGAGTAGAGTATGACTCCAGCAAGCCAACATGTCCGCTGAGTGATCCAGGAACAGCCGGCAGGGGCGTGCAACTGAGCTCTCCAAACTAGTCCTACACGGACAGGGCTGGAATATGCAAATTACCTCAATTGTAGGTGAAAGCCATGCAAATGAGGTAAAATTGCGATCCAGGAAATGCGAACCTGTCCGAGTAGGAGTAGTGTTATTTGCAGTAATGTACTCAGTTGATAACTGAGTACGGTTCTGCAAATAGCAAAACAGAGCAGTGTCAGCTGGAAAAAAAGCATGAATTCACAGGAGGAAGCATGCCAATGGCCAGAAATATGGCCATTGGCAATGGGAAGTGATGCAAATTCAAAATAAAATAACTTTTTTTTTTAATCCTGATTTCCGGGGTTTAACCGTAGTGCAGCGCCATGCCCCCTAAAAAGCATTATTAATTAAGATCCACAAATGTGGATTTCATAGCTAAAATGAATTTAGTATGCAAGGGAATGGCAGGCTGAAGACAACATGGCCACCGAATAGAGGTTGCTAAGGGGGGAAGCTCAGTCCAAGAGATGTAACTAAGCATTAGTAGGCAATCCTATGCAAATGAGAGTTATGATAATGAATGGCAAGTTTACATAGCAAATGAGCACAGTCAGTGGAGTGTAGGAGTAGGATAAGGGGAGTAACAGAGTAGAAGATAGGTGACATCACAAGGGGGTTATGTATGAAAGGAGTGAAGCTCATTGGAACAGAGTGACATGTGTCAGCTTACATTTACATAATAGTGAAAGAGGTGTGTCAACAGGTAGGCCAGGTAAAGTCAAGGAATCGAAGGTGTATGCTGTGGATAACACCAAAGTTTCTTGCTGAGCGTGCATGCGCACGTGTGTGCGCCAGTAAACCCGAGTAAGACAGTGTGCACGCATGTAAGCGTGTGTGCATGAGTGTAGGCTTGAGTAAGCATATGTAAGGCTGTGTAAACAGTTGTAAGTGCATTTGTGCTGGTGTGCACGTGTTTTAACAAGAATAAGCAAGTTGTAGTCCATGTAAGCATGTGTGCGTGCATGTGAGCTGGTGTGCGCGTGTTTGCACTTGTATGCGCGGCACTGCCCCCTGAGGAAGCAGAAAGGGAAAAGGAAGCACAACAAATAGTAGGAAGTTAACCAGGGAGTACTAGCAGAGCTAGCAGGTGAAAACAATCAGAATCAGGCAATTACACAGGCAGTACACTAGCCCAGCCCAGCCCAGCACTTAAAACTCAGCAAAAAACATTCCAGTATGTTTTTCTCAGACACACCGCAACACTGCAGTAAGCTAATAGAAGTGAAAACTGAAAAAGCTTTACTGAGACAAAGAAATGTTAGGGGGGCTGCCATTACTGTCATAAGACGACATATGCAACATGCTGAGGGTGGTGACAATGCAAGTGATGCTGAGTGAGGAGACGGAGAAGAGTGTACAGGCCTAGGGTAACCTACCAGGGGCTACATGAGCTGGAGATAGTGGAGCACTATAGAGTAGACAGAGACCTCATGCAGCAAATTGATGAGCTGTGCAGGCCACGCCTCACACACAGAACCAACAGAGGGGAACCCATCCCAGTGGACACCAAGGTATGTGTTGGCCTAAGAATATTAGCAACAGGTACCTTCCAGAGACCAACTGGCGATATGATGGGAATTTCACAGGCATCAGCATCTAGTGTACTGCACCAGTTCCTGAATGCCATGGCAGCACCTGTCGGTGATCATGTATATTTCCCCAATTCCCGTGAGGTATTGGCCAGCAATATGCATCTCTTCCAGAAAATAGCAGAATACCCTGAGGTAGTGGGTGCAATATACTGCACGCACATTCACATCAAAGCACCAGCCGGTGAGCGGGGTAGGGTCTACTATAACCACAAGGGCTACCCCTCCATCGACTGCCAGGTCATGTGTGATGCCCAGGGCATAATAATGAATGTGTGTGGCTGCCCTGGAAACTACCATGACTCCCATATCTGGCGTCTGACACAGCTGTACCACACATTTGCTAATGGGGCATCCCTCATGGTCACCTAGTGGGGGATGCTGGATATGCACTCGAGCCGTGGCTGATGACACCCATCAGAAATGCACACACACCTGAACAGGAACGCCATAATGAGGCACACGCACCAACACGAAATGTAATCGAGCGTGTGTTTGGACTGCTGAAGTCACGGTTCCGGTGCCTGGACACATCTGGTGGAGCCTTGCAGTACTCACCAACTACATGTACCCAAATAGTCATGGTATGTGCTATGCTATACAATATGATCCTGCAAAAACAGCTACAGCAGGAGCAGCACAGGGCCAGGCACAACAGCCCCCCACCATTGCCAAGGCCATCACAGGCAGAGCGTGACTTGGAGGAGGAACAACCTGAGCCTGCCCCAGTAGGCAGAAGGAGGTGTGCCCAGTATGCTTTGGACTTGGCAAAGAGGCACCGCATAGCATATACACTGGCTCAGTAGGAACCCTTGAAATTATACCTCTCTCCGACTTGCACATATAGTAAAAGCGATGCCTAACTTGACACTACCTGTTAAAAAACAAGTATAGGGAGTGTAAAATGTGCATCTAACATAGGCAGCCCTGCAGCACCACCTGAGGCATGATTGCTATGTGTTAAGCAATTTAAAGCACTAGTAAACAACTCTCACCACTATTTAGTATATGTAAACAAAATTGCACACACTAAGTAGCACAACTACAGGCAATGTTCAGCAATACTGTGCACTGTCCAGCAATGCTGGGCAACATTGAGCAATGTTGTGCAAGTCTGGTCAAATGTGGGTATAGTTCATCAAAAGCAGGTTAACAAGTTCATATTTGCTTCACTTTTCTTGAAGCAGTCTGATCTGGCATGTATGAAAATATGAAGAAGTGACAGTCCTCAAACCCAGGATACAGTACACTATAGTCAGAGTACAGAACCACTAAACCATGACAGTACGTCAATGGTCAGCTTGTATGAAAAAATGTTGATAAGTCAATACTAAGATTCTCATGGAAACCTTGCAGGCATAGCATAATCCCTGTTGAATTAAGACACAAAGGTGAGGCCTGCAGTAATAATAGAACCTGATATTCAACACACATATAGTATAAATGTTAATATTGGTAATGTTCACACACATCAACAAATGTAGTGGACCTCAGACAGCAACATACTGCAAGGTCACACTGGACATGCTCACACACTTTAAACTATGAAACAAATGTCAGGCAATAAAACACTGAAAGTCTGAACTGGGCATGCTCACACACTTAGGGCAAGTTTGAGTACAACAGTGGGCCACACATATCCATCAGTTGCTTGTGTCAACCCAGGAACCTCGCACTATTCACCAATCCACCATGTGCACACAGTGATATGACAACAGACACAATATAATATAGTGAAATCCTGTCACAATCAAATATGTTATGCAGAAACCTAGCTTGTTCATAGGAAGTGGTAAAGCAAAGAATAAACAAAACCTGCAATCAGTACCATCACTGAACAATGTGCATCCCGAACATTAGCATAGGTTCAGGGGTTGACACTAGGCTATCTGCCCTAGGGTATGTAGAAGCCTAGCCACAGTTTGTTTGTATTCTGCAACCACACTAGATCAGTAGACTGTGCCTGTTAATAGTTGTTCACACAAGATATCTCACATATGTTCATTTCATTCTGCCTCTGTCTAGCAAGGACCCATAACATATCCCAGGGCTAAACATACGATCACCCATCCACCTGTGAAGATGTCACCTGTAGGTGGTCAGCATGGGTCTGTGCATATGTGGGACTGTGATCACATTCCCGAGTGAGTGGAGCCTCTGTGATGGTAATATGCCCCTCCAGCATGTTCTAATAACATCATTGCTTATGTACCTGTCCCTGGAGCATGTAGCTGTAAGGGACTTTGATATTCTCACATGGAGCTTGTCCATCAATGCTGTGATGGACATGGCTTCAAACAAAAGACACAGACTGCATCCAAGTAGGCACTAAGCAACTGAGGATAGCTGGGGTGACCATAGCCAAACTGTGCATACCATCTGTGTGAGTCCCTAGATCCACTTGGTTATGTAAATCTGTGTACATTCCAGTTGCTGCAGGTGTTGGGTAAGGTACATCCGAAATGAGGCATTGTATCCAAGCATGTACCTGATGTCTATAGGGTCACAATGACCCCACCTGATCTGGATGTAAAACCGTATGGGATAAAGTCGGCTAAATAGAAGGTGTGTCCAACAACATTGGCAATGTGAATGTCAAAGGCAAGAGTACTAAGTATTCATGTCCCCAAATCACAAATCATACACACTGTACGTGATGTATCATCACCTATGTGGTAATATGTGTGCACGATGTTACTACCAAAGGTGATGACTATGCATCTAAAGGAAGGTAGCTGTAGGCCATGGCTCTGGCACCAGTCATCCATCTCTGTGAGACCCTTTCTGAGGATGGTTGTGCCAGCTGTGGAGTTGATTATGGCACACAGTTTGCAGTCATCTGCAAACATGGTCATCCATATTCCTCCTATGTTAGCCAATATGTATCAGAAATATATACAGAACAAGAGAGGTCCCAGGACTGAGCCATGTGGGATGCCACGTGTAACTGGTGTATAGTCAGACATGGCACCTGCAATACTGACCATGTGTGTGCTATCCATGATCCAGTTAGCAATCCATCTTGTGACATATGTGTAGATATTGAATCCGGTGATCTAATGTGTAAAGGCCAAGTGGGGTATTGTGTAGAAGTGGTGTGCGAGCTCCAGGTAGGCTTTGTGGACAACCCTGTGTACGTCTATGGACCTGTTAACTGTTTAAAGACATCAAACATCTGCAAGAGGCAAGATATGCCCACAACAACACCAAATTGTGTAGGATCCAGTGTCTGTAGATTCACAATGTGTATATGTATGTGTTCCATGATGATACACTCCATAGCATAGCAGAACAGGATAGTTAGGCATATATTGTAATAATGTCCAGGGTCCCTTGTGGCACCAGCACTGTGGAGCGGATACACCATAGCTGTATGCCATTCCATGGGTACACATCCTGTAGTAACTGTGATATTAAACAGTGACATAATGTGAGTGTGAAGTTTGTCATGAATCTCGTGTATGCCACAGTCTGGGACACCATCTGGTCCCACTGATGCTGTGTTGTCTGCTATGGAGAGGACAGCACACACATGTTCATCTCTGATGTCAGGGAGGCTACACCATGTTATGATGGACATGTGCACTGCAGGGGGGATGGTGGGGAAACATTCCCACTGAACCTGTTGTCCAGGATGTTCGCAATGTCAGTGGGTTCACTGTATCATTTGTAATATGCAGTAACTCACAGCATATCTGTGAGTTCCTACCCAGGTCCCTGACATAACTAAATAATGCCTTGTGATTGTCCATAGTGTCTGTTGCAAGTGTCTGGTAGAAGTGGGCCTTAGATGAATCAACAAGTGATCATAGCTATGCCATAGTACTGATCAGAGATGCCTTCCTGATTGTGCTCTATAATGTAGTAGCCTCCTTCTGTCCCTGTATAGCTCAGTAATGGCCATGGTTCAGTAGACAGGTCCCCTGCCTTTGGAGGAGTGAGTCTTGCAGTTATCTGGGATAGCATGATCCATGCATTCCAGTAGTTGTCCATAGAATGTGCTTGTAAAGTATGAAGTGGTCTGAGCCGTAATTAACACTGTCCCAGGGTCATTGAGGGATACCACCTCAGTTTGTAGAAGTGTGATGTTTGCTCATGAGAAGTATGTCACTGAGATCCTGCTTCTGTGGCTCACTAGTGATATCTGCATTGCTTACTGTACTTATTTCCTTGTTTCACTTGAAAGAAAGTTACTGTTTGTCGTTTTTGCATTTAAGTTACCTGTAACACATTGCACTTAAGTTACCTGGCACTTGCTCACTAAAGCAATTATATAAGTCAGCACTAAAAATTAAAAGCACTACACCCTCACTCCCCACTGGCCCTGGTTTTCAATTATTAAGGAATTCCCAATATTATTCTAGCATGTCCAAAGGTCAGTTGTCAATCTCCTCTCCAGTCCAGCTGGTGAATCTGGGAATCTTGAGGCAATGTTACAACTGCCTCATGTACACAGACAACCTCTCCTCCTCCCAACAAATTCCAACACATGTGAGAGATGCAACCATATAGCCAAACTGGAGGCTAAGCTCTCTCAACTCAGTACTGGCATAACCAGTCAGGAGGAGAAGGAAACCATACTCACTACAATTCCAGTCTCACATAGACCTACCACGACAGCAAACCAAACACATAATCACAAAGACATACCCGGAGGCTCTAAATAAAGATCTGCCGAAGCAGCAGAGACCTCCAAAGCAGACACCCAAGCAGCCGCTACCCCAAAACAAAACACGTGCAACACATATCTCACAAAGCCAGTGTGCCAAACAGTCACAGCCCT
The DNA here is from genome assembly GCF_019279795.1 of Protopterus annectens. Lineage (NCBI taxonomy): Eukaryota > Metazoa > Chordata > Ceratodontiformes > Protopteridae > Protopterus > Protopterus annectens. The sequence goes on from NC_056733.1 coordinate 1,229,763,085, forward strand.
TAAGACTAATCAACACACCTGATACACTTGTAATAGGTGACTCTATCGTCAGGCACACTGAAGTCCCGCTCACCAGGCTGAACAAGGAGAGGGTCACGGTGAGCAGCCTGTCAGGTGCTAGGATCCGCCACATAACACAAGCACTCAGGTCACTCCAAGGCAAGTACAAATATGACTCAGTCATTGTCCATGCTGGTGTGAATGACGTGAGACGTACCTCCCTGGACTACATGAAAAGAGAAATAAAGGAGCTCTCTGAGCATGTAGCCCAGGCCGGTATGACCCTGACCTTGAGTAGCATCTTACCCTTACCAAGAATTATGCCACAATATGAAGACAAGATGATCAATTTCAACAATTGGCTTAAGTACTGGTGTCATTCAAAGGGGATCCAATGCCTGTCAGCTTGGGATGATATGCTCGACAAGCCACGATGCTTCACTAGGGATGGCTTGCACCTGTCACCCCTGGGCTTTCGGATATTGGCAAAGGCTCTTGCTACCCCCATAGTGCCTTTTTTAGGCAAGGCTCAAAAGACAAACCCACCTCCATAGGTATCACAAGGGATAAGAAACTAAGAGTAATGCTACTCAACGCCAGAAGTCTAAACCTCAAGATGCACTTTTCGAAACTCTCCTTAGCATGGAGAACATCGATATCTGTGCAGTAACAGACACCTGGTTCAGGGCTCCCACGAGCACTCCAGCACTACCACTACCAGGTTATACCTCATACCATGCTTTTCGGCCCCAAAACTTGGACCAACCACAAAAGGAGGAGTATTGATATTTATCAAAGATACCCACACCTCCAGGTTGGTGGCAAAGCACGAAGCATCAGAGACTATCCATGTGCAACTAACAGTGGGTAAAACTGCCTTCCAGTTTATAGCCTGCTACAGACCACCCTCCCAAACCCAGGAACCCCACTCGGCCTTCCTGAGAACACTGGAAAATATGAAGGTCTCTCCAAACACCATTATATTGGGCGACTTCAACTACCCAAACATAGACTGGGAGCATTACTCTAGCTCCAACACCCTAGCCCAAAGGTTCCTAGAATTTATAAAGTCAAATGCTATGGAACAACTTGTTACCACTCCCACAAGAGGGGAAAACATACTGGACCTGATCATCACCATCATGGGGACTCTATGCTCCAGACCAGAAGTGTATCCCTCACTGGTAAGATCAGACCATAAACTAATCTCACTGGATATTCACATCCCGACCCCTGCCCAGAAAACCACAGTGAAAAACTTCTCTAAAGCAAATTTTACACTCCTCAAAACTGAGGTGGAATACTTCAAAGCCCCCGGGCCTGTGGAAAATGCAGCCCAGACCGCAGAATCCTTTATAAACGCATTCTATGAACACCTTCAGGAATGCATGGATCATGGGATCCCAAATAAAACCAAGACCCAATCCTCCAAAGGCAGACGTCCTGTCTGGTGGACCCCAGCCATAAACAAACTATACAATAGAAGGAGGAAGCTACTAAATGATAAAGCAAAATCCCAAAAAGGGAAGGCATCACTGATCAGTATTAGCAAAAAACTACGGGCACACGTAAAATTGTCTAAGGCCAGCTTCGAGAGAAAAATTGCACAGGACACTAAGGATAATCACAAGGCTTTCTTTAGTCATGTTAGGAACCTGGGTGGTAATTCCCAGATATGCTCAGAATTAGTCCAAAATGACAAAAAATACACCGAACCCACAGACATTGCCAACATCCTAGCTGACAGGTTCAGCGCAAACTTCTCCCCCCCTCCCCACCAAAAGGGCAAATATCTATCCCAGCAGAGTGCTGCCCCCCCCTGACATCTCAGATGCTCAGGTAAGAGCCGCCTCTCCAAAGCAAAAACACAGCATCAATGGGACCGGATGGTGTCCCGGCTGCGTCCTACAAGAACTCAAGAAGAGCTAAACCCAAACATAAAACTACTGCTCAATCTCAGCCTTACTACAGGATATGTGCCCAAAGAGTGGCGTGCAGCAACAGTGGTCCCTCTCCATAAAGGTGGTGCCTCAACGGATCCTGAAAACTATCGCCCCATAAGCCTGACTAGCTTGGTCTGCAAAGCTATGGAAAGGATCATCATGGACCTCATAAATAAAGATATTGGGGACCTACAAACACTGGATCCTACCCAGTTCGGCTTTGTTAAAGGCAGATCCTGCCTCTTAAACCTGGTTGATTTCTTTGAAACAGTCACCAAGGCCATTGACGAGGGGAAGGTGGTCCACACAGCCTACCTGGACCTTACAAAAGCCTTCGATACAATACCCCACTCGAATTATAGATAAGCTCACCAGCTTAAATATAAACCCCTATGTCACTAGATGGATTGCAAACTGGCTCAAGGACAGAACCCACATGGTTAGAATTGCTGGAGCCATGTCAGACTCCAAACCAGTTACAAGTGGTGTCCCACAAGGCTCAGTCCTGGGACCTCTTGTTCAGTATATATTTCTCAGAGGTACAGGCCAACACGGAAGGACTGTGGCTGACCAAGTTCGCAGATGACTGCAAACTGGGTGCCATAATCGACTCTCCAGCCGACACAAGCATCCTCCAAAAGGGCCTCATAGAAACAGACAACTGGTGCCAGAGCCATGGCCTCAAGCTAAATGCCAAAAAGTGTATAGTCATCCCCTTTGGCAAAAACAAAGTGCCCACAAATTACCACATAGGTGGAAATCCATTAAGTACAGAAGAAGTAATTAGGGACCTGGGGACCCAAGTTGATAGCAATCTCTCATTTGACAACCATGTGGCCAAAGTGGTTAGAAAAACCAGGGGAGGTCATCGTGCCTCTTTACTCATCCCTCATCAGGCCCATAATTGAGTACAATGCCCCTTTTGGGATGTACCTTACCAGACACCTGCAGCAACTGGAAAGACCCCAAAAGTACCTCACCAAGAGGATCAAAGGGCTCAAACAGATGACATATGCTGCCCAGTTAAAGAAACTCCAGCTCTACTCAGTGGCATACCGCCTGTTCAGAGGAGATCTGTGCCTGACGTATAAAGCCATGTCCAACCCGGAATTAATGGACATGCTGCACCTCAGAAAATCCAAATCCCGCGCTCGAGAGACTTGAACCTCAGCACTGAAATAAATAGGACATGCTGGAGGGACAGATTCATAACCCAGAGGCTCCCTTCACTCTGGAATAAAATCCCAGTCCAGGTTAGGCAGAGTCCCTCATTGACTCTCTTCAAGAGGAATCTTGATGAGTGGATGGGAGATCGTAGGTTTACCCCGGGTATCACTTCTGTGTCACTGTTAGATAGAGGCACAGTATACTAACCTCGAAAAAGGGCATAGCAAAATAAATTTAAAATGGGTGGCGAAAGCCAAACACATTCTGGCTAGGCTTATAAATGCCCTAGGGCAGATAGCCTAGTATGAACCTATGAACCTATGAACATATAGGATGTGTGTGTGTGTATGGGATATGTATGTCTAGTGAAATGAATGTATGTTCCGACCTTAACAATTACAGGTATACCTCTGTTGTGGAACATAGAGTCCCCATGTGGGTGATGATCAGGTCACACATGTTTAACCTCCTGTGGGTGTGGTGACCAGGTCTACCATAGCATTTGAGTGTAACAATCCTAGCAACTGTTGTGCGAGGGTGTCACTGCTTGAGTAGTATACCCAGTCAATGTTTGTTTATTTGAAGTCACACAATATAATGGTGTTTGGTGAGACCCTCACATTCCCCAGTGTTCCCAAGAATAACGACTGTTGTGCCCAAGTTTGGGAGTGTGGTCTGTAACAGTCTACATACTGAAATGCAGTTTTTCCCACTCTCAGTTGCACATGTACATTCCCCATTGCTTTGTGTACTGCTACCAACCTGGAGGTGTGTGTATGAATGATGTATATGGATACCCCCCCTATTGTTGTTGTCCAGTCCGAGTCTTGTATCTGAAAACCATGGTATGATGTAAAACCTGTTAAGGTTGCTGTGTTTTTGTGAGCCTGAACCAGGTGTTTGCTACTGCATATATATGGACAGATTCCATACTGATGTGAGCCCTGAGTGCATGCATTCTGAGGGTTAGACATCAGTTGTTGAGCACCATCACTCTCCGTTTCCTGTACCCTGTAACGTCTATGTCTGTGGTTATGTCTTCTGACCCTCGCATCAAACAGCCACTATGTGTGTGTCAAGAGCCTAAGGCAGTCTGTGAAAGCCTAGAGGTGACATGTGCATGGCATCCATAGCAAATGTACATGGCATGTTGAGCATGTAATCCCAGGCTGACAGACACTGGATCCCCTGTGAATGACAACAATATGTTAGGCAACTGCAAAAAGTGATCATGTCATCTGTATACTGTGACATAGTACTTGGTTAGGGTAAGATGCTACACAAGGTCAGGGTCATACTGTCCTGGGCTACATGATCAGAGAGCTCCTCTATGTCTCTTGTCATGTAGTCCAGGGAGGAATGTCTGAGGGTTTACACACCAGAATGGTCAATGATGGAGCCATATTTGTACTTGCCGTGGACTGACAACAGTGCATGTGTCATGTGGCATATCCCGGCACCCGACACACAGCACAAAGTGACCTTCACCTTGTTCAGCCTGGTGAGTGGGATGTCAGTGTGACGGACAATTACAGTCACCTAATACAAGTGTATGAGGTGTGTTGTGTATGCCTAAGGGCAGTGACTGTGTGGCACAATGACTTTGTGAACTATGTGATATGTGTGTATGTTTGTGTGTTAGCAGTTGTTTGTGTGTCTGCTTTGGATGTCTCAGCTGCTTAGGCAGAGTATATTTAGATGCTCCAAGTATATCATTGTGTCTCAATATATATGGTTTGCTGCTGTTGTCATAGGTGCATGTGTGACTCTATTTGTGGTGTGTGTGGTTACCTTCACCACCTGATAGACTGTGCCAGTCATGGCTTGGGAGAGCTCAGCCTCCTGTCTGTCTATACAGTTGCACCTCTCACAGATATCTGTGTTTGTTGGTAGGAGGACAGTGTTACCTGTGTACATAAGGCAGCTGTAACAATGCGTCAGAATTCCAATATGCACCAGCTGGACTGGAGAGTACACACAAAACCGACCTTTGAACATGCCAGGATATGATGATGACATACACTGCCGACTGATCACAAAGCATCAGTAGTGTGTCAAGTGTGTAAAACTGTATAACGGGGTTTTAGTGTTCAGGTTTGTTGTTGCTGTGGAAAGATAATCTGCAAAGGAGTACAGACAGAAACATTACACCTCCTTCAGCTATGTCAGAAATATCGATGTACAGTCATATATGTCCTGAGTCAGGGTCAACTGTACCTGACTGACAATGTCAACATCCTGTCAGACAGGCCCATACATACATACCCACCTCCTAGTGACAAAAGGCCCTAACATCATACCAGGAGATATCACATGTAGAATGTGTAAACTGCTCCTCCCAATGCCAAATGAATCCCATCACGTGGATAACATTGTTTCCCCATATGTGTCATAAGTGAACGACAGGACAAACAGACACTGCACCTGAACAGTCTGTTGAGCCTCACACTCTCTACAGGATCTTACACTGTTGAATGTGTTACAGCATCATGCGGCACACCCCACAAGTGTTGGTGCACAACACACCATGGGAACTATATTCCTATAAGCCTATGGAGTCCAAAATGCTAGTCCATGGAGTCCATCATGATTGCAGTCAGGAACAGAGATATTGTAAACTGACAAACACACACATCATGTTCCCCAAACCTGCTAGATATCTTGCAAGGCAGACACCCAGGACATACATCACTGACAGGAGCAACACAGGTCCCACACAGACTTTTTATAGCCCTTTACCAACATCATAGACACATGTTGTATCCACAAAACCTACAATCCGTGCATGAATATGTACTGTCATATGAAGGAATGGTAATTTGTCCACAGATAGATCACACCAGGTATGAATTGTGTATTCCTGTTCAAGATGTTCACACCTGCTGACCCACAAGGTTCATTCCTGGGATTGCATAACACAAAGTGCACACACATTACCATGTCCAGTCTGATGATGTCAGCAACCTACAAATATAGCATGTGAATAGAAACCACGCAATAAAGCATATAGTGTGTCGTGTTAATGCGTAGCTCACTAGTATCATAACATAGTTAGGTAGGTGTTTGAATCCTGCAATTGCTGAGTGTGTGTGTAAGATTGCCTTTGAGAGGAGTGGTCTTTTTGGAGACTGTGGAAACACATTAGGAGTGGTGAATACCTCTTTGCCAAGTGTGATGATGTCAGCATCCTACAAATAGAGCTTTGGAAACAAATACTCCCAGTAAAGCAAATAGCGTGTCGTGTTAATGTGTATCTCACTAGTGTCATAACATAGTTAGATAGGGGTTTAAGTTCTCCAAATGGCAAGTGTGTGTGATTTCCTTTGAGAGGAGTAGCCTTTTTGGAGACTGTGAAAACACATTTTAAAAGAGGTACATCCCTCTTCGGAAAGTCTGATGATGTTAGCATCCTACAAATATTCAAGGAGAACAGACACCAGCCAATAATGCATATAGCATGCCGTGTTAATGCGTATCTCTCTAATATCATAACATAGTTAGGTAGGGGTTTAAATGCTGAGTGTGAATGTGTGTGTGTAAGACTGCCTTTGAGAAGAGTGGCCTTTTTGGAGACTATGGAAATACATTAGGAGTGGTGAATACCTCTTTGCCAAGTATGATGATGTCAGCATCCTACAAATAGAGCTTTGGAAATAAATGCTCCCACTAAAGCAAATAGCGCATCGTGTTAATGTGTATTTCACTAATGTCATAACATGGTTAGATAGGGGTTTCAATCCTGTGAATGTGTGTGTGTAAGACTGACTTTGAGAGAAGTGGCCTTTTTGGAGACTGTGGAAATACATTAGGAGTGATGAATACCTCTTTGCCAAGTGTGATGATGTCAGCAACCTACAAATAGAGCTTAGGAAAGAAGCACTCCCAGTAAAGCAAATAGCGCATTGTGTTAATATGTATCACACTAGTGTCATATCATGGTGAGGTAGGGGTTTGAATCCTGCAAATGCTGAGTGTGTGTGTGTGTGAGACTGTCCTTGTGAGAAGTGGTCTTTTTGGAGACTGTGGAAATACATTAGGAGTGGTGAATACCTCTTTGCCAAGTGTGATGATGTCAGCATCCTACAAATAGAGCTTTGGAAGTGAATGCTTCCAATAAAGCTAATAGCGCATTGTGTTAATGCGTATCTCACTAGTGTCATAACATAGTCAAATAGGGGTTTGAGTGCTGAAAATACCAAGTGTCTGTATGTGTGCGATTTCCTTTGAGAGGAGTAGCCTTTTTGGAGACTGTAAAAACACATTTTAAAAGAGGTACATCACTCTTCGGAAAGTCTGATGATGTCAGCATCCTACAAATATTCAAGGAGAACAAAAGCCACCCAGTAATGCATATAGTGTGCCATGTTACAGCATATCTCTCTAGTATCATAACATAGCTAGGTAGGGGTTTGAGTCCTGCAAACGCTCTGTGTGTGCGCCACAGGCGATCAATACAGTGTGGGTTTTGCTTTTGCTATGGTATGACATATGTTTCAAACAGTATGTGCATTGCACACATCGTGTATCTGCGTGTCAAATAGATTTGTGTACGTGACCTCAATCAGTACATAGGTGTGAAGCCTGCATACTACATGACTACATTTGTAACCTTCGACAGATTGTGCCACTGCTTCTCATATCATAGGTCACATATGTATGTATGCATCAAGACTGGCCAATGTAGTGATCCATGGCCAAGGACATCCCTCCCACACACACCCATGACACGTACTATACAGTACTTTGAGTGAGAGTAATTGCTGGGGTATATGTCAGACATGTTCATACACAACAACGACTGGCAATAATGGACAGTCGTTATAGGTGTGCACCAGCCCTGTGGATATGCATGCAGGCCCCTAATGTGTTATGTGAAACACCAAGGGACCCCACAATACCTATGGAAATGTGGATACCAAGGGACAGATGACATAACACATGTCTGTCTGTACACATTGGTACCCAACATACATGTTCAGGGCTACCACCTATGTGGTACTGTCGGGATAGTATGTATAGCAAATGTGGATGACTATGCCATAGACGGCATACTGCTATACAGCATGTATTGGACAGCAGGTATCTGTCCATATGATACCCTTGTGTAGGATATAAGTCCCATCCGGGGAATGCAGTGTAGGCCAATGCATGCATTTCCAGATGTGGATGGACATATCACTAGTATGTTTGCATGTACTGAAGAGGGCTATGTGCCACACAGGTGTGGTCCCAGGAATGTGTGGCAGTCAATACCACTGTTTACTGTTATAGAATAGTACTGGAAGGATCCAACTGTTACTGAGTTCCCTACAACTGTGAGTCATTTGTCAGGACATCATCTAATGATTGGTTATAGTCATGTTGTTGAGGTGGTGTATACTGCCAGAATGCAGATCATTGACAGATATCAACGGTATCACCCACAGCATAGTGCCAACCCATGTCATACACACATGTGTACCCATGTTAGTACATATCTGTAGTAGAATGCATACTGGCCATCAAAAGATACCATGAGATGTTAACAATGTGTAGAACAGGGTATGTCACACATCCCACGTGTCCACTATGCACGTACATGCAGACAGTGTGCACACACCATGTTCACAGACTGTCCACTCACCAACACATGCTGGCAACTGTACACTTCATCCAAGTGACACATGGGTGGACAATACATACTCAGACCTAACACTGGTGTAAACAATGCTACAATGACTATCAGAGCTGTGATGCATAATGCCTGCTCAGATATACCTACAAGGATATTAGTACACCTTTCTTTTGGCAACTTGCTACTATTGCTACACTGCTATAATGTCACCCTGTGCATCAGAACCATGTTAGCTTATTCCTGCATCAATGTGACAGATGACAGGAGGTGGCACAGGTGTCATCACATGCACAGGGTGTGTTGTAGGTTTGCCAGAGCCCGACATTGACCCATCCAATCGGCATGTCTGTGTGTGTGAGTGTGTGTGTGTGTGTGTGTGTGTGTGTGTGAGGGACAACAGTACTGCATGGGCCAATGTTGATGTGATGTTTGTGTGTGTATGTGTGAGCTGTAGTTGTATGGTAAATGTGTGTGTGTCTGCATGCACACAACTCCACCATGTGGCTGCCATATATGGGTGGTTGTGGGACAGCCACAGACTGTACCTGCTAGTCTGTACAGATCACTGTCTCCGGCCATGGACACAGTACCTGTGCCTAGCAGTGGTGCTACGGGCAGTATCGGGTACCAACCCTGACTGGGTGCTATCATCAGAGGCAGAGGTATGATGACTAGACCAATGTCCCTGCTGGGACTGGCCAGCGCCATGTGCACGTGGTCTAGTAGGATGGTCAATGGACAGGCCAGCCCCAGCATTGCTGGAGCTGGTACTGCCACTACGGGAGTGGCTGTGATCCGTGGTCCATTTGCGACGACTGCCAGCTGATGCTGTTGCTGGCATGCGTCCGCATTGGCTTTTCATCCTTCCCACATGGTCCTGGCTCATGGCTAACACATCGTGGAGAATATCTAATGTCTCCCTCCAATGGCTATCAATGACCTTGGTGTAATTCCGGATGGCACCGGCAAGGTCACGGATGCTGTCATTGATAGCAGTGTAATGGGCCCTCTGTGCCCTTAGTCCCTGTCGGGTGTACCATTCCATACGTGCCTGTGCCTGCATTACAGCCTGGAACATACTGGAGGTTTGCCAGGGGCAATATGACCAGTAGTGCTCCCCCAAGAACCCCTGGACATCCGCCTATGTGGTACCATTCTGGTAATCTGGCTATGGTTGCTGTGAGGGGATGCACGTGCCATAGGTACCACACTCTCCTCGTCAATGCCAACTATATGCTGTCCCTCAGCTATGGCCATTGGTGACGAGGGATGTATTGGCAGTATGAGTGTAAGCATAGATGGGGTTGACCACTGTGTACTGTTGATTGGTGGACCAACGACAGACCTTATCAGACCTTCCTGTGCCACAATACATTTCATCATCTCCACTATTAGTGGCGATGACATCAGGTTCCCTGCTGCATTCAGCCACACATAACTCAGCACCTGTGGAAGGAAGACAGGAAACGCACTTTACAATCTGTACATGATGTTAGCACACATGCACAAATGCACACATGCACACATGAACACATGCAAACATGAACACATGCACACATGAACATATGCACACATGCACACATGCACACATGAACACATGCACCCATGCACACATGAACACATGCACACATGCACACATGCACACATGATCACATGAACACATGAACACATGCACACATGAACACATGAACACATGAACACATGCACACATGCACACATGATCGCATGAACACATGAATACATGTACACATGAACACATGCACACATGAAAACATGCACACATGTATACATGCACACATGCACAGAAATACACTGCTCACCACAGCACATACACACACACACACCAGCAATCCAACACATACACAATAGTGGGTGATGGTGGGTGACAGTATCACAAGGCAATCAGTCACCACACGTGTCAGCAGGCAGACCATGTGTTGCTCAACACCATGCAGTGCAAGTGTAGACAGCCCTATCTAATGACATTATACATGGCTTTGATGCATGTGTATAGTTGTTCAGTGATTGGCTACACCCTGGAACACAATGTGTACATGGACACAACATTGCTGTGCAAGTATTATCTGCTCTGCAATGTCATGTGCATCATCACTCAATGGTACACATACCATGGCTGCATGTATCTGTGTGACACATAGATTGCCATGTCTGATGACAGTGTCTGTGTCCATAGCACATAATGGATTCACCAACTCTACCACTCACTAAGCATACATGTATTGCTTTAGCCTACAATGAGACACCACATTCCTCAACGGAGAACTACGTCACATCATATGCCTTACTACTATGTCTGCCTCACAGTACATTACACATCAGTTGCTGTCCTCACAGCTAGGATAGGCACTACCATGTCAGATACAACATCACACTAAGCTATCACACATTTACAGACCTTGCACACATTCAGCGTTACACTTATTCAACCTCACATAACAGCTCTTGCATTAAGTACATGTGTGAGTGCATAATGTCATAGGTAGGTAATATGCTATTGGCCCTAGGGCCTACGGCAGCCTAGCCATATGCTACCCTGGCCTTTGACACACATGTACTTTGATTTCACTTGCTCCTGCCAACCTGAACCACAGAGGTGTTTCCTGGGGTGTATTACCAATCTCCCACACAATCATCAGGGGTATTTATAACAACTGCTAAGGAGGAGCCTTGTTTGCTATTGATATGTGGTCTATTCTGGTGTATGGCATATCTCTGAGATGGGAACCTATCCCTTCAGCATGTGCTGTTTAGTGAGCTGACAAGGTTTAGGGCCCTAGAGCGTGTATCCCCGAGGGATTGTGATATGTTGCCATGGTGGTTGTCACCCAGATATGGGTGTGACATACCTCTGTATGTCTGGCAGAGGTCACCTCTGTGTGGCCAGTATGCAATACAGTGTAGTCGTGGTTTTGTGAGTCAGTCTGCATAGGGCATCTGTTTGCGGACAATATTCCCCTTTGGGAGGTCTGTCTGTGGCCTGTTCACCTAGTGTAATTGTCATGTGAAGTACATACCACACAGGGCATTGTAATGAGTAGAGGGGAACTCTACCCTATACTTCCATAGATGACACACTTGTTGTCATGACACATACCACACAGAAAGATTACAGGTGTAGTGTGGCACTGTCTTCATCAAAGTGGAGGCTACTGTCCACCTGTGTCCTATGTTCCCTTATCACACCTTCACTGTTAGGTAGATCTCTACCTATATGGTAGTTAACGGGTACACTTTTTTGGGAAGGTGGAATGGGACTGCAGTATCAACACTTGTCTACAGTCCATGCATTGTTCACCACACACCTGTTGCGGTACATGTGACCCCGTGTCTCTCTGTCTCTCTCACTCTATATGTATATATATATCCATATATATAAATATATATATATATATATATATATATATATATATATCTATATCTATCTATCTATATATATATATATATATATATATATATATATATATATATTTATATATATATATTTTTATATATATATATATATATGTGTGTGTGCATATCTGTACACATCCATGTACACATCCATTGCTGTACACATGGATGTACATATAGGCACATGTACAGTCCACCTTTCATGGTGGGGATATCACTTATGCGACAGTTGTGGGATGTACATGTATGTGATTAAATTGCACAGTGTTGTGCAGAATGCATGTGGGTGTCCTCAGCCCTTGTAGCATTAGCAGGCCTCACTGTCTGTAACACAGCAGATCTGACAGATCTGTCCCATAGCATTTAACCACCACATGACATATATCAACACTACCATAGCTGGCCTTAGGCATAGGCCTACTGGGCGGCCGCCTAGGGTGCTGATCTAGAAGGGGTGCTTTTCCACTATTTATGTGGACAAAAGGATGGGGGCACCAGGAAGTGTGGTAGGGTGTGCCATGGAGCCCTTTTGCCTATGGCACCAGTCGACCTAAGGCCACTCCTGCACACTGCGTGCTGTCTTCTAGGCCACACACTATGACCTACATGGATATATGCACATATCAACCTTCACTGACAGATAGCTGCCCACCCTTCAGTAACAGTTGCAGTATGTCCCTTGCCCTATGCATATGTGCAGATACAGATAGATACATACTGCTGCCACACATGGATTTGCAGTGTGTAGATTACTCTTCAGGAACATCTACAACATGCCAACACATTCATGTGAGTTACATACCTTACCTTTGTATTTCCCTGCTCAGTGTGTTACAGTTTTGTATTTTTTTTTTATTGGTGGTTTGTTTTGGGTTTTCACCCTCTATTTAACCTTCAGTCTCTGTTTCTCATTCTGTTCTGTCTCTGTCTCAGTCTGTGTCTGTGTCCGTGTCTCTCTCTCTCTCTCACTCAATCTCTATCTCATAGCACCTGCAATGATATAATTGCATGTGTGGACTGCAGGTACAGCCTGCTTTTCTAGGTATCTGCACTTGTGCATGTGACAGCCTCTGCACCAATTGCTGCCCACCATTCAGTAATTGCATGCAGCCTGCTGTTTGGTGATTGCATTACTCACTGTGATTGCAGCCCACTGCTATAAAATGTTAGGTTTGGCAGGCATAGCCCTTTCAGATTTCCAAGGTGGGGCCCATGCTTGTTTGCTCTGGACACCATTGTATCAATCTGAAGGTTGGTATATGTCTCTTATCTGATGCTAGGGTTGTAGCCAGTTATATGCATGTTGTACTCCTACCTGCATGTTGCTGCTTCCAGTACACACATCCCAGTGTAGACATGTACGCACCCCTCCAAATACACAGGATACATGGGAGTATGTACTTTTTTCTCACACAATTAACTGACATACAAATGTGGTTATTGCATTGTATTCCTGTGGCCAGTATTTATCCTGGTCTGATACTGTGTGATGTTTGTAAGGTGCTACTGTAACATTATTCCCTGCTAGGATGGCTGGTTCTCCTTTCTCAGTCATGTCATGCAGTTCCACAACCACTGCTGGTAAAGACCCACAGAAAAGGGTTTGTGTTATACCATTCCTAATTTCCATTTACATTCCCTCATTGTAATGCATGATATATTTATTTCAGAACCAAGTTATTTGTATGTCTGCTGTGGCTTAGTGGTAATTCATGCAGTCTATTGTGTCAATGGTCTGGGGTTCGAGACAGGCAGAAGTTTTTTTCTTTTGCTGCTCAGCAGAACATGGGCCCTGCCGTAGAGTGACTAAAGCACTTTTAAGCAGTTGTAAGCGGGTTTGCGTGGGTTTGCGTGACTCTTAGCGACGCTAAGCTAAGTGTACACATGCGCACACCTGCTTAATCCCACTTACTACTGCTTAAAAGTGCTTACTCTTGCTAACCCCTGCGCTAATTTCTTTGAAAGAAAAGAAAATGGGTAGATAGGGAAGTGGTGAAAAAGGGGGCACAGAGAGGGAAAGGCAGCAGGAAAACAAGCTTGGGATGTGCAGGATGGGTGTAGGGAAGTTCCATAGCTGCCCATTTCTTTACCAGCAACAGCTGTGCATATGTTGGAAATTTGGAGTGAAATTTGAAACCTTCCACCCCTGAGAGAGGGGTGAGGGCAACATAGTTTGTTGTACTGCCAATTAGAATTATCAGTGTACATGTCCAATGGACATGTGTGCAAAATGGGAAGCTATGTATGGGGCATAATTTTTTTTCAGGTACAGATTGCCCTTTTTGTTTTTTTGTTTTTTTGTTCAGGGGAGAGTGGAAAGTGAGGTAGAGGAAGTAGGTATATTTGGGGAGGTAGGTTGGGTAGGTAAACAGACAAGACAAACAAGACGCATACAGGGGCGGAGTATGACACATGGGGTGGGTGAACACAATTGACGGGGACGGATGTTTGGAAATCGCAAGCCCATGAGCCCACAGATGGTAACAGTGGGACTGAGGTCCCCAACCATGGGCAGTCACTATTGGTCCTTCACAGACCTGAGGGTTGCTGTGCTGGGGGCTGCGTAGGAGGGGCAGGCTCACTCGTGAGTTGCTCCACTCTCGCCTCGAGCTGGCATAGGGGATCAGCGACTAAACGCTGGATCTCCCTATGCACCACAACCCGGACCCTTCGGAGGGTGACAGGAGGCCCTTCTCCACCCACGCTTGCAGGGGGGGGCGAGCACCATCCCCTGCAGCGCTTCCACCCGAAGGTGGCACAGGACCTACAGACAAGGGTGGTCTGGGCTGGGCACCAGACCTGCTGGTGCCAGGTGCAACTGCCAGCTGAGGAGGGACAGGTGGGTCCACTGGGACCGGCCTTCCCATACGTTCTGTGATTAGGTGTGTTTAATTACAACATAGACAACAGCATTCCAAGTTAGTTGTAACAGCATGCAGTAATATTCCCATTAACCCAACACACCAGAGTTACAACAGTTGAACAGCAAGCATAACACATGCATGTATTGAATGACAGTGGACATTCCAACAGCATGCAGGGATGATTGGTGGCAACAGGCCACCAAGATTGTGGTGTTTTAACAGGGGACATGCATCAAAGTAAGTGCAGATTTTATATAACAATAGGACATATGTCCCAACAAATGTTATGAGATTAAATATGCTGCATTTCCCGCACTTTTCTGTGATTGGACGTTTTTGAATATTGTCAGCTGACTGCAGACCTGCTTAGCAATGGTTAATCAAACATTTACGACTATATATATGTTAACAGTGGATGCTTCTCCTAAGCTGTCATGGCTTAGTGGTTCAATACTTTGATTATGGTGCACAGTGTCCTGGGTTCTAACCTTATCATTGCATTTTATTTTACTACTGTCCAGACAAGTTAGGGGGTGTGGCTGTGTTTAGGCAACTTTGCTCTACGTTGCTCCACATTGCCCGACAGTCTGCTGGTTGGCACGGTGCGCACCTCCGCACAAACCGATTGCGCTGGGTAAAGCGCTATGTAGCTTTGGGCAACAATTTTGCGCTGGGCAAAGAGTGATTTAGCTATGGGCAACTACATTGCGCTGGGTAGAGCATGAGTTAGCTAGAGGCAACTATATTGAAGCGCTGCTTTACTGCGGGCAATTTTATATTCGGATCCTTTAAAATATTTATTTTATTCACTGATACATTGACCATTTCACTGCTTTTTAGTTATGTTTAAACATATATGTTGGGTATTATTCCATATACTGATTTAAAAAATAAATACGGAAGGGAGTGGTGTGACTCGAACCATGAATGCCTCTTCTTTGTGTGAACGCTCTACCATTATACTGTTGCTATTTGGTGTGATTTGCATAAACATTCTTTCTTATGCTCTTCCATGTCACAATTGCTAACTATAGCTAAGCAATGGGCACACCCTCGGACACTCGCGCAAATACGGGCAGCTATTTTGGGCATTTAAAAAAAATTTTAATGTTATGCATTTTAGAACTGTGATGGGGGTTTACAATATCAGGTAGTGAGGTGTTGGGTGCAGGGACATTTGAGCGGACTTACTCTTGTTTATTTCTTTTTATTTTCAACACTTGTAGGGGCATGGACATTTAGACTGCTCGGCAGTCGGACACGCCCCCTGCTTTCTTACACGGTCCGTGTAGGACTTACAGTTGGGTCAGCGTGCGCTCATGCATATTCTTGGCACGCTGACATCATACCATTCAACTGCAGCCTCTGAGTAAGACTTATTAAGTCTTACATGGAGGATTCATGAATCCGGGGGGGGGGGTATATAAATATTTGGGAGCTGATGAAAGATAAGCAATAAAACATGAACAAATGCAAATAAAACTTAGTAAGGAACACTTTAGAATATTTAAATTAATCCTGGAAACAGCATTGACATATAGGAACAAAATCCAAACTATAAACCAATTTGCTCTTCCTGTCCTTACAGTTTTGTAGTGGTTGATTTGTTCCAAAATGTGTTGGATAGATGAGATAGGGAAACAGGAAGGATGCTTCATGCTCAAAAAATGATCTATAAAAATCAGTGTATACCAAGATTATATATTCCCCATTCAGAAGGAGGGATGGGCCTCCTTGAAATTGATTACATGCATAGATCTGAAATCATGGGACTCCACACATATCTACTGACCTGGTGAAAGTTTTAAAACATGAGGAGAATAAATCTTAGATGATTTATCTGCTTAATCAGGTCTATGTTAAATGAACGAATGATCAAAATGTCAAGTACAACATACTCAACAACCTTTGATCGATCATTCAATTAATTGGACATTCCAAATGCCAAAATTTGGAGTTTCAAAATGTTTTGGTTGGCCATCCTAGTCAGTGTAGCGTGTGATGTAGACACACTACACTGTTCAAAATGGCTATGTCACAGGCTGCTTTGTCAAATATACAAACTCCAAGATCGCTGTACATTGGGGAAAGGGCAATTTCCCGGTAATCGCTTGTTGCGATTACCGGGAAATTGCCCTTTCCCCAATGTACAGCGATCTTGGAGTTGGTATATTTAGTTAGGGGGAGTGTGGGGGGCACAACCCCCCACATCAGGGTGTAAAAGTAGGTGTGTTTGTGTAGGTGTGTTAGTGTTTGAATGATGTGACTGTAGGGGTTTGAATACATTGGTTGTATGTGTGTGTGTTTTGTATGTTAGTGTAGGGGAGGTGTGGGACAAAAAAATCTTTCGATTTTGTTTGATTCAAGCTTTTAAGGGTTTGAGGTTTTGAACTTACAATCATAGTGCGTCGAGTATGTTGTACTCCACATTATGATCATTCGTTCATTTAACACAGACCTGCTTAATCTAGCAGAAGCATATCAGTGTCAAGCAGGAATGGAAATCAAACCAGAAGTAGATAAAAATCAGCCAGCAACTGAATGTCCCAAAAAAACAAAAGAAAGAATATAAGGTGAAGGACCAGATGAGAAGGCAAGAAATGTGGAAAAAGCAAAAATATAGTTGCAAGTATAGAAAACTTCTAGAAGAGCCTTGTGTCGCTCAGGAACGAATGCAAGAATGGTTAAGGAGCAGCAAATTAAAACCAAGAGATGAAAGGTTAACATTGGTGGCTTAAGACAGTGGGCTGTGTGCACACTGGTTTACAAAGTCCATTGAACATGTGGGAGAAACATAAAAATGTAGGTTTTCTAAAACCAAATTGGAAACAGTCGCACACCTTGTTGCTGTTTGTGACACACTAATGGCAGAAGGACTGTATACTGAAAGGCATAATAATGTGGCAAGACTGTTGCACTGGAGATTGTGCAAGCATTATGGTACTGAAGTGGCTGAAAAACACTGGAAACATGAGCCATACAGCATCACAGAAAATGATTAAGTTTATATCACATGGGATCATCCACAACAGTTCAAAAGATAGATGCTAGGAAATGGGATATAGTGGTACAAGAAAAGAAGACAAAAGTAGCATTGATCATTGAAATCACCACACCCAGTGACTACAGTGTCTTGCGTACAGAGAGACATAAACTCATAAAATATCAGGATATGCAAGCAGAAATGAGAGATGTGGAAGAAAGCTACCCAGACAGTTCCAATAGTAGTAGGACCAATGAGTCTTAAAAATCTACAATCATATTTAGATATGATACCAATCCATGTAACATGAACTGCAGAAGGAGTCAGTACTAGCCACATTACGGGTGCTGCGAAGACCACTTCTGGCTGACATCAAAGACAGAAACAATGCTAATTTCATGAACTTAAATCGTACTTTGACTTAGAAATGGGGTCCATTCCCATCACGGTATTAGAAACCCAAAAGATTTGGAGAAATTAAAAAAAGAGAAAAACATATGACTGGTGAAAAGCACTTTTATTTCGTATGACACATCATCTCTTTAAACTAAAATATATCATTATAAAAACTTCACAATAATGACACCACAATTATACAATCGGCACTCAGTATACTAAAAGCCGATTTTTGAAATGTGCTTTCATACTTATGCTCTCACCGAATACTAGGAATTATTTTACTTCAGAATTTTCCACTGGTAATCTTTCATTTCAAACCTAATACTAATGCTACCATGAGGTATTCATTTTCAATTCAATTATTTTAGCTTCTTCTAGTGTTATCAGTATAAAATCTGGCAAGCTGCTAATACGTAAAATGTTTCAAATGTTAGTGTAGTGGCTGAACTATTTTCATGAATCAAGGACACTTTCTCTGTGTGTGTATGTGTGTAGATATATATATATATATATATATATATATATATATATATATATATATATAGTTCCACTTTAAAAGATCTAAAACCCATAACATCTAAATTCATAACATCTAAACCATAACATCTAAAACCCATAACATTGAATTTCATGACATCTAAAATGTGTATCATAACATTGAACACTACCAATCACATGAAAATAACATCCCCTCCACATATAAATACACCAAACTAACAAACACACTCCCATAAATAAAATGGTAACTCCAAGATCGCACTACAGTGGGAAAAAGTTAATTTCCTATCCCCACTGTACCACGATCACCATAAAGAAGGTACACATAATGTCTATATCACTTACCTGTATGGCTTAAAAAAACACATACAGATTGGCAAAATAAACACTATATAAATAGTATACATTCTTACAATATATAAATAATAACTATAGAAATAAAAACTAAAACATCTCATAGTGATACCACAAGGTAAACAGAATAAACTATAACTATAACATTTACAAGTTTGATGATACACTATTACATATTATACATTTTAAATGTTATGACATTCAATATTATGAGTTTTAGATGTTATGAATTTTAGATGTTATGGTCTTGATGTTATGAATTTAGATGTTATGGGTTTTATATGTTTTGAAGTGTAACACACACACACACACACACACACACACACACACACACACACACACACATATATATATATATATATATATATATATATATATATATATATATATATAGTCCCTGCACTAGTAATGGACAGGGAACGCTCCTAAATGCTTTATCTCATACATGGGGCCCCCTCAGATCATCTATTGTATGATCCCAGTTATTTTCAGTAGTGGTAATACAAAATTATCTACCATGGGATATGTAAGGCCTATCTCTAACCAAATGGGATAGGCTAATTCAAAAAAAGGGAAAGTTGGCTATGCAGAAAATGGCCTACTTGGGCAGCTAGCCAAGTAGTTACCTATGAACCAATGAATGAAATTATTTATTTCTCTTAATTGGTTTGTTGCATATGCTTGTTTGAAGTGAGTCATCACACATAGTTTAGAAATGTAGTTTTGCTCATATTAATATCAAATGTAAAGCCAGAATCTTGACTTGCATGTTGTACATAACTCCATATTTAAGTACTGTAGTTTCTGCTACCCCTTAGCAACATAAAATATTGTTAATAACATGTAAATATATTATTTTATCTTGTCAACAATTGTATATGTGCAGTATATTTCCATTTATATATTACTTTTTTCTTTTTACGTGGTTTGTTGGCTTGACATGCTGTTAACGCTTGTGTGTTTGTCTGATTTTAAGGACAATCACAATAAAATGAAATCTGCTATAGTACTAGAGATTAGACACCCAGGTCAGAAGGCACTCAACAAACTACTGAGAAATAGCCAAGAAACCATCAAAATAGTGTACTGCTGTTTGAGGACTCAGTTGGAGGAAAGCCTTCAGCACCTTCAATTGTTGATGCTGGCATATGCAAAACAAGGGTCAGAAGCTGTAATGATATTTTAATTTTAAGTATATGAAATGTAAAAAATATAAATTAAGGACAACTGAAAGTTGTCAAGAATGAAATTAAATGAATGAACATCCATCTACTGGGAATTATAATGAGTTGAAATGGATCAGTATGGGGTATCTTCAATCAAACAAGCACATGATATACTTCTCAGGGAACAACACATATTTTGACATAGATAATTCATAATCAAGAAGAAACTAGTAAATGTGTTAAAATATAATGCAGTCAGCGATCATGTAATTTCAATACATCTTCATAGAAAATCTGCCAACACAATCATTATTAGGCTATATACGCCAACAATGGAAGTTGAGGAAGAAAATCTTGAACAAGTTCAAGCAGAAATTGATCGTACATGAAACAGGATATGCTGGAAGTTATGGGCAAATAGAATGTGAAAGTGGGAAGTGGAAATGATACTGCAAAGTATAGTCTCAGAAATAGAAATGATGTTGGACAAGTTTTCATTGATTTCTGCAAAACCAACAACCTGTTCATCTCGTACACCTTTTTCCAGCAGCACAGATGAAGATTATACAATTGGACTTCTCCCAATGGACTGCACAACAATCAACTAGACTATATTTGCAGTGGCCAATGTTGGAAAAGCTCAATATTGTCAGCTAAATCTAAACCCAGAGCCAGTTCTGTCACAGATGACCAACTTCTTATTTGTAAAGTCAAGATTGAGTTGAGAAGGGCAACATTTTGCTCATGTTCCAAGGTATGATGTTTCTGACATGCAAATTTATTTCAAAGATAACTTAGACAATCATCTCACTGTCTTGAATAGGCAAGCCAGTGAAACACCATTGAAGGAATTGTGGGAAAACATGAAGAAGATCATACTTGAAGAATGCAACAATTATTTAAAGACAGAAGTGACACAAACAAACAGAAATGGATGTCCAGTGCAACACAAGATACTGCACTGAAATTTAGAGTGGCCAAACTGAAAAAAGAGAAGCAAACTGTTAAAGACCTTAATCAATCTTTGCAATGAGCTGTAAGGCTAGATAAAGAAAAATGTAACAATGACATGTGCACAGACTTAAAAGAATAAAACATTCAAGGATGAACAAGATCAGCCTTTCTAAAGTTGTATGAACTCAAGTGAAATTTCCAGCTTAGAATTTGTATGATGAAAGACACCCAAGGTACTATGCTGAATGAAGCAGATGAAATGAAAACACAGGTGACAAGAATACACAAAATCCTTATATCAGAAAGCTCAATCGATTCAACAGCAGTTCCAGGCAACAATACGCAAATAGGAACTGATGGTGATAAAGAAGGAAGTTAAGGCAGCACTTTACCAAAAATCAAAGCCCTCAGTTATGATGGAATTCCAATAGAAATGCTGAAGTGCTCAAATGAAGCTATTGATCTGTTGTCAGCACTGTGCTAATGAATACTAAAGTCATCATCATGGCCAGTCAACTGGAAAAAGTCCATATTTCTCTCAATACTGAGGAAAGGCAATCCAATTACAGTACAATTGCCTTCATCTCACATGCTAGCAACATTTTACTCAAAATCATACAGTGGAGAATGCAACTTTATCCAGAGCAGGAACTCCCAGATGTACAAGCTGGATTCTGAAAAGGAAAGAGGAACATGAGATATTATTAGAAGTGTAAGATGTATCCAAAAAAATCAAAGAATATCTGAAGAACATATGCATCTGCTTTATTGATTAAAAAAATACTTTCAATTGTGTAGATCATGAAGCCTTGTGGTCAACTTTGAAAACAATGGCTGTGCAAGAGCACCTCATCATTCTCATGTATACTCTCTATTGCTAATGATAAGCATCAGTCTGACTGAAAAAGAGAACCAGAATGCTTCAAAGTCAATGAAGTTGTGCACTAAGGATGTCTCCTTTCTCTTTATCTCTTTAATTTGTATGAAGAGAAAATCATCAGAGAACTGGGGCTGTATGAAAGGGATTGTAGAGTGAAAATTGGTGGCAGAAGTATCAACAATCTTCATTACTCAAAACATTTACTATCAAGTATCAAGAAGCACAGTCTCAAGATGGGCCTGCACCTGAATAGGAAATTGATGAAGATATTTAACAACTGATGGCACATCCAACTTCAAGTCTTGATGGAGAGCACATTGCAGTTGTCAATGACTTCAGTCTCCTTGAGTCAATTACTACTATGGAACTTATAAGTGGTGTGGAAATTCAGTGATGTCTCTGTGTTGGTACAGCAGCTATGTCGAGTTTGGAAAAGGTATTTAAATGTATTAATGTGTCTCTTTACAAGAAGATCAGATTGGTTCAGGTTAAAATTTTCTCAACAGCATTATATGATTGCAAAAGCTGGACAATCAAGAAGAAAGAAAGGAAGAAGATCAGCACCTTTGAATTGTAATTTTGGAGTAAACTATTACGAATCTCATGGATTTTTCATGCAAAGAGTCAATCAGTCATTGCCAAGATTCAAACTACATTCACTTTGGAAGCTAAAATGTCAAGGCTCAAGCTATCCTATTTTGGACACACCATGAGAAGGAAAGCACCACTGGAGAAAGAGATTATAGATGTTATGGTAAGTAACCAGCATAAGAGAGGAAGACCTCTGATACTCTGGCTTGACAAGGTGATAAGAGACATAATTATGCCACTGCCAACTCTTACCAGGTTCTGTGATGACTAGAAACTATTTAGAAAAACTGTCTATAGAGTCAACATTAGTTGACGTTGACTGAACTACACCTAACAAGGACATATATAGTCTGTCTCCCAGTGTCACCTGAAAACATTAGTGTATCAGGGTGCAGTAATAGCAGGCACAAATGCTATTCCTTCAGTTTAACTCATAACAGCAGAGTGCGTCTCCAGACATTTCTGCAGTTACCTCCTACTAACTTCTCTAGGCGTCAAATATTGCTTGTTCATATTTGCACAAATTGCATTTACACAATGACCTCCTACATGAAGTACACATAACAAATAACATCAGCAACCCCAAATACGCTCTTTCAAAACAACACTCGCATGAATACATAGAGCTACATCTCATGGAACCTCTGAATCTAAGCATATAAGGCAAGCCACCAAACAATACAACATTCTAGTCATTGGAGACTACACCATAAGACAAACTGATGTCCCTCTCACAAGCCTGATAAGGAGAAAGTCACGGTCAGTTGCTTATCAGGGGATAGAATCTGCCACGTTACACAGGCACTTAGGTCACTGGACTACAATTACCAGTATGACTCAGTCATAGTCCATGTGAGAGTAAATTACCTGAGACATTCCTCCCTAGGCTATATGAAGACAGACATCAAAATATGTGTCTCAGGCTGGTATGAACCTAGCATTGACCTTCTCCAAGGATGATGCCACAATATGAACAAAAGAGGACTGACTTCAATAATTGGCTTAGTTCCTGGTGTCATTCTAAGGGTGTGCAATATTTGTCAGCATAGAAGGAAATGGTCAGCAGACCACACGCTTTGCCAGGGATGGTCTGCACCTCTCCCCTCTAGGCTTTCGAATATTAGCTAAAATATTGTCTTCCCCTATACTGCCTTTTTATGCAATGCCAAACTGTAAGTACTTCCGATATAGGAAATCAAAACCAAGAAAATCTAAAGGTATCACTGCTCAATGCTAAGGGTCTAAACAAAAAACTCCACTCCCTAGCAGCTCTCTTTACCCTAGAGAATGCTGATGTCTGTGTCATCACTGAGACATGGTTTAAAGCCATGCAGAGCACACCAACAGTGCAAGGTTATAACGCTTTCCACACATTTAGGCCAGTTACTTCACAGACGGGGACTAAAGGTGGAGGTGTCTCGATTTACATCAAAGATAAATACACTTCAAGGCTGGTCAAACAAGACAATGCACCTGAGTTGCTCCATGTTCAAATCATCATAGGCCAAATCTAATATCACTTTCTTGTAAGCTATAGGTCCCCGCTATGGCCCAGGAAACCCATACCATGTATTTAAACTTATTAGAAACACTAGCCATCCAACCCAATACCATATTCGTGGGTGACATTAATTACCCCACTATTAACTGGGAATCATATATGACACCAAATGTGCATGCACAGAAATTCCTGGATTTTGTAAAGACAAACTCCCTGGACCAGATAGTCAATACACCAACCTGGGAAACAACCATGCTGGATCTGGTCCTCACTAATATGGGAGAGTGCTGCACACCCCTTACTGTAATGCCTTCCCTGATAAGGTCAGACCACAAAATGGTTTCCTTTGAAGTAAAAATAAAACTTGGACCGCCAGCTAAACCTGGAATATTCAGGAACTATTCTAAGGCTAACCTCCTGCTCTTAAGTGAGAACCTGACAAAATGTGAAGCCCTCGTAAACCCTGAGAACACTGCTGCCTATGCAGAACTGTTCAGAGAAACCCTGTACAATCATTTTAATAGCTGCATAGAGACAGCTGTACCCACAAGAAAGAAGTAGAGAACTAAGTCAAAAAACAAGCCATGCTGGTGGAATCACAAAATCAATAGGCTGTATAACAGGAGGAAGAAAATCATGGCAAAAATCAGGAGCTGCAGCACCCAGCATGATAAAAGTACTCTCATCAGACTAAGCAAACAACTCAGAGGACAAATAAAGTCTAGCAAATCCAAATGTGAGGTACATTTGGCCTCCCAGGCCAAGGACATCCACAAAGCATCCTTTAGCTATGTCCACAACCTCAAAGGCAATACACAATTGTGTGCAGAGCTGATTATAAATAGAGCCACCTATACTGAGCCGGAAGACACAGTAAACCTTCTGGCTGGTAAATTCAGCTCCAACATTACCCCTTTCCCCCTCAGCCTTCCCACAAGAAATATCATCAAATATAACTCCCCCTACTATCACTAGGGAGCAGGTCCTTAATGCACTCTCTAAGACCAAGAACACTGCATAAATGGGCCCAGTCAATATCCCAGGATGCCTTCTAAATAGCATGAAACATGATCTATCAGGGCCTCTGGAATTACTATTTAACTGTAGCCTCCAAACAGGTTTCATGCCTCATGAATGAAGAAAGGCAACAGTCATCTCTCTGCACAAAGGTGGGCCATCTACTGACCCATAAGTTTTACTATTTTTATATGTAAAGCCATGGAAAAAATTATCATGGAGATGATCAATAGAGATATAGTAAACCTCCAGACACTGGAACCAACCCAGTTTGGTTTTGTCAAGGGCAGATCATGCCTACTTAACCTGGTGGACTTCTTTGAGAAGTTCACCAAAGCAATGGATGAGGGCTAAATCATTCACACTGCAGACCTTGACCTGGCCAAGTCATTTGACACAATACCCCACTCAGCCATTGTTGACAAACTGAAGAGGTTAGGTACAGACCTGTATGTCACCCAGTGGATAGCCAACTGGCTCACACACAGGACCCAGGAAGTTAGAATTGGGGAGTCTCCCTCTACAAAGAGGCCAGTCACAAGTGGTGTTCCTCAGGGATCAGTCCTTGGACTGCTCCTTTTTGGCATTTACTTCTCAGAATTCAAGGCCAATGACAGTGGTCTCTGGCTGACTAAATCTGCAAATGATTGCAAATTAGAAACTGTTATTAAATCTCACACTGGCACAAATGTTCTCCAAGAGGGGCTGACACAGACAAACAACTGGTGTCAGAACCATGGACTGAAACTAAATGCCAAGAAATGCATAATAGTATCCTTTGGGAAGTCATCCATCCCTTGTAACTATCATGACAACACACTTCTTAAAGTTGACCGAGTAGTCAAGAGACTTATGGCCACACATAGATCGTAATCTAGCCTTTGACCATCATGTATATACAGTGGTGAGAAAATCATTCTATGTTGCACAACTTATAAACAAATGTATTGAATCTAAGTCTAAGGAAGTCATTGTTTCACTGTATTTGGCATTCATCAGACCTATCATTGAGTACAATGCCCCCTTTGGTATAATCAAGTGAAGCTTTAGTTATTAATCATATTAGTTAATCAATATATTTTTTCATAAAAGACTCAACATTTACTTTCTTATTTTTGCCCAATAGGTTACTCAACAGCAAAGTTTCATTCTCAGTGTGGTTGACTAGGGATATAGCCTTTAATAAACTGCTCTGTTACAAGCTTGCTCATCATCTGAAGTTTAAAAACTTCTTCTTTTTAACTCTCGTCAAATAACACAATGCCTATCATCACACACTTTCTCTGTATGTCATCTGCTTCCTGTAACCAAAGGTTATAGGGCTTGATTCCTTTCACGTCCATTTCCATACTGTGCATTCTAAGAAGGTACTTAACCAATGCTTCCCATTTGCCTGTGAAAATGGGCACTTGGTTTCCTTGGGCTCATCTCTAACAAATGTAGAAAATCAGATACTCATCCAATCATGCCTTCTGTGTCAGCTTTGCCTGCCTGACATCTGTCTGTGTTTGGATACAGAAATTGCACTTTTGGCCCATGTGTCTTGATATTCTGTGCAATATTTTTTAACTTAGAACTCAACTTTACATTTTAATTTTCCATCTTAAACTTTAGCCACTAAAATATAACACTTTGTCATCTGGTTTATACTTGGCTACACCTTCCATTAAATAATGGCATAGCACAGTTTCTACAGTGTCAATCTGTGTCATACTATTACTATTTGTTATATGCTGAACCTCAGTAATTAATGCTTTTGGAGCTTCATATGTAACCCATCTGAAAACTATTACATGCTTAGCAAAAAACTAGACAGCTGCCAATTAAACCCTGTACTGTGAGTTTGTCATGTAAATACCCAAACCCCAGCTCTTGGCTTACTTGTAGTTTCCTTTCCAAAAAGAAATAAGTAAATAACTAAATAAACATTTTCTTCTAGTTCCAGAGGGTATAACCATTTCCATTCTTTGATTTCTTGTTCTTTTTTACTCTTTTATGTTTGCTCGCACATACTTATATGATTGCATTGGATATTGTTGGTGAATACTCAGGTTTAGACTCCAAATGTTTCTGAAAAATCTATCTCAAGTCGGGTCTTAATACTTTTATAGAGAAATGTCTCTATCTTTCTATTCCTTCCCAGTAAACAGGATTCAGGAGTCTAACCATCTGGACATCCACTGGAAGTTTTAAAATTAGGCATACAGACTTCCCACCTTAGAGTCAGCCACTCTGAACTTAGCGCATCTCACTTCACATAAAATACTCCATATTTCTTCAGGTTCTCAAATACTACATTTTACACTGCTACTATTTTACTACTCCCATGCTATCAGTGAACCTGCCTTACATAGACACCTGTCTTTAGCTGCCTCTGATTACGTGATATTCTAAACAAATCCCTTAATGACACCCATCTGAAATCCTAGCTTTATGTGCTATCCACTGTTGTAACTACGGTTTCCCAAAGATACCCCCACATACTTTACGTGTCTATATCATTTTATCCATGGTTGTTCACCGTAAACCTTTGTTCATTGAACCATATACAGTGAACATTCAGCTCAACGAATTGCTTTCTCAGGGAAATTAATGAGTTGTCCAGTACTCCGAGCATTGCACAAAGCACAGTATTTTGGTTTACTATCATAAAATCGAAACTTAAAATAAAAAGTGTCTTCATTTTCGAATTTAAACATCAGAAATGAACATTTCCATATGTCCCTAATGTCGAAAACAGCTGTGTATTGTCGAAAATGTCGCTCGCGACATTTCCGACATCCCGTAACTCCCTACCTAACTAGCCTAAACTCACAGTTATGCAGGGGGGCAAGCCCCTGCACCTCAAGCCCCACACCCCCATAACTTAATATTCCAACTCCGAGATCGCACTACAGTGAGGAAAGGGATGTATTTCCCTAACCGCACTGTACCACGATCCCCTCACATGAGCGAACGTTATAATTGCGAATGCACAGTCCGTTCGCAATGATAACGTTCGCTCACATAACCTGCCGAACTATGAAGTATTCGAACATCTGTTGTTCGAATACTTCATAGCCGTGCAATTGCACGTCGGCATTGTGATAGTAAACCCAGCATTTTAAACCCAACCAGGTGGGGATCTGTGCCCCCCACACCAGCCAACTATATATACCATTTCCAAGACCACATTACAGTGGGGAAAAGAGCAAATTTCTGATGCTAGGCAACTCATTACTTTCTATGGGAAAGTAATTTGTTGAACTGAATGTTCGCAGCAGTGAACATTCATTGTATATGGTTCGATGAACAAAGGTCCATAGTTATGAACCTTCGATAAAATGATATAGACCCACTTTATACAAACTGATGTACACAATGATCTCACCCCTGCCTATTGGTGCCATCCACTAGGCAGTTTCCAGTTATTCCATTATGCCATATTATAGATGGCCTCTCTCACCTTGAAACCACTGACTTTCAGATGGCAGGAAGGTCTATGAAGCCTAACCAGACCATCTTCATTATGGTGTTGATTTCAGAAGTGGAGTGGCTGTCACCTTATGCCCCACCCTGCAGAATTTTATATTGTCTTCTTTATTATGGAGCCATTGGATGGGGAAGTCTAAAACCAGTGTGATCTCCCTAACAGGTAGTACTGAAAGCCCTGAAGACCCATTTTGTAACAAGATAGTCTGTTTTTTATACTGGGGATTAACACTCAGTTTTCTTAAATTTTCTTCTTATATAGCAGCTGGGTGATCTTCATATTTAATCTTCTGTGTAAGTACTGCCCCTAACCTGACCTCCAGTGCATCCATATAGACGGCAAAGGGTTTAGAAAAGTTAGGAGGCTACAATACTGGCTCAGCACAGAGGTTTCTTTTTAGTGTCATAAATGCCATGACAGGATCTGGGGTCCATCTGATCTTTTTTGTCATTCTGTCCTTAATAAGGTCTGTTAAAAGACAGACTACAGAAACATAAAGTTTAAATAATACCCAGCAAGTCTAGGAAAGCCCTGACTTTTTCTTTCCATTCTGAGTATTGGCCACTTTTTCTATAATTATGTTTTGCCTTTATGATGTTTAATTAGTCTCTGGCATTTCACATAACCTAATTTATCTTACCTCAGTCACGACAGCTTTGCCCTTTGTAGTCTACAGTGCATCTGGACAACCTCAGTGAGTCTAACACTGCCTTTGCCTTTGCAGGATGACAATTATAATCCTCCAAGTGAATAATCACGTTGTTCAAGGAAGCTACTCCACATGTTTGTCAATGACTTTATAATGTGTCTAGATTGTCACTGAAACCAAAGGGAAGGATCATATACCATGAAAGGTAGTCCACAGTAGAAGGCAGTATTTTGTCTAGCCTTCTTTTTTGGTGTATCTATTATGCCCTACTGTTAGGTGCAGGGTAGGGTGTAATTTGGCATTACCCAGTCTTTTCACCAGCTTGTCTTCTCTAAGCATAGGGTTGCTATAGGACATCCATGTGCTATTCAGTTTGTGAAAGCCATTACAAAATCAGATGGTACAATTTGGTTTTGGTATTAACACAACATAGCTGTTCCACTGACTGGCTAACTCCTCTGTCACACCCACATTCAACAATTTTGTTTCATTCTTCTTATTTGGCTTTTATTTGGGCTTCTAGTCTCCGCTGAGGCTTCAAGCTGACCTATCCTCGAATGGTTTCTATTTGGAGTGTAATGAGGATGGTTCACAAGGTAATTCTAAGAAAGTGTCTATTTCTTTCTTTCTTTTTTGTTTTTTAATATTTTTATTAAATTTTCATAAAACATAATCACTACAAAATTTTTAATCAAAAATGTAATGCATATTTAAAAGTAATAAAAAAAACAAATCTTATAAATACAGAAACAAGAGTGTCCATCAGCCTTCTAGTCATTCCTGTTGTTGCATGTCTGTTCGATTCCATAATGTTTTTTTATTTTTCCTTGTCAAGCAGTTCTTTAAATTTTGTCCATATATTGAGGCAAGAGGTAATTCTGTTCATTCTCAATCTGATTGTAATAATTCTAGATGAGTTACTTTGGTTGCTAAACTTATAAATTCTTTAAATGAGGGAGTAAATTAATTTTTCCTCTTTTGTCTGATCACTTTTCTGGTGATGGTCAGTACAGTCCACAATATATTATATTTCGTTCTTTTAACAGAAGTGGGGCTAGGGATATTAAGTTATTATAGTATGTCTTGTTTCTTGTTTGTAAACTTAAAGAGGATGTAAAAGGGCATCAGCCATCTATCCAACTCCTAGTTGATGACCTTGAATCTAGCACCAGTTTTGCTGACTTGAGCTTCTTTCCAGTTTTTAATACATGTATGACATATTTGGACAAGATGCCTGTTTTCTGACAGCCTTAATATTATATCTTCCATTTATCAAGGGATATATTCTCACTGATGTGGACCAGAACCAAGACCCAGTCACCTACTTTGAAATCCCTGTTTTGGGCGTTCCTGTTGCAGCTTATGCTCTTTCTAGATTAACTCAAACAATGGTCATTGTTACTCTCATCCTCTCCTGTAGACCATCACAATGTTCAAGTACAGCTTTAAAATGATTTTTAACATCTTCTTCTAAGATCTTCTTCATTATATCCAACAGCACACTAAAACATCTATATTATAGTAGTGCAATGGGACTAAATCCTGACGAGGTTCTGAGTACCTCCCTAATCAAGAGCATCAGCTGAGACAGTAGCTGGTCCCAATTTGTCCTGTCTGTTTACACAACCTTTCTTTCCATGGGCCTGAATTTTGTTGAACCTTTCAACCAATCTGCTAGTTTCAACCAATCTGCTAGTTTGGGGATGGAAAATAAAAAGTTTAAACTGTTTTATCTGAAAACTCTGACAAAGATGCCTCATAATCTGTAACATGAATGAGATACCTTGATCACTCATAATCTCCTTAGGTATGTCAACCCCTGAGAATAATGACAATAGCTGCTTAGCAATGGCTTTGGAGTTGCCTTTTCTAAGGGGGTAGATAACCTAAGGATATCAGGGTTCCCTATTATGCCATCGCAGACGCAGGTTATCGAATATGACTTTGTCGAACAGTAAAGTGAGAAAAGGCAAAATAGCGAAGCAGCTTTTCAGAGAATTCTCTCCCTGGGAAAGAATTTCTTTGACCGCTTTTGCTACTTTGCCTTTTCAGCACTGTAGTGAGATCTCACAGTTGGTATATTTAAATAGGGGGTGTGGGGGGGCCCAGCCCCTTATGTCGGGGGTGTGTGGGGGCTAAGCCCCCACGTTAAGTAATATTTTACTGTTTTTTTATCACGGAACCTATGAAGTTCATGACTGTTCTTTCAAAGGGTACCTCAATTATTGCATGAAGATAGAGGGAATTTTAAACTCTGGGTTTGTGTGGTCTTCTGGCATTCAGTACACTCCAAACAACAGTTTTCTATTTCTTTTGTTGTGCCAGACAAATAGAGCAAAGCCAAAACTGTCTCTTTTCTCTTGTCCATGCCCACGTGCACCCCAGCATGTTCCTGCGAGACATTTTCATTTCTGCTGTCTGAAATGCTTGAGGCAGGCTGGTAATGATTCCATCAAGAAGTCCTTCCAGTTGTAGTGTATACATTTTCTCAGACTTGACTTAGAGTCTCTTCCTCCCACTGGCCACTGTTAAACTTCAAGTGGCTTACTCAGAGTGTGGATAGTCTGAGGCCTCCTTCAGCATTTGTGCCTCAAGAAGTTGAAGGATCAGCCTCTTACCACACAAGGGCAGGTTCAGTCATCTCTGTGGCCTACTCAGTTCTAAAAAAGGGTAGCTCACTCCAATACTCCAAAGGTTGTTTTCTATCTCCTGTTTCTTTGGAAATGTCTTTTATTTTGTAAGGGTTAGTCTCAATCATATCCCTTTCTTGTTTTTTTCCCTCCTCAGATTCTTGGGGTTTCTCATTTTCCTTAGGTTCCTCTTGTGTTTCCTCCTAAGCTGGGGTCACTAGGACTTTGTCTATTCCTCATTATCTCACCTTCCACCACCTGTTTTTGTGTGTAAATGTATACCTTCCTGAACCTTCCCACAACAATAGTGGGTCATGTACAGATTCTGTTAAGACAGCCTTCTGGCATGGTACATGTGCAAGCATCCTCTTGAGCCATGGAATATTTTATTCCTACCCATATAGTTGGGTCAATGCAAATGCCCCCTAAACTTCTATCCTTCCCACACTCTTCATATGTCTTTAAAGAAGAAAAAAAAATCTTTTCTACCTGGGTGACTAGGAAATGCCTTCTCTCCCCATGTATACTCACTTCCTCTTCTTTACGTTACCCTTTGGAGTATCTACTGCGCCAAGAGTGTTAACAAAATAACTAGCTCCAATTATAGCTTATTGCAGGCTATAGGTTATCCACGTTTTTCCATATTTAGATCACTTGCTTATTTTTGCAGAGCCTTTTTCAAAATGTCAGGAATCTCTCTCTTGGGTGAGAGGTCTCTTGCACAAGCTGGGATTCCAAGAGAACATTCAAAAGTCATTCTTAACTCACTCATACAGGATTGGGTTCCTGGGATGTCAACTGGACACATCAGTTCAAAGAAATTTTCTTCCATAGGAAAAATAGATCTTTATTGAGATCTATTTTTAAGTTTTTCTAATCAGATGTTGGTCAATGTGAGAGAATACCTCAGGGTTTTGGGTCTTGTGGCATCTATGATTCTTATGACACCCAGATACCTCATGACAAAGATAAACTGGTATCCAAAATGTCTTTGGTCCCAGCATCAATACCCTTTATCTTTTCAGATCCCAGTGCTAAGGCTTATCAGAAAATATTTTTTTTTGGTTGAGACAACTGATATCCTTAAATACAGGGCTGCTCCTCTCCATTCCTGCTTGAAAGCAGTCAGTCAACACAAACCTGACACTTTGGACTTTGCTTGGGGATCATTTTCAGGAGATATAAAGGTGCAGGGAGTGTGGGACACTAAGGATAGATGCAAGCACAGTCATATCAAGCATATGTTTGCCCTGATCAAGGCACGCAACTCTTTGAACCATCTTCGATCCCTGGTGCCTCGACAACTTGTTACAGACAATGCCACAGAATTGTGGTACATCAACAAGAAAAGAGGAACCAGGTCATACCCCACTGCAAATTTGTATTGTTTGCTGGGTATAGTGTCATAGCACAGTCTCTTTCTATAGGCATCCTAAATTCTGTCAGAACAAAATTTTTAGGCAGACAAGCTGAGCAGGACTAGGCCACACCCTTACAAATGGAAACTAGATCAGGGGGTCTTTCAAGATTCGATCCATCTGTGGGGAGTTCCTCAAACAGACTTCTTTGCCTCCTCTCTAAACAATAAACTGGCAAAATTCTATTCCTAGACCTCAGACAAGAAGGCCTGGAAAACAGATGCCTTTTTTTTTGACAGGAATGCTCCCGTATCTCTTTCCATTCTTTCCTCTAATATCTAGCGTGCTTCTGAAGATTTAGAAGGGATCCCCAAGATCATTGTGGTGACTCCCTTCTGATCCAGGCAACCATGTTTCTCTATTCTTTTGGAAATTGTTATGGACAATTACCACAAGGTTTCTCACAGAATGGATCTACTCACACAAGAAAAGAGGTATTTGATTCAGCTCAACATCAATCATTTTCAAAAATCTGAAAAAAAAAACTTTGGCAATAAACTGCTCTGTACTAAATCAAAGAGGTAGAACAAATTTGTCTGTATTGTACAAGAGCAGAAAAACAGCTTAGGAAAGCAGACACCAGGACCAATATATATAAAACGTAGAAAAATACTTAATAAGAAGATAAGCGCTTTTGCAATGGAATTGCTTCATCAGATCTCATTTCACAAACTAAAACATAGCTAATATATATCAAACACACCAGCAAGTCACCAATAAGCACAAAATGCATTTTCCGTCTCTAGACAACTCATTAAGTAACAACTGTTAAATGGCAGTTCATCATTAATTAAGTGCTACAAACTCTTATTCTTCAAAAATATATCAAATACTAAAAATATGTGTAGACATATGGATATTTACATAAAAAAATATAAAGAACATATAAAAAATATAATAAAAACATTATTGCACTTACTTCTAAAGACAGTTATTTCCTTAACCTACGTGCTGTAAGAACAGGCTTAATGGAGATACAGTCATTGAGTCCTGAGCCAAAGTGGGCTCTCAGTCTCAAAATCCATCTTAATTCCACATTATCAGTTCTGTTTATTAAATCACTCTTCCTGTCACCCTGATGTATAACCTCTAAAACTTAAAACTGGAAGGCATGGCCACTACTTGTAGTATTTATGTGGTTGGCTATGGTATCCACAATATAAATTATTTTTAATCCTCTTCCTTAAGCACCCGTTCATCTTGCCAACATAAAAAGAAGTGCAAGATGAACAGCATGCTAAATAGACTGAGTTCAGTGTTGCAGTCAGCAGAGGATGTTAAATAATATCTCTGACCAGTGAGTGGGTGTATAAAAACATCTGTCACCTCTACATATTCACAATGGGCACACCCTTGTCACCCCTCAATGCTTCTGCTTTGCTTGCATTCTTGGGGTAACATAATAGATATTTCAGGGACTTCTTATTCCTATAACCATATCCATGTTTATCTCCTACCACAGTTGCTATCTTGGGATCGACCTGTAAAACATGCCAATACTTATCAAAAATATTCTTAAGTTGATGGTCATCACTGGAAAATGTTAACATGAATATCACATCACAGGGGTTTCTTTTCAACTGCTGTCTTGGTCTTAAGTGGTGAGGCAAAATAAGGTCTTCCATACATATCTCTATTAAGTTTCACCAGATCCTTCATCCTCTGTACCTCACTAGTCTTATATCCTCCCAGAAGGAATTCAGTTTTTACCTGCTCTAATCCTTGATGGAAGTCTTCATCCCTTGCTGTTAACCTACTAGTCCTGACTGACTGTCCCTTAAGCACATTCTTAAAGACATGTTTGGGGTGCATACTAGTCCGGTGTACATAAGTGGGGTGGAAACATTCTTTCCTGTACACCTTAGTTTGAACTCTATTGTTTTCATCCATGAAAACCTCAACATCCAAGAACTCTATATGGTTCAAAGAACACTTAAAAGGTAAATTTCAAGAAAGGACTACTGCTATTCACGTAGCTAATAAATGCTGACAGTTGTTCCTCAGTCCCTGACCACAACAGAAACAAATCATCTACAAATCAGTGATAAAACCGTACAAATTCCTTATGGAGGGGCAGCAAAAATTCTTCTTCCCATCCCAACATCACCAGGTTGGCATAGCTATTGGCACATGGTGTTCCCATAGCCACGATAGAAACCTGCCTATAGTATCTCCCTTCAAAGGTGAAAACATTGTATTCCAGTATCATATTCAACAAAAGGTATAGGAAATCTGCTTTATGGGAATCGGAGATTCCCTTACCTAGCAGAACTCTTCTCATGGTCTCTATCTCATCCACATTGAGGATTATTGTGACTAATGAGGTTACATCCTTTGTAAACAACAATAGGCAATACATGCTTATATCATTGTCCAGGAACAAATAAAGGTCCTGTAAAAACTGCTTAGTGCCTCGTAATACTGTTTGAAACTGCTCCACCACTGGACGGTGTTGTTTTTCCACATAAATGGAAATTGGGTCTGTGACCCAACCAGCCCCTGCAACTATTGGTCTAAACAGTGGTTTAAAAGGGTCCTTATGTACCTTTGGTAAACCATTAAAGGACAGAACTAATGGTTTGTCCACCACAAAATACCGAAACAGTTCTCTGATCATGAGGCCAGTCTCTACATACCCACTTAATGACCTTGACAGCTCCTTTTCTAAGTTTTCAGTCACATTCATATCAATCAACTGATAAGTTTTAACATCTTGTAACAATCTATTGATGGAAGTGAAATAGTACGACCTGTTCATCACCACAACAGAGCCACCCTTGTCTGCAGGTTTAATAACTATGGACAAATATTTGTACAATGCTGTCAATGCTCTTTTTTCTTCAGATGTAAGGTTCTCAAAACCTTTTCTCCTTTTATTATTGCCTAACAGCCCATAAATCTCTTCTTCACATAAACAAGTAAAAACCTCTAGGACAGGGTGGATCTGTGGGGTGTAAGCACTAGGTTTTCTAAAAAATCTCAAAATTGCAGCCTGCAGATTTATCAAAAGTTAATCTCAAAGCAACATTTCTAACGAATAACCGTAAATCAATTAAAATATCAGTCAAATTTGTCTGCGTGGTGGGAATAAAAGTTAAACCCCTGTTCAATACACTCAGTTCAAACTTTGTTAAGGGTCTATCAGAAATGTTCCATACCAAATTTAGTTGTCCTGATTCCGCATTCTTTTCAAAGTCCGCACGTTCGATTCTTGGAATGACTTCATTTTGCCTCTTGCACACTGTTCTGTCACATCCTCTGGATTCCTTGCCTTCTTCCAAAACCTGAGTTGAAATTCTTATCTTTACACCGCACTACTGGCTCAGTCAACCCTTCTTGCTTACCGCCATGGAAACTGGTTTACAGACCTTCACCATTCGGAGTACTATAAACAGAGGTACTGAACATGCTTCAGTAGTTAATGCAGCTTTGGTATTAACAGATGTTTTAACACCCATCTCCGGAGTAGCAATTCTCGGCACATGCACGGCCCTTCCAGTCCCACCTCTCACATTCGATTGGGCAAGCCTCTCTGATACATGGTTCTCAGTGATTATTGAACCATGTATCATGTTATTAGACTTGCGTTGATTGGATCTCCACCATGTAAATTCATGATTATTAGCAAAGTCGTGCAGGTCCCTTTTGAACTGCATCAAATTACATTCATAAAAAGAAACTCTGCCCAGTACTTCATTAATGTGGGATTTCACTACATCATCTCTGGCCACTCTATAAATTTCCACCTTCAAGGCTCGTATTTTTCCACACAAATCCCTCTCAACAGGTACAAAGTAATCAAGTATAAGACATGTGTAGGAGAAACTTGTGTCTAAATTTATCCGCTGCCATTTAGCAAGCAGATCTGGGTAGGAATCCACAAATGCAGGCATCATAAACACCCTCATCTTCCTCAGAATTAGCTTTAGACTACAGCATGCTTCTAAATGAAGCCGCTGACACTGCAGTCTTTTCAAGCAAAATAAATAATTTTCAAGGGCTCGTACCTTCTCAGATAACAGATCATTTCGTGTTTCCTCCACTCCATCATGTCCTTGCACACGTGCAGGCACTTGTACAGAGAGTAGTGGATTAGTCTCTACTCTCAAAAAATTGGCCAGTCACTCCAATTGTTCTCATTCTTCTGCAGAGGGTTATAGGACAGTTCCACTTCAGTTCCCAAACCTTCAACCATGCTCACCAGGGTTTATAAAAATACACCAACTTATAAAATCCAAAAACAAACCTTGGCAATTAACTGCTCTGTACTAAATCAAAGAGGTAAAGCAAATTTGTTTGCATTATACAAGAGCAGAAATACAGCTAAGGAAAGCAAACACCAGGACCAATATATATAAAATGTAGACAAATACTTAATAAGAAGATAAGCGCTTTTGCAATGGAATTGCTTCATCAGATCACATTTAATAAACTAAAATATAGCTAATATATATCAAACACACCAGCCAGTCACCAATAAGCACAAAGTGCATTACTTGTCTCTAGACAATTCATTAAGTAACAACTGTTAAATGGCAATTCAAGTACTACAAACTAATTCCTCAATTCTTCATTACATTTTTATATGTTCTTTATATGTTTTTTATGTAAATATCCATATATCTACACATATTTTTTAGTACTTGATATGTTTTTGAAGAATGTGCAAACTGAGATAAGCTTCTTGGGTAGATAGTATAAAGTATGTACAGTTTACATTTTTACACCAATGAAATAAACGTCTTGGGAAGATAGTATTTTCTTAGTGTATATTACAGTGTCAGGATCAGACTGGAGTGGGAAACAGTCAGATTATTAGTCCCATGGTAGATGTGTGAGTTGCCAGAGGTCGAGTGGTGCTTGGTTTTGAAGAGTTTGATGTTATAGCTAGAGGATTAGTTTAGGAGGGGGAGGTTAATGAAATAAGGATGAAATAGTAGATTAACCTGGAGTAAGGCATGTACATAGCAATGATTTCTTTGAGTGTTCATTTAGGGAGGCTTTGAGTGAGATGAGCTAGGAGTTAGTCTAAGATTGGATGGGACAGTATTCCATAACTTGGAGACAGAGTATGAGTAAAGTGATTTCATTTGTTGTCTGAAACATTTGTAGGTATCAAGATGGTATTTATCCTCTGATCTGAGTGTTTGATTTATAGTGTTGGACCAGGCAAGATAGGGCAGGGCAGACTGTGGGCCTATGAACTAGTTTGTGGATTTTGGTTAGATGTACGTAAGTAAGGTGGTTTGATAATTTCAGCCATTTTAATTTATTTAACGGTATGCAGTGACATGTACAGTGGTTGGAGCTTGTTGCAAATTGTATTACTTTGTTGTAACATTGTTCCAATTTGGTGTTGGTGGAATTTTTTTAGATTGGTTAGTATACAGGATCTATGGAATAGTGATGGGATCAGAAAGCTTTTGGCTAGGGTGATCTTGGTGGAAGTGATAAGAAATTTTCTTTTCCTGTAGAGGATTTCTAGTTTTGCATGTGTCTTTTTGATATTTTGGTGAATATGAAGGTTGAAGTAGAGTTTGTTATCAATAATAACACCTAGAAGTTTAGTATCTTGTAGTATTTCTAAGATGGTTTTGTCATCTGTGAGAATATTAAATCCGTCTGGGTTGAGGATGGTGTTGTGGGGGTAAAAGACTATAATTTTAGAATTTTTAATTTGGAAAGAGTTGGGAATTTGTGAACCATGCTTCAGTTGCTGTGAATGATTGCTGGGTTTTGATTTGCAGTTCTTGGAGAGTACAGGATATACAGATTAAGGGTGAGTTGTCTGCATATTGAATTAATGTTGTTGGGGAAGAGGGGGTCCAAAGAATATTGGTGAATATGTTGAAAAATAAGAGTCCTAAGATAAACCTTTCAGGGACTCCTGTGGCATTTTGTAGGAAGGGGTAGAGTTGGTTAGACCATTTCACAGCCTGCCTCAGATCATGTCCATATTCATTAAGGATATCCACACCTCCAGGCTAGTTGCTCAGCATAATGCATCCGAGATTATCCAAGTGCAACTAACTCTGGGAAAGACCGCAATCCAAATTGTAACTTGCTACAGATCCCCCACCATGCCCCAGGATTACCACTCCTCATTTCTTGATACACTGGAAAATATTAGGGTACAAACCAACACCCTAATAATGGGTGATTTCAACTACCCCACCATTAATTGGGAAAACTACTCATGTGCCAACTCTTTTGCTCAACGTTTTCTGGAATTCATAAATTCTAGCACCTTGGATAAAGTTATCCACACCCCCACCAGGTGCAGCAATATCCTAGACCTGGTCATTACCAACATGGGTGACCGGTGTTCCACACCAGAGATCAATTCCTCGTTGGTCAGATCCGACCACAAGCTAATCACCCTAGACATCCATATCCTGCTCCCACCCCTCCATTAGGGAAACCACTATAGAAAATGTGTCCAAAGCCAAGTTGACGCTTCTTAAGACAGAAGTGGCAAACTTCACAACACCCATACAGATGGACAATAGAGGTACGACTGCTAAATCCTACACAAATGCACTTTATAAGCACTTACATGAGTGTATGGATTGTGCTATCCCTAACAGAACCAAGATGCTATCCTCCAAAAAAAAGAAGCCAATCTAGTTGTCCCCTGCCATAAACAAACTCTACAACAGAAGAAAGAAACTGTTGCAAAAAAGAGTAAAATCCCATGACTGGAAGAACTCCCTGGTTAGCTTCAGTAAGAAGCTGACATCCCTCATGAAATCCTCCAAAGGTAGCTATGAAAACAAAATTGCCACTGATTCTAAAGACATCCACAAAGCATTCTATAGCTATGTCAAGAATCTCAATAGCAACACTCAGATCTGCTCTGAGTTACAACACAATGGGACTAAATATACAGAACCAACTGATATTGCTAACATCCTGGCAGATAGGTTCAGTGCTAACTTTACCCCAACCTAAAGACCCATCTCTATACCGGAAAAATGTAAAGTTCCTGTAATCACGGCTGCACAGGTAAAAACCACACTCTCCAAAGCCAAGAACACAGCATCCATGGGACCTTACAACATCCCAGGCTGCATTCTACATGAACTACAGAATGAACTGGCACCCCACCTAAGCAGCATGTTCAGTCATAGCCTCACCTCAGGCTTTGCACCCACTGAATGGTGCACAGCGATGGTTATCCCACTCCACAAAGGGGGAGCCACCACCGACCCCAGGAACTACTGCCCCATTAGCCTAATGAGCCTGGTCTGCAAGGCCATGGAATGTATCATCATGGAACTTATAAACAAAGACAATGGTAATCTCCAAACTCTGGACTCCACCCAGTTTGGGTTTGTAAAAGGCATATCATGTCTCCTAAACCTGATTGACTTCTTTGATGCAGTCACCAAAGCCGTAGACGAGGGTAAGGTGGTTCACACAGCCTATCTAGATCTCGCCAAGGCTTTCAACACCATCCCTCACTCTGGAATTATAGATAAACTCACTAAACTAGGTATAAATCCCTATGTCACAAGATGGGTTGCCAATTAGCTCACTGACAGAACCCACACTGTGAAAGTAGCAGACTCCAAATCCAACTTCAAACCAGTGACAAGTGGAGTACCTCAGGGTTGAGTCCTGGGTCCCCTCCTGTTTGGTATCTACTTTTCTGAAGTACAAGCTAACAAAAAAGGTGTTTGGCTAATGAAGTTTGCAATGACTGCAAACTAGGAGCCATAACTGAAACTCCAAACGATGTGGACATTCTACAAAAGGGCCTCACTGAGTCAGATGCCTGGTGTCAAAGCCATGGCCTCAAGCTCAATGCCAAAAAGTGCATTGTCATCCCCTTTGATAAAAACTCTGTACCCATGCGCTACCACATAGCTGGTAGTCTACTTAATACCAAAAGTGTGATAAGACACCTTGGGACACAGGTGGACAGGTCTCTCCTTTGATAATCACATTACCACAGTAGTCAGGGAATCATTCTACATGGCACACCTCATCACAAAAGATTTTTCATACAGGAAAAAAAGAGGTCATTGTTCCCCTCTACTCATCACTCATTAGACCTGTTATAGAGTACAACACCCCTTTTGGTATGTACCTTACAAGATATCTAGAACAACTGGAAAGGCCACAGAAATACCTCACAAAGAGGATTACCGGCCTCAAACAGATGCCCTGCGCAGACCGTCTCAAAAAACTCCAGCTTTACTCCATCGCATATTGCCTACTCAGAGGTGATCTCTGCCTAACATACAAAGCTATGTCAAACCCAGAGGTGTTGGACATGCTCCACTTAAAGAAATCCCAATCCCTCTGAGCTACATGCTCTAGGACCTAAACCTTGTCATCACAATAAACAGAACATACTGCAGGGATAGATTCATGTCCAAGAGACTTCCCATACTCTGGAAGAAACTACCTATCTATATTAAACAAAGCTCCCCATTAGCACTCTTCAAGAAAAAACTTGATGATTGGATAGTAAATAAGAAATTCACCCCGGGGATCACCTCTGTGGCTCTGCTCGACGGGGGCACAGGAAAATAATTTTCTTGGGTTGCGAAAGCCTGGGTACCTTTTTTGCTAGGCTTGTATAGGCCCTAGGATCTATAGCCTAGTACCTACCTATGAATCTATGAACCTTTGGAACCACTGAAATGTGTTATGGAGCAAACTAGTCTGAGTGTCTAGCAGTAGAGTATGTGATACTGTGTTGAAGGGTCTTGGGAAGTCCAGGAATACTGGAGATACTAGGTATCTTTTATCCCTAGCTTGGTTAACTATGTTTGTGAAGGATATAAATGCAGTGGATGTGCTATGGCAGGCCTAAAGCCGTGTTGAGTTTGAGTGAAGCAGTTGTTTTGGAGTAGATATTTCATTAATTGTTGGTGAATACACCTTCCCATGATTTTGGAAAATGGGAATTGAATTGATATTGGGCAGAAATTAGATATTTCCGTGGAGTGTCCTTCTTTGTGGATTGGTGTTATATGTGACATTTTCCATATTGTTTTGACTGTACCTTCTGAAAGTGATGTGTTAATTAGGATGCCTATTGGATATACAACTGAGTCAGCTGAGACAACATATCAGTGAGTTTGCAAATTGTACTAATATGAATGAAACCATTACTGTTTTTCTTTAACACCTTTATTGAATTATCAGTTGTGGCAGGCAAATTTACATTCATACAAAAGTAATCAAACTGTAATAACATTGACAAACATTATACTTCACATATATTTCT
Organism: Protopterus annectens; assembly: GCF_019279795.1. NCBI lineage: Eukaryota > Metazoa > Chordata > Ceratodontiformes > Protopteridae > Protopterus > Protopterus annectens. The sequence continues at coordinate 1,229,805,837 of NC_056733.1, forward strand.
ATATATCATATAACCTAAGCAACATTACATAAATTCTTCAATTCCTGTACCTTTTTTTAAACAGGAAATATCATTATTAAACCATGACTTATGTATGACATAAGCAATCATACATTTATATAAATGAAAACAAATCACACTGACACCATCCTAGCTGTAAGCATTTTACATCACAAACCATAATGATACACTCCTAGTTGCAAACATTATACATCACTTATAATCTACACAGTCATTTTCAGTCAAACTTTACATATCTCTTTTAACTCCTGCCTTCTTTTAAATCTCATTCCTCCTCTGTATGTATTGTTCCCACAATTCACATTTTTCCTATGTAATTTGCTCCTACCCTTTTCTAAAGATTTCAGTTCTAGTTGTTTTATGTCTGTTACTATATTCACTACTTCTAATTTAGTTGGTTTAGATTTTTATTTCCATTTTCTAGTAATTGCTTTTTTGGAAGCCACCAGAATTAGATACAGCAAGGTCATAGCATGTTGTTAAGTCAACTTTAGAAAAAAGGAAAAGCTGAGAAAATAAATGCATAGATATGTGACATATAATTGCAATAAAGTTATTAATACTACAGCTATCTTTAGTCACCCAAAGACTAATCCCTCATATTTTGAAGCCATATGCTGATTACAATATAAAATGCATTTTGTCTCTACCAACTTTCAAAAATCGGACTGCGCCTGTAACTGGTCATGGTTAGATCAATGCTCTCTCAGTAAACAAACTTAAATAACAATAAAAATAAATCTGAAGTGTTTTGTATAGCCAGGACTGTTAGAAAGCTGAAAAGAATATGTGAACATAAAATATTTCATTAAAATAGACTAGCTTATGATGATCATATAAACATTTCTTAAACTTAAATTTAAACATAGTGCGCTCTATTAGACAGAAGTAGTGATTCTCATATCAGAATTGATATGAGAGAAAAATCACAGGAAATTACTTTTAAAACAAAAACTTTACCAAACTTTAATGAGGTCATTACTATGAAAGGACTTTTGAAAACTATGCATTTATGTCATTAATTGCTTTTTGTGGGGTCATTATGAGTTTATAAAGGTGCATTTTGTTTCAGTCTGGTTTAATATGCAGAAATACCCTAGTGTTTAAAACATCTGTCATCAGCTATGTACTTTTTTCTGCTGCTTTATCAGTGTTATTATGTGTTTTTCTTTGCCAACAAGTTGTTTTTGGATTTTTAAATGATCTGCTGTTATATTATTGGCATCATTTGACCTATTGATCTAATACAATCATTTTATGTTTTGAAAAGGGATATGCTCACCTGTAACTGATCTTACCATGTTTTAACTGATGAGAATAATAAAGCCTTTCAAATGGAAGGCTTCAGGGCAGCAATCTAAAGACTGTCAAAGATGAAGTAGCCATGAAAAAGTCACACCACAGTTGAGAAGCAAACCACTTTATAAAGATGTGAGCATAGAGGATTTGCATCTGACTAGACCAAAGTAATGATAAGTGAAATGGTGGTTCTAACATGTCCACTGCTCCTTTCCTAAACCCCTTTATTGTGATTGTAAAATGTTCACAGCTTCAGCACTGAATTTAGTTACTGTTGTTCCAGGCATTTTCAGTTTCATCAGATTTAAAAGAGGTGAAAATAATGACTCAAGCTATTTTTTTTATTATTGGATTAAGTAATTAAATAAGAATCTTATAGAAGCATTTTTCATAATAATTGAAACTATAAATAACTTGCAGTTGTACACAGACACAGATTACAGTGGAGCACCAAGCATGCTGTACTATTTTAAGTGTGATGCTTGGTAGCACGCAGTGTGCAGTATTTACATTACCTACCAGTGTGTGTGATGTTAGGAACATGCGCTACACTTGGTGCTCATATCTGAGTGAACAGTACGTTTCATCAGTGATAGGCAAAATGCAATGTCTTGGAAATATGGTTGTGTGAGTGTGTATATCTATGCCTGTGTTTGTGCACCTATATGTGCTTTTCAGTGGAGATATGCTTGTTTCAGGGCATGCGTACATGTGTCTGCCTGCATCTTTGTGTGTGTGTGTATTTGTATGTGCATGGATATGCTTCTGTGGTGTGTGTGTGTGTGTGTGTGTGTGTGTGTGTGTGTGTGTGTGTGTGTGTGTGTGTTTGTGTGTGTGTTTATGTATGCATTAAGGAAATAAAACACTTGCAGTTCTTATCTATGTGTCAATCTCAAATGATTGCTCAAAGATATATCCTTTCTTTCATTATTCCTGTGGGACTTCATGTGTGCAGACGGCAGTGAAATATTTCATAGAAAAATACGGTTTGCATTTTTTTTCAGAAAGTATTGTCCCATGTTCAGAGCCAAATTAGCGTCCTATGCTAGAAAGGAGTTAATCTTGGATGCACACTTAGCATGAAAGCAACAGAAGCAGTTCTTATCTGACTGACATGCCTATTTTTGGATGGGTGGTAAGGTTTTTGCCTACTGTATGATATTAGGAAAATGCTTCATGTGCATGGAAAAGTGCAACTGAAAATTTGGCATGGGGAAGGCAGAAGCTGACAGAAGTAGCATGCAGAACAGAGCATGTGACCCTGGCATGCAAAACAGAGTATGTGACCCTCACATGCAAAACAGAGGATGGGACCCTGACATGTAGAAGAGAATATGTGACCCTAGCATCCAGAACAGAGCATGTGACCCTGACATGCAGAACAGTGTATGTAAAGAAATAAACAACTGCCTTTAAACCTCTGCAAGTGAGATAAAAAACAAATAAAAATAAAATACCAGCAGGTGGATATTGGTTCACACACAGCAAAAGAACCAGAAATAGAAATAGAAAATATATTATAAAAAACACAAAGAGTTTATTTAAAGTTAAGCACATTCATTTAATCAAATGCTAGACTTCTTCAGAACTGAAAACCAATTACACACTCCATATAAATAACACCAATGAATTGCTTAATTATTTAATTGTTAAACAGCTAATTAATCATTAAATACACAATTTAAAACAAATATGTATGAAATATAACCTATAAAACAGAAATTACTATAGAAGTGGCATAAACAATCAATTACACTTTTATAATTTATGTATTAATTCTAGGAGAAAGTGATTTTAATCTACTATGAATGCTTATAGCCTCATTAATCTATAGAGAAATTGAATCATTCAATCTCAAGTGCCAGTAAGTTTCCTTCAGTTCCAGAAAAAGTATTTAAATCACGTCCTCTTAAAGGTAAATGAACTGAATCTATTGATGAAAATACAAACATTCAAAAATTAGGACATGCAATAGAGTATCTACATAATTCATGGTCTAGTTTACAATTTATGTCACTCAGATGTTCTCTTAAACATGTCTTTACATTTCTAATGGTCTTACAATCATAAAAAAAATTAAACATGACTGACAAGTGGCTAAATAAACGACTCTACAAGAATGGCTTGTAAAATGTCCGCTCGTGTGTGTGTGTGTGTGTGTGTGTGTGTGTGTGTGTGTGTGTGTATATATATATATATATATATATATATATATATATATATATATATATTTATATACATATATATATATATATATATATATATATATATATATATATTTATATATATAATTTTGTCCTAACCATTAGCAATTACAGTATTGCTATTAAGTACATATTGACAAAGTTCACAAAAAAAATATGCAAGAGTAAGTTCCTTAAAACATTTCTGTGTACATAATGTTGATATAATGCTGTTACCCATCTCCAACAATTGTTTCACATTTTTAGATATGCTGTATGTAAAAACAGGAGCATCTCCAAAAATACCTTTCAGTTAATTAATTAATTTCACTGGATGTCCACATCCCGACCCCACCCCCAGCCCAGAAAACCACAGTGAAAAACTTCTCAAAAGCGAACTTCTCACTTCTCAAAACTGAAGTGGAATCCTTCAAGGCCCCAGGGCCAGTGGAAACTACAGACCAAACTGCAGAATCCTATATAAATTCATTCTACGGACATTTCCAGGAATGCATGGATCATGCCATCCCAAACAAAACCAAGACCCAATCATCCAAAGGCAGGCGTCCAGTCTGGTGGACCCCTGCCATAAATAAACTGTACAAATAAACTGTACCCCCCTCCCCCCCAAAAGGAGAGATATCTATACCAAGCGATTGCAGCCCCCCAAACATCTCCAACGCCCAAGTGAGAACTGCTCTCTCCAAAGCAAACAACACAGCATCCATGGGACCTGATGGTGTCCCCGGCTGTGTGCTCCACGAACTCAATGAGGAATTAAACCCACAGCTAGGACAGCTGTTTAATCATAGTCTTACCTCTGGATACGTACCCAGGGAGTGGCGCACTGCAACTGTGGTCCCACTTCACAAAGGCAGTGCCTCCAACGACCCTGGAAATTACCGGCCCATTAGTTTGACAAGCCTTATCTGCAAAGCCATGGAGAGGATCATAATGGACCTCATAAATAAAGACATAGGGAATTTGCAGACTTTGGATCCATCCCAGTTTGGCTTTGTCAAAGGCAGATCATGCCTTCTAAACTTGGTTGACTTTTTCAAACAGTCACCAAAGCCATTGATGAGGAAAGGCAGTCCATACAGCCTACCTCGATCTGGCGAAGGCCTTGATACAATACCCCACTGGTATCATTGAAAAACTCATCAGCTTAAATGTTAACCCATACATCACAAGATGGGTTGCAAACTGGCTGAGTGACAGAACCCACAGGGTCAGAGTTGCTGGCGCCATGTCAGACTCAAAGCCTGTCACAAGTCGTGTACCACAGGGCTCAGTCCTGGGCCCACTCTTGTTTGGCATCTACTTTTCCAGTACAAGCAAACACAGGAGGGTTATGGCTGACAAAGTTTGCAGATGACTGCAAACTGGGCCATAGTAGAAAACACATCTGACACAGATATCCTTCAGAAGGGTCTCACAGAAGCGGATAACTGGTGCCAGAGCCATGGCCTAAAGTTAAATGCCAAAAATGCATAGTCATACCCTTCGGGAAAAACAAGGTTACCCCTAGCTACCAAATAGGTGGCAATCCACTGAGCACAGAAGAAGTTATCAGGGACCTGGGGACCCAGGTTGATAGAAGTCTGTCATTCGACACCCATGTAGCTAAAGTAGTTAGGAAGACCTTCTACATTGCCCACCTTATCATGAAGGGATTCTCATCTAGATCAAGGAGGTCATAGTCTCCCTATACTCATCACTCATCAGACCAATGATTGAGTACAATGCCCCATTCGAATGTATCTGACCCGACACTTGCAGCAGCTGGAGAGGCCACAAAAGTTCCTCACCAAAAGGATAAAGGGTCTCAAACATCTGTCCTATGCTGCCCAACTGAAAGAACTCCAGCTCTATTCAGTCGCCACCGCTTGCTCAGAGGTGACCTTTGCCTAACATACAAGGCCATGTCAAACCCAGATTTGATGAATATGCTTCACCTCAAAAATCTAGATCCGTCAGAGCCACAAGGCGGAGACTTAAACCTCGACACGGCTATTAATAGGATGTGCTGGAGGATAGATTCATCACCCAAAGATTCCCTATGCTGTGGAATAAAATCCCGGTATATGTGAGGCAGAGCACCTCGCTGGCCTTGTTCAAGAGAAATCTTGACCAATGGATGGGAGATCGCAGATATACCCCAGGGATTACCTCAGTGTCACTGCTCGACAGAGGCACAGCAAAATAATGGGTATAGTTCCCCATACCAAAGGGGTGGCGTAAGCCACAAAACTATGGGCTAGGCTTGTAAATGCCCTGGGCAGATAGCCTAGTATGAACCTATGAACCTATGAACCTATGAACAACAGAAGGAGGAAGCTACTACATGATAGAGCAAAATCCCTAATAGGGAAGGCATCTCTGATCAGTACTAGCAAAAAATTACGATCCCTCATAAAATCCTCCAAGGCCAGCTTCGAGAGAAAAATTGCACAGGACACCAAAGACAATCATAAGGCTTTTTTCAGTTATGTTAGAAACCTGGGATGCAACTCCCAGACTTGTTCTGAGTTGATTCTAAACGACAAAAAATACACTGAACATACAGACATCGCCAATATCCTGGCAGACAGGTTCAGTGCAAACTTCTCCACCCCCTCCACCCCAAAAGAGCAAGTATCTATCCCGGCAGAGGGCTGCCTCCCAAACATCTCAGATGCTCAGGTGAAGGCTGCCCTCTCCAAAGCAAAAAACACTGCTTCCATGGGACCAGATGGCGTCCCAGGTTGCGTCCTACATGAGCTACAAGAGGAACTAATCCCTCAAATAAAACAGCTATACAATCTCAGCCTCACTACAGGATATGTGCCCACAGAATGGCATACAGCAACAGTGGTCCCACTCCACAAAGGTGGAGCCTCTATGGACCCTGGAAACTATCGCCCCATAAGCCCGACTAGCTTAGTCTGCAAGGCTATGGAGAGGATCATCATGGAGCTCATAAACAAAGACATTGGGGACCTACAGACACTAGATCCTTCCCAGTTCGGCTTTGTCAAGGGCAGATCCTGCCTTTTGAACCTGGTTGACTTCTTTGAAACAGTCACCAAAGCCATAGATGAAGGGAAGGTAGTCCACACAGCCTATCAGGACCTTGCAAAGGCATTTGACACAATACCCCACTTGGGCATCATAGATAAGCTATCCAGCTTAAATATAAACCCCTATGTCACAAGATGGGTCACAAACTGGCTCAAAGACAGAACCCACAGAGTGAGAGTTGCTGGAGCCATGTCAGACTCGAAACCGGTCACAAGTGGCGTCCCACAGGGTTCTGTCCTGGAACCACTCTTGTTCGGTATATACTTTTCCGAGGTACAGGCAAACATGGGAGGACTATGGCTCACCAAGTTCGCAGATGACTGCAAACTGGGCGCCATAATCAACTCTCCAGCTGACACAAACATCCTTCAAAAAGGTCTCACAGAGACAGATAACTGGTGCCAGCCATGGTTTAAAGCTAAATGCCAAAAAATGTATAGTCATACCCTTTGGCAAAAACAATGTACCCACAAATTACCACATAGGCGGAAACCCATTAAGTACAAAGAAAGTTATTAGGGACCTGGGGACCCAAGTTGATAGCAATCTCTCCTTTGAAAACCACATTGCCAAAGTGGTTAGAAAGACCTTCTACATAGCCCACCTCATCACAAAGGGTTTCACATCTAGATCAAGAGAGGTAATCGTGCCCCTTTATTCATCCCTCATCAGGCCCATCATAGAATACAATGCCCCCTTTAGGATGTACCTTACCCGACACCTGCAGCAACTAGAAAGACCCCAAAATATCTCACCAAGAGGATCAAGGGTCTCAAACAGATGCCATATGCTGCTCAGTTAAAAAAAACTCCAGCTCTACTCAGTTGCATACCGCCTACTTTGAGGTGATCTATGCCTGACATACAAAGCTATGTCAAATCCAGAATTAATGGACATGCTCCACCTCAGTAAATCTAAATCCCTTAGAGCCACACGCTCGAGGGACTTGAACCTCACCACAGAAATAAATAGAACTTGCTGGAGGGACAGGTTCATAACCCAGAGGCTCCCTTCACTCTGGAATAGAATTCCAGTTCATGTGAGGCAGAGCACCTCACTGAATCTCTTCAAGAAGAATCTCGATAAGTGGATGGGGGATTGTAGGTTTGTCCCAGGGATTACTCCTCTGTCACTTTTAGATAGAGGCACAGTAAACTAAACCTTAAAAAGGGCACAGTATACTCAAATCAAGGGGTGGCGTAAGCCATACAGAATCGGGCTAGGCTTATAATTGCCCCAGGGCAGATAGCCTAGTATGAACCTATGAACCTATGAACCTATAATAGCTCCCATAGCTACTTCAGCCACTAGTCTACAGTATTCCTTATGTGAAGATAGGTGAAGGCTGCCAGCATAGCCAGATAGAATTTTGTAGCTAATTCTGTCATTTGTAAAAATTAATATAAGCCACAGGCTTGTTCTCTTAAATGGGAAAAATTGTGTTAAATGTGGAACTGCAAAAATGCAACAACAGTGCACTCTGCTGTAACAAAGATGACAAGTCAATTCTTTGATGTCAAAACTTGGAGCTGATATGTCTGGATGAAGGAATCCTGGCTATTGTCTTGACACCTGAGTTAATTGCTAGAATTTGCATGATTAATTTTTTTATTGTTCTGGCTTCATGACCAGATGCAAGATCAAGGGCTATTAACCTCTGAGAATCTGTTAGCCTGGGAGCCAAAAAGAAATTATGTAATCTAAAAGGAATCAGTGGTACTGTGTTATCAATTTAAGGACAGACAGAATGAGAGCACAAGAGTATTTGTCTTGAGAACATACAGCACCACCAGCTCTGCTGTTTAGATGTCATTAGGATTTTAGAACTGTGTTTTCTCTTAGATATAGCTAGGAAATAGGAAGATTAGACTGGTTTGTTTTTCTGTGATGTCTGAACTTTTGCTGCTGTATTATTTTAAGTATTTCTCGGTGATCTCTGAAATCTTGACTAGCACTGTATAGTAAGAAGTATTGTCTTGTGTTTTTATTATTTATTATTAAATATTTCTAAACCTTTCAACTGTGGCTGTTTTGTGTAGAAATAATTTAAGCTCTAAAAGTACATTGGATGTATATAGTGATACGGTACCAAGTCACTCCAAATAAGTCTTTACTGTTTGGTTGCACTTACCATTTGGATAATAATATTGCATAGCAATAATTGGACACCCTTCATAAGGATCTTTGAGTAGCTGATAAATATTAGTTGGGTGGTGGCAGTGATTTCTACCTTATAGTATGGGTAAAAGGGGCACAACTGGATAACCTGTGCCAGCCTTCCCCAGGAGTGTCTGTGTGGTTGTGTAAACTCTTATCTTAAAGTGTGTGTGTGTGTGTGTGTGTGTGTGTGTGTGTGTGTGTGTGTGTGTGTGTGTGTGTGTGTGTGTGTGTATGTGTGTCAGCTACTTGGGCAGGCACATGAAGCACTGGTTGGACTGAGAGGGTGCTCAGGGTTTTAGCTTGCCCACTATGCTGCAATCTGGACCCTATAGCTGTGCCAGTGGGGAGTCTTATTGGGAACCTGGAGAGAAAGGGAGAAACGAGCCCCAGACTGACTGTGATCTCTGTGTGCTCTTAAGGGAAATTGTACTTTACTGTGTGTGTATTTATTATCCTTCCACCATATGGACACCCCTCACTGGTGTTAGTGGTGAGGACTGAGGCTCCTTGATTGCTGGGCCAGTGCATGGGCATCACACCTTATTAAAAATAAAAACAAAATGTTATACCATAAAAGATCTAAAATACTACAATAAGTTTTTAACCTTCTAGCAGAAATGCCATTAAAATTAATTAAATGATGCAGGCAGCAGTGGTGCAGCAGTTAGCTCTGTTGCCTCAAAGCAAGACGTTCTCCCGTTCGATTCTCAGCTGGAGCGCCTTTTGTGTGGAGTCTGCATGTCCTCCCCATGGTCGAGTGATGTTAAAGACATGCATGTAGGAGCATGCGTGAATGGGTGTGCCTTTGTTGAAGGCTGGGTTTTGGGCTGGCAACTCGGCACCATAAAAATCCACTGCCAATCACGAGCAGACCGGAGTTCCACTGTGATGACCCCTAACTGGGAAAAGCTGAAAGACTTTTTTTATTATGAAACATCTCCAGACCATCCTGATGTGGATCTACTTTGTACAGATTTATTACATCAGGTGTAACATACATAACAGTCTTATCAAATAGAAAGTTATTTATGTTCATTAGAAAATACCATGAAGTTTTGGTGTAAGACAGCAATGTACTCAGTATATTCTTAATGGACTTTTCAATGTAAAAGACAAGTCATGTGATCCTGACATGCAGAACACAGTATGTGACTCTGGCATGCAGAACAGAGTGTGTTATCCTGGCATGCAGAACAGGATATGTGATCTTGACATGTAGAAAAATATAAGTGACCCTGGCATGCAGAATTGAATATGTGACCCTGTCATGCAGAGCAGAGTATGCAACCGTAGCATGCATATCAAAGTATGTCACCCTGGCATGCAGAACAATGTATGTCACCTTGGCATGCAGAATTGAATATGTGACCCTGGTATGTAGAACAGTGTATGTAAACCTGGCATGCAGAACAGAGTATGTGACATTGGCATGCAGAATAGGTTACGGGATACTACCAGCTGCTCCATCTCATCCAGCTCCTCTTCCCATCCTACCAATGGAGCAATTATATCCTCAGGATGAGGTACTGCTGAGGAGTTAAAGCAGATTCTGTCACTTATTTATGTTCAGTGAACTTTTCCCATGAGACACTATTTTTTTTTTCTTGAGGGAGAGAGTTTAGTAGTAGAAGACATAATTGTTTTTCCTCTAAATGTCCTTACATTTCAAGTAATGTTATGATATGTTTGGAAGGAAAATGACATTTAAAATTCCTAGAAGATATTTCCTGAAAATGATTCAGGTTATGAGTGATTGTCTTCAGTATGCAATACAAGCTATGTTCATGTTGTTTGGAAAGAACATGACATTTAAAATTCATAGAAGATATTTCCTAAAAAGGATTCAGGTTACAAGTGATTATCTTCGGTATGTAATATGAGCTATGTTTATGTTGTAATTTTCCAATACATTGCCATTGAGCAAATATAGGACCATTACAGCTGTGTATTAGGAGTTTCAGATTATTTACAAGTACATTAGTGGCAACACAAATTAAGCCCTTATTTACCAAGTGAGAAAGTCTAGTGAGATGCTCATAAAATTCCTTTTACTACACATAAGGACAATAGAAATAATAAGTCAGACTTCTCTTATGAAGGAAGTATTTGAGAAAGGAGATAGAGGGCCAAAAGAAAATTTGTCTCATTAATATTCAGGCATAGTTGGGCAATGTCATCCAAAATAATGTCCATGAAAACTTGGACAAACCTGACCTAGCAAATACACTATTGTTATAAAGTAACAGATGGCTATTCAGTAAAATTCTAAGAGATTCAGTGGATACAATCAAGTCTGCTTTAAATTGCTCTAGTTCCCAAGAACAATAAAATGTTTGAAAATATTTTTCTAATACAGAAACTAATGCCACTGTATGTATGAGATAAAACTATCAGATTTAACTAGCATGTGTTAAATAAGTAATTCTCATTCCAGTTTTAACACAATCCAACTTGACTACAACTGTTTTTTTCTGTATGGTACATTCTTTGACTGACAAATGGATTTGTTTGAGAAAAAAAAAAAAAAAAAACATGCTGCTATTGACTGGCCAAACAAACTTCTATTAAAGTCTGTCTTTTAATTATTCAACAGCAGACTTGATCCTGAATATTATAGCTTGGCTGCTTTAATGATTGTCTTTTGAAACATTCTTGTAAAGAAGTGAATTCTATTCTGTTAAACAATTCAGAACATCATACAAAGCTGGCAGACAGTGTTGAGGAATCGCTTGTTTTTTTCAAAGGAAGGTTTTCATTCATATACATTGTATGCTGCAATGATTTTGGTATAAAGCTATGAGATGCATGAATGCTTTGAAGGAAGCAAAATGAATAACTATGCCACAAATTGTACTGACTGTTCTTGAAAAGAGTGCAGGGAATATATCAGAACATACTGTCTCAGTCCCTTTGGCAGAAAATATTGTTATGAGTAAGTAACCTCAAAATGAGGAGGTCATGGCAGGATAAATCACAACATACATAGTCTTAAAATGGTTTATTCTTTTCTAGCACCTGTTAAGTTATTTTTGTTGCCTATAAAATTAAACACATCCTGTAGAAAAAACAACTCAAAGTAATGCATTTTGCAGACTGCATAACACATGACTAAGATTACCACAAAAGTTAATAGAAACAGCATAGTCTTTAAAGTAAGCACCTTTGGTTGTCAAGGACTTCCCCTAAATGGAGATATAATCTGGCCTACTAATTCTAGTAAAAGCAGTCAATGCACTTGCTAACAAATATACAAGTCATTTTATTTTGCCATAGTGCCAAGGTGGTAAAAGGCAGAATGGTGGTTTATGTATGAAGGCAGATGTCACTGGCTGGTATAACACCAAAATGTGTGGATTTCCCAGCTGTTACAATTCAGGCATGGTGCTATGATTTTACCCTCATATTTAGCCTGATTTCTTGTAGGTTTATGATGCTCCTGATAAAGTCACACCATTTTACGAATACACACTTTATTAGATACATAAACTAAGCTTATACAAAGATTCACCACAACTAACTATATAGGGTCTAGTATATAAATTGTGAAAAATAAGAAGGCTCATGTTCCCAAAAATAAAGCTGTGGAACAGAATTCCCAGAATGGCATTAGGGACATGAATCAATGTACTGTCAATGATATTTTGAATCTGTCTGATCATGATCTGTCTGATGTACAATTTCAGATTTTGAATAAAGGTCTAAATTTTATACCTGGTTCTATCATTTCTGAAGATGTATTTGCACAAGATTTGTCTCAATTTTGTAGATCTATTAATCTCAGGATGTTCTTTGGTGACTCTGGTTTTGATTCTGATGAAAGCAAATTTACATACCACAAATCTAATTTTTCTCCGCCTATGAATGCTGTGGTCCATCAGTTCCAAAATAGTGTACTTAAGGATATACATTTCCTTAGCTCGGATATGGTTTTTAAACATAATAACATCACTCTTCATGAATGACGGGCAATTTTGGAACTTCAGAGTAATAAACAAATTGTAATAACACCAGCAGACAAGGGTGGAGCTGTAGTGGTACAGAATTGGACAGACTATGATAAGGAAGCTCGTAGGCAGTTGTTTGATGCCAGATACTATACATATATGGTGGTGGATCCTACCAATAGATTTACTAAATGTATTGAACGTTTTCTCAAGGATGCTAATGATAGGGGTGTCATTTCCAATGACACATTATACCAACTAACTATCAGGGAGTCCAGTTTTCAATACATCTATTTTTTACCTAAGATTCATAAAGATGTGAATCATCCTCCGGGAAGACCAATAGTATCTGGCAGAAAATATCTGATTGAACCCTTGTCTTTGTTTTTGACCAAATACCTCAAACCTCTGTTACCATTCATCCATTCTAGGCTAAAAGATACTACGAATTTTCTACAAATTATATCTGACACCCAACTAGAAGATGATTGGTTCTTGTGTACGCTTGATGTGGGTGCTTTATATACTAATATTCCACACCAAGCAGGTCTTAAGGCTTTGGCATATTGGTTAAACCATACCAACTTATATAGTCCCACATTTAATTCATTTTTGGTGGATATGGCAAGATATGTTCTCACTTGTAATGTCTTCTATTATAAGGAGGCATGTTTCTGGCAAATCAAAGGTACGGCTATGGGGGCGTCTTTTGCCCCCATATATGCTGACCTCTTTATGGCTTATGTTGAAACCAAGCTAATTTATGATTCTACCAGAAACATTTTTCTTCTGGATATGGACATCTGGAGACGTTACCTTGATGATGTATGGCTGGTGTGGAGGGGCACTGAGTCTAGATTACAGGAATTTGTTCAGTATTTGAATAATAATGAATGGGGTTTATGTTTTACTGAACAACATGACATCCACAACATACTTTTTCTGGATGTGTTAATACATAAACTTCCTGATGGGACATTAGAGTCAGAGATACATAGGAAGTTCCCACAATACAATTCCCTGTTACATGCCTCTAGTTATCATGCTCCACACATAGCTAGGAATATACCAAAGTCTCAATTCATTAGAGGTAAACGTATCTGTTCACAACAATCCACCTTTTGTACTAACCAAAATGATCTCACCCAAAGATTCAAACAAAGGGGTTATAATGATGGAACTATTGCAGTGGCAAGAAGTCAGGTTAATAATATGGAACGTACCGATTTGCTTCAGTACAAAGACAAGTCTAATACATCATCACAACCATTAAGACTTATTACAACTTATGGACGTAATACCAACTGTTTATTTAGGATTGTGCAGAGACATTGGAATATTTTACAATGTGACCCAGAAGTGGCTAAGATTATCCCTGACAAATGTATGTTCTCTTATAGGAATGGAAAAAATTTAAAATCTTTTCTTAATCATTATAAAACTAGGGACAATAGGGTTAGTGACATGATTCAGGCAACCATTTCTGGAGATAGCTTGCGTGGTTGTTTTCCTTGTGGCCACTGTGTAAACTGTAAATATATATGCACCACCAAGAAGTTCTCTAGTAGAAATTGCGCCAAGGTTTTGGATCTAAATATTTTTGCCAATTGTAGCACTGATTGGGCCATTTATTTGGCTACATGTAATTGTGGTGCATTCTACATTGGGCAAACCTCTAGGTGCATTAGGTTACGTATTTCAGAACATTATAGTAATATTAGACAACAAAAGAGGACTAATGCTTTATACAAACACCAAATGATACATCCAACTGCCAAATTTATGTTCACCATTATTGATGTCATACAAGGTAATCGGAGAAACAAAGCTGGTTGGCACAATATTTTAAATTGTAAAGAAAAAAAGTGGATAATAAAACTGGGTGGTCTTTTTTCCCCCGGGCTTAATGAATATTTATAAGTATTTCACCAATGGTATCCATTCATTGCATATTTAAACAGCACGTATTGGAAATGTTTTTTCATACACTGATGAAGGCTGTGTAATATACCAGCCGAAACCGGTATGTTTGTACTTGCTGTGATGCTTTATATTTAATAATATACTATTCTCAGTCACTTCTTGCTGGCTCCATTTTTTTGATTCACAGAATTCCCATCCCCATAAAACAAAGTTCATCCCTGTCCATTTACAAGTGCAACTTAGATCTATGGATGTGAAATACAAAATGTATCTCAGGACTGCCCCCTTCATTATTAATGGACAGAGGTAGCTCCTAAGTGCTTTATTCCATGCATTCATCCCCTCAAATTATCTGTGTTGTGATTCCAGTTATTCTCAGTAGGGGTAATATAGGGTAAGGATAATCTATAACCAAATGGGATAGGTTATTTTGAGCACAAAAGGGGAAATTGGCTATATATAGCCATATGTGGGTATACCTGGTGATCAGCTGGTTGGATGGTGCACTGGTGTAGCGGTAGCATTGTTACCTTACAACAAGAGGTTCTCTGGTTTGATTCTCAACTGGTGTGCCTTCTGTGCAAAGTCTGCATATCATCTCTGCATTCATGTGGGTTTTCTCCCACGTCACAAAGACATGCGTCTGGCACATTTCTCCCTGGGCCCCTGCAGAAAATTGACTTTGTTCCAAGTTGGACTTTCCTGTTAAATAAATTTTTTTGAAAATGTGACCAGGGCCATTGACAAGGGCAAATCTGTGCATACCATGACTTAGCAAAGGACTTTGATACAATCCCACACTCTGCTGTTACCAATAAACTTAGCAAACTGAATGTAAACCCCTTTGTTTTAAGATGGGTTGCCAACTGGCTCACAAACCAGTCACACACTATCAAAGTGGAGTGACTCCACATCAACCAGCAGACCTGTCACCAGTGGGGTGCCACAAGGGTCAGTGCTGGGCTCCTTACTACTTGGTATACACTTCTCAGAAGTTCAGGCCAAAACTAAGGAGCTGTTGCTGACCAACCTGGCAGATGACTGCAAACTGGATGTAATTATTGAATCCCTACTTTATGTCAGTATATTTCAGGAGGTCTTATGTAGTAGACCAACTGCTGATGTCTTTGTCACAGTCTCAAACTGAATGCAAAGAAATGCATCATCATTCCCATCAGTAAAAATAATGTCCCTTCACGCTATCAAATTAACAACAATACCCTATGTACTTACAAAGTGGTAAGAAATCCAGGATCACAAGTAGACTGTGACCTTAACTTTGACCACCATGTGTCTACTGTAGTATGGAAAGCTTTTGACATAGCACACTTGATTAGCAAAGGCAGCGCCTCTAGAGAAAAGGATGTTATACCCCCTCTATACTTGTCACTAATCAGGCCCATAATTGAAGTATAATGCCCCCTATAGCATGCACCACACAAAGCACCTGCAGCAATTGGAGAGACCTCAGAGTTTTCAAACTAAGAAGATCAAGTGCCTTACACAGACTGACTAAAGTCCCTGCCACTTTACTCAGTATCATACAGAGTCCTTAGGGGAGACTTATACCTGGCTTACCGAGCAATCAATGACCCAAACATAATGAATTTGCTGCACATCTGTAAAACAGACAGGACTAGAGCTACCCATTCCAGGGAACTAAATATGGCTTGCAACTTGAATAGGATATGCTGGAAGGACAGATTTCTCTACTAGCGACTGCTGCATGTTTGGAATAGGCTACTAATACATGTGGAGCAGAGCACCTCTGTGATACTGTTCAAAAGGAACCTGAACAGGTGGATTGGGCACTGTACATTCTTACAGGGTAGCGCTCACAACTCTCCTGGACATGGGCAGTCATTAATAAGTACAATCCTGGATATTGACAAGGGTATCTATGGTATTACACTGGGATGAAATGGCTAAGCTTGAAATGACCTCTGGGTTGATAGCCTAGTAACCTCCTATGATCCTATAATCCTATGACAGAGTCTGTCACTCTTATGGCATAATTGGGAAGGAGAAGTATCTGCCTGCCTTACTGCACATGACTGCTGGAAACTGTAATAGTATATGACTGCAACTATTTGGGACATCCCTATAGGGTTGTTGGAATGTTCCAGATACCAGTATACAAGGTTCAGCCCAGACAAACCACGGTTTCTACTGGTTACCCCATAGATTGTATGAGGACATATGGGATGCATATATAATTCTGGGAGAAGTTAAATTATGCAGTGTAATAAACAATAAACAGTATAAAATAGTTTAATAACTGAAATATAATTCCATGAATAAATCCAAACTTCTCCCTGGGTTGGATTATCTGTAGTCTGACTTGCTGCTATGATGGGTGTCATCTCAGAATAGGATGCATTTGCTATCCTTATTATCACCAGCGGTACCCTCGCCTACTGAAACACGTTGTCTACATGCTCCATGCTCC